>NC_087246.1:25570000-25916250 GCF_037042905.1 Lytechinus pictus
TAAACTCCTCAAAAAAAGTTTGGAAATCTAACTTTGATCGATATTTCCTCTTCGGTTTTAGTAAATATCATTGTGTAATTAATATCAATAAATAGGGCATTTGATTTTCTTTAAGATGATATCCTACATGATATGATTATGGTTTACATGGAGGTGCAGTGCCTTGAAATGTGGGGTAAGGTCAAAATTCAAAAGCTGCAAGATGGCACATTATTGAAAGTCACTGTTCTTTTTTCTGTGGTGATGAGTGAGTTTCTCAGCGGTTTTGTTTTTACTTTGACCGAAAACTCCTCATCGGCTTTAGTGAATATCAATGTGTAATTAATATCAATGAATAGATCATTTAATTTTTTTTTAAATGATACCCTATATGATATGATTGTCATTCACATGGAGGTGCAGTGCCTTGAAATGTGGGGCAAGGTCAAAATTCCAAAGTTGCAAAATGACGCGGTATTGAAAGTCACTGTTCTTTTTTCCGAGGTGATGAGTGACTTTTTCAGTAATTTCTTTTGTTTTCATGCACCTTAACATCAACATTAACATGGAATCAAACACACCTCTGGACAAGCAAAAACATAACAAACAAACATGCATGGGTATTTCAAACAACGACACAAACCATGATATCTCACAGAACCATCGCTACAGAAGCAGGGGCTTGGTTTGAATGGATTTTCATCTGTACTGACACAGACAAAAGAACAATGTTCTGTATTGACCCTTCATGACTATTTCTGCTCGTTTTACAGCTTTTCAATTCAGACCTCATGAACACTTTTAAATCCTGCTCTTTTCGTAATGGCATGATCATAACAAGCATGGTATCATCTTAAAGTTGAATTAAGAAGGGGGTGAGTTTCCATAAATATAGGTTCTACATACAATATATAGTATATATAAGTTGTTCAAACACATAGCATGTCACAATAATCCTCTGCCTTCTCGATATTTTGCTTTGAAAGTCTATGAAATTAGCCACCTGTCAGAGCCCGAGAGACGAGTGTACAGAAAAGTCACTCGGAGTGTGACGTCACCGGGGGGAATTTAGTATAAGAGGTGCCTGAATGTCATACAGAAATGCTATGCAGAGAGAGAAAGATATTTTACTTTTTTTTTTCAAAGCAACTCAAATCAAACAAATAGGACTGATATGTACAAATCTTTACTTTCCCTGTATAAAAAACAGTATGAATAACCACCATGAACTCTTCAATCATGATGTAAGATAGCAAACAGTGAGTTATTGAATGATATTTTCACTATTTCTCATTTATTTTATCACGATGTTCAATCAAGTGAGTAGCTGGAAAGTAATTCCGGCGGCTAGCTCAGCGCGCGCTGAACGCATAATACTAGTACACACAACACCCAGGCATTGAGTGTACTGTTATGGTCTGGTATGTCGACTTAGTTCATGGCCGTGCAGCGATCCCCTGGCGTTTTTTCTTCTTTTCTTTTGTCTTTGACTCCACTTTTATATCCTCTGGATCATTTCCACTCATAGCTCATTCCACAGAACAATCTTGAACCAAACGTATAGTATTCTTTCTCGGCCTTCTGAGTTGTTTTCTATATTTAATTACGCTAGGGGTCACCGTCACACATACAAACGCAATTCGGAAGTGAGTTGAAGACAGAAAGATATATAGTAATTAGTATACATCTCTATGGTTGAAGACAACAAGAACGGTAAGGTAGCTCGACAGCTAGCTGCGCCGGAGCGGGCGGCCGGTCGGCACAAAGCAATTCCGCAACCAACTGTGTTTTTTTGCAAGAGCCGCGTCACACGCGGATAAATATGTCATAATAACACGTCTGCTACGTTATCGACTGGTGAGAAGATCTCGATCAAATTTCATATTATTCACCTTGAAATTATTCCTTTAGGGTCTATGGTATCATTCTGAGGGAATTCACATATTTGGAATAATAGTACGGCCACAAATATTTTAATCATTTCCTCTTTGCAAGTTCTATGGCTCGCAGATACAACTTCAACTGCAGTTATTCCATATGAAGGAGTACGTGCATAGTACACAAAACGGCTCTGCATGCCTTGTTTACTACACCGGGACCGAATACCCCCCGGTGACGTCACACTCAAAGAACACCCGTCTCGGTAGGCATTGCAGGAGCGAACTCAGGGAAAATGGGTAGGGATAAATCGTTCAAATTCACTATTTTGAAAAAAGAAAATGGGGGGTCGAATCACCTATTAGTGTTTGGGGGGTTGTAAGGTTGCTATTAATGTAAATATCTCAATATTTGGAATCGTCTTCTTAATTCAACTTTAAAGAAAATTATTTCCACAATAATATAAAAACATTACAAATATGTACAAAATAGGAAACAAACAGACTGATAATTTGACGACTTGGTTGTGTCTACGTGCTGCGATGGGTCGTCACACCTGATTGGTTTTCTGGGGGGTCGTGGCCGGTGTCTGTGGTAGCACTCTGATATTATTTCTGATCTTTTGTTGAGGCACTTATTGCTATTGGTGATATGACCCATCGCAGGTGTGACGACCTATTGCAGCGCGCAGACACAACAAAGTCGTCAAATCATCAGTCTGCCTGAAGATCGCCGAAAGTGTGAAACCGATAGTAGTAGACCGAACTGACCAAGGTATGAATACATATATATATATATATATATATAGTTATATATATATATATATATATATATATATATATATATATATTAATTTGACAGTCAATCGGATTAGAGTCGCCCTAGTCACTAACCCGTCTCTGTGTTCTAGTGGTTAAGGCACCGGCTTTCTAGGCTGGAAGCCCGGGTTTGATTCCCGGCAGAGACATTTTTTCAGCCTTACCAATTTTTCCAAGGGTAGATAGCTCTGGGGAACCTTGATTTAAGCTATGCCTACCATTGTTCTCTTCGTTCATTTCTTTCACAACATGTTCAAATTTCAAGAACTGCCAAAGCTGTTGTACAAAGATAATTTTCTCCCTCCCATATACACACACGCACGCATCCACATACCCTCACACACACGCCCCCTCACGCACACACACCCTCACACACACACACACACACACACACACACACACACACACACACACACACACATATATATATATATATGTCAATTCACGAATCTTCCCCGAAGAATTTGGAAAGTTAATACAGAACTTGTTGGCATTGCAAACTTGCATTACTCGTGAATATTATCATTTGTTTCGCATTTCTGATGTCTTATTATTGCCAATACGTGGGAAACCAAAATGCTCGTATATATATATATATATATACATGTATATATATATATATATATATACTGTATATATATATTCACTTGGTCTACAATCAATAGGTCTATTTCCCAGATAGTCTACTATACCACATTGGCTAAAGGCATTTGGACTATTATCATTTTGGTCTAATTACCGTTTGCTCAACTACACTTGGTCTAATAATACCCACTTTTATTCTTACTATAATTTAAAAATTAATCCCAATTGGTCTAATTTCCACTTGGTCTTCTTAATATTGTATGCTTTGTCGAATGAATAAACAGATAACCTCACCTTATACACTAAGATATTTTTTAGACAAAATAGGTACAGCCTAACTGAAAATTAGACTTCAGTAAACGAACTGCAGGGGGGGGGGGTCTAGCTTTTTAGGGTTTGACCGCGAAATAAAAAGAAAAAAATGGTTCACTATAAAATAAAGGTAATGAGGATGGCTCAAAAATTCAGGTCAATAATTAAAGCCCCTACCCCTCCACCGAAATCCGCCTCTAGAACTGGTTGTAGACGAACTAGTATATATTAGACCTTTGGAATGAGACCAAACGGAAATCAGACGAAGACGAAGCAGGTGGCGGCGGGAAAGAAAACTACTGTATCCTCTAAATGAAAATCTACACTCTGCTCAAAGCATGGTAGAGGGCAAGGGGACTTTTGTGTCTCCTATAATAATAGACCTAACCTTTAAGGGGCAGAAAATTGAAATTTTATTCTTACACCTCTAATTACAGGGATGATTGCTAGGCTTAAACAATAATTTCCATTATCTTAGGTGGGCTAGATGCCGTGGTCGAGTGCCTGTCTAGGCACACCCTTAAAATGTTGGGCAACATACTGTCCACAAAAGAATAAGTTTTTTAAAAATAATCCAACTCTGGGTAGTTTTCAACCATTGCTGTGTAGTTTTCACCCAAAGCACACATTATTGGTTTTAAACTTCCCAGAATTGGATGAAGTTTTAACCAATTGTTGCGTGGACAATATGTTGCCCAACATTTTTAAGAGTGTAGGCCTACATAAAAGTCTAGTTTTCGATCCCTGTCACGGCACCTTCGACCTATATGACCTTGAGCAAGGTATTTTTAAAAACCACAGTGCTTATTCAAATAAATGGAAGTGATATAATCATAATTGATGAATATGTGTGTACTTGTTCTTGTTTTTTAGTGGGTTCATCTTTTCATATGGCACCTATGATTTATATACTACACAACTATTTGGAACATTTTTTTTAAAGATTTTTTGTTTTCACTCATATAAGCTTATGATACGATATAAATGTCTGTCTTGTCGTCTGCATGAGAATGAAATTACTGTTTTGAACATTGTCTTATGTAGGCAAGGTGATTGTTCGTCAGTTTGCCAAACTCCGCTGGGGTGTTTTCGATGAAGATTACGTACCTGGAACCGGCGCTGATCCCTACTACCCATCAAACGCTATAACAGCATACAAAGGCTTTGAAGGAACTAGATGCTCCGAAAAGGTTAAAGGAAAATTTGTTAATGATAATGGACACCTATGTGGACTTGATCCCAGCACGGATTTACTCGAACCTTCTTGCAAATTCGTGCCAGATACCGTAGGGCAAGACGCCAAGGCATCGTTAATGTTCGCATCTAATATTGACTCGGTAAGATATTAACACATACTATTTTTGTCAATACCCAGTTCCCACTGTCACGAATTGCGCCACGATTCAAACGGCATATTTAATCATCGTGGAGTAATCGTAGTGATCTTATCAGATCGTATCAGATCGTATCTGATCAGTCGTGGCAATCGTATTGATGATGATGATCGTATAAAAATTTTGAATGGTTAAAAAAAATTCGCGATCAACAACGAAAGGCTAACTGTGGCGGTCGAATAAATGATCGCGCGACAGTAGGAACGACGTATATATAAAGATGCTTACCTCCAGCATTTCCTTTTTTTATTTACCATTTTCGTTAATATATTTATAGTCTTTTTTCTCTTATAATAAAAGCTTTAGTAACATGGATTAAAAAGAAACTAAACTATTTGTTTCTGGAGGGCAATGCCTTTGGGAGAGAGAGAGGGACTCCCCCATTTGATTTCCCGATTTATGATTAAAAGTCCATTATTGCACTCTGTCTGAAAATAAACTAATCTATTATATCTTTCGATTATTTGTAATTCCTAATTAGCATATTATATGCATGAACTTTTACAAGTCTTTTGTATGTCTACGGATTATAAATAAGCTGCCCAGGTTCCCATAACGCAAATGTTGGTAATTTTATCGTACACTTAATTTTACGATTAATAATATTGAACATTGTATAGTCAATGCTATCGATCGTAAAAAAAAGATGTCCTATGATGATTGTAAAGATTTGTGTTACGGGCCTCAGGACACCATTTTATACAAGTTGATATCGGCAACTCTGGCTGAAATATCACCTTTCATTGGTAGAGCCAGTCAAAATGCAAAATTTCCTCAGTTGTCATGGTAGTTGACATTGCAACAAGACTTGCTTTCATAGCAGTTTTTTATGGAAATGGGGGTCCAGATTATAAAAAATATATTAATGATTTCAGAGAATTTTCATTATTTTGTTCCAGTGCCTTATTAATATCATCCAATATACCATTTACTCTTTTGATATCTTTTAACACACATAAAGCGATACCATGTAAAATAAACAAAACGTAAACGTCATCAATAAAGCAAAAACACACACCATTCATACAGCTTTAATTCTGATTTACACATGGGTGGTAGATTTACTCATCATGGAAGTGATATTCAGTTTTGCTCATTTTTTTTCCTCACTTAAGAAAAAAGTAGATCTATATCTCACAAAATTATACATGTCGATAGTTGCCCCCTAGCAAGGATTGACAAAGCTTACTCTAAATTGTTATTTATGTGTATTATTCTATGGTCATAATAAAGAAAAGCAGTCGTAGTTGTAATACAGGTGATAAGAAGATGAATATGGGAGGTAATAGGGGTCAAGTCCAGTCACACCAACGATACAAATTCCAGACCGATCGAGGACATAACATTATTCTGAACGACGTAAGATCGGTCCGGTTTGGTATCGGTTTTGTTGGTGCAAATGAGCATCACATTCTGTCATCAGATTGACTTTTCATCCCCCCTTCACCTCGTTGAAGAAATTGGGCCCATCCACTAGCGTACCTATGGGGGGCAGACTGCCCCCCCCCCCCCTGACGAGTCACAACCCATGCAAGGCAAGGGCCGTATCCCTGCCCCCCCCCTGACGAACGAAAAGTGGCCCCCTCCATTGAAGTTGAAGACCCTTTTTTTTTGCTTGTCAATTTTTTTGGCGGACGATTTTGCCCCCCCCCCCTGTGGAAAATCCTAGGTACGCCACTGGGCCCATCATAGGCCTAAATGAAAGCAGAAAAAAATCCCCAAAATGTGTTGCCATTTGTATGAAATCATTGCAGGTAATCAAAAATGATTTTTCATGATACACAGCAAAAACTGTGGTGTTAACCGGTTTACATAGAGGACCACACCAGTTAAATTGACATTGTTAGTTTAACACCTATAGGTGTTTTTACAACTACTTTCGTTGGTACATTTACACTTATTGGTGTTATATTCAATCTCTAGGGTGTAATTTTAACACCCCAGGGTGTGGTCCTCTGTAGACACCAACTGGTGTCAGTTTTAACACCACAGTTTTACAGTGTACAATGCATGCACCACAGGAAGGTGTTGTTAGATGACCGCGTAAAGTGTGGTGTCAAGTTCAACTTCAGCACCTATTGGTGATATTAATATTATTACGTTTGTGGTATCAACGCAACTTGATGTTGACTCCATGGTGCATTTTTACACTTGCTTTGAGCGGTCTTCACAACACAGTCTAGTGTTCCTTTTAACACCGTAATTGAACAAAAAAAGAATATGGTGCAATTATGGGATGAAACGTACCGATGACGTAATGTCATGAATGTTAAAGTGTATACGCATGCATCTACACGTAAATTATTTACATATAATTATTAGTTCGTCCAATAGCAAACATTTTGAGGAATATCTTCTGTCAACAATAGAGGATCAAAGTTTAATATTAAGACAACTTCCTCATAGATTGCCAAATATCATGTTTATATGAAAGAGACTTTATTGTAAGGTTGTATTGAATCAGCAAATACATGATGCATTAACAATAATGACAATTTAAATAAAACAAAAATAGTAAAGATATAGAAACAACCTCTTTATGGATGTAATACAAACTTATTTGAAAAAAATATACACTTTTAACATTTTATTTACAACGTAATATCTCTCTAGGTCTAAGAATTAAAAAAAGTCTTACATTCATAGGGGGATTGAATAAATGAATAATGATATTTCAAATTCCCTTATTTTATAAAACTCGACAATGAAAAATGATCTTTCACCAGTGTCCGGTCTAGTAGTCTGAAAAATATGGAACGATCTTCCTGAAAGTATAAAAATAGTCTAGCTTCAAGTTTAACCAAAATATACCTACATCTGAATCTCTATCTGTCTATACATGTATATTTTTTTATAATTACCTTGATTTGTTAAGTGCGTTACAAATTCTACAATACACAAAAACGTGCATTTGTTGTTGCATTCCTCTGTAATATAAAAGCCTGCTTTTATTATTGTTTATACATTTTATATCGTGATAATTCATTCCGTTCTCCCACTTACTATAGCTTCTCTGTAGATCTTTTATTTTGTATTCCCTTCAACTCAAATACGTCACCTCCTTCATAAGTACAGCTAGCATGTTCTGGTTGAATTATGTTTAAACAAACTTTGGATAAAGTGGTCACGTTACAAAATGTATATCATTTCGATTATAGACATATGATACTTATTTAGGTGGTACCAGGTGATTGCATCTGAGATTAATCGTCAGATCCTTGACCAATTCCTCCCAGAAGTAATATTGTCCTCTTTCATCGTCTGGCCAAATAAGATATGGCCTATGATCACTGAGAAACAATCTGATTAGGAAAGGAAGTTCTTCCTCTGCGATATCTTCCACAAATACAATAATCATCTTCTCTGTACCGACATCGTTGACGTGATCAAGGACAGTTCGGAACTTCATGAGGAACCACTGGTCCCGTAAAGCATCACGACTGATCACAAAAATTGTCTTGAAACTTTGTTCTGTGGCGTAATGGACAGCGTCAAGATAGTACATGCCAAGCATGAGCTCCTCATCACCACATACGATTCGATTGAAATCTGGCAGTCGTTCTACCAGAGCTGGTCGTAAATGTTGATCCACCCACTCATCGTCTGCTTCGTGTAGCATGACGGCGAGGTCGTATTGGTATTCTTCTCGGTCGGCGTCGTCGTGTATCTCTTCATATCCAACGAAACAGAGCTTAAGAAGGAACAGGCGATATCGGATCCACCATCTCTGATAGTAGATCAAACAAAGAATAAGGATCAGCACCATAGCTACAACGGTTAAAGAACTGTACAGAATGATGTTTGCATCACAGTCGCCTGTTGGATCAAAAGTGATTAATTGCTTGCCCCTAAATGGTTCGAGGGTAACTTTGCTGTCGAGACACGTAGTATCTCTTGATTCTAAAAGTTCCACTAATGTCCCTTTCAACCAGCTAGGAAGCCATTTTAGATCACAATTACAAACGAACGGATTGTGAGATAAATCAGCCTCAGTTAGACTTGATAGGGGTTCAAATGTGCTACGGTTCAGTCCTGATAAACCGTTTTCAGAAGCATCAAGATATACAAGACGAGACAAGTATTTAAACACATTTACATCGAGGTATGCCAATTCATTTCCCAACAAAAATAGATATTGTAACTCATATAATTCATCGAATAAACCACTGGGGATAGTTGTAAGGTAATTGTTTTGCAAACCCAGCAAGGCAAGTTTTTTAAGTTCAGCAAATAAACCTATTTCTAACACAAAAAGCGAGCAGCTGTCCAAACGTAAATTCTGTAAACTAGATAAGTTTTGAAAGAAACCAAGCGGGAGAGTATTCAAGGTATTACTTGAAAGATCAAGCCGTGATAGATTTTGTAAACCAAAGAATGTAGATTTGTTGGTAGATGAATCCCACAGGTTTTCTAACATCAATATATTGTCTTTTAGATTGAGTGTTTCTAAAGAGGGCGCTTTATTTCCCAGATTACCAGGTCGAATCAAATTTTCAGGGCAATATGATGTCTGTAAGATTAAAGTAGTGAGGAAAGGAAGGTAAGGAAAATAAAAATTCAAAATATTCGTATCGGACACATCTAACTCCGTTAAAGAATAGCAATAGACAAAGGTATCATTTTCAATAAATTGAAGTTTGTAATTTTCACTCAAGTCTAATTTCCTCAGAGTTTTCAGTCCATAGAAGGTCGAGCTGTTGAGTGATCTAAATTCATTGCTTGCCAAGTTTAAATCTACGAGTGAAATGTTCCATGGAGTAGCTTCCTCGTTGAGGGTTCCTATTCTGTTGCTATCCAAGGAAAGAGAACGAAGGGCGATCATTCCGTTAAAGATATTTGGATCCAGGACTCCCAGATTGTTCGATCCTAACTGAAGCTGGCTGACACCTTCCAATCCATCTAGCCCAGTGTTTCCTATCTCACCAATACTATTCATTTCAATGTTCACTTTCTCTAATTTCTTTCCGTTGAGAGGTGAAAAGAATCCTTCGATTTGGTGGATTTCGGCGCCTATTAAATCGAATTCCTCAATATACGTTGATAAGCTGATGCCTTGGAAGAAATTCCGTATTTGACTACGTGTAATGTGCATGATATTTGTATTCATCAAATAAACTCGCTTGACATGCAACGAAGAAATAACTGTGGCTTCAATAAATTCTAATGGATTTCTAGATAAATCTAGGGTGTCAAGTTGAATGTTTAATACAAACGACCCTCTTGAAATTTCTCGAAAACCATTTGAATCCAGATAAACGATGTCAAGGGGATTTGAACTAGTCCAGTTTATTTTTCGTATTTTATTGTTGTTAAGAATCAAGACTGTACTTTTGGGTAGGAACCCAACGACATCATCCGGGAATGTTTCTAAATTAGAAGATGCTGCATCGAAATACGCCAAACTTTGAGAACTAAACATGGACTTCTTGAATGCAGGTAAATGAGGGTTACTTTCAATCAAAAGTCTGCCCAGACTCTTCAGGGGCTTAAAAGCACCTTCTTCAATATGGGATATATTGTTACTACTTAGTGTGAGAGCCCAAAGGCTTGGATACCTTGCAAATGTCTCATTTTTAATGGTCGTTATTAGATTGTTATCTAGTTGAAGTTGTCTGAGATCAGGTAAAAGATCGGTAGGAACATGCCTGAAGCCCTTCTTAGAACAGAAAGCAATTTTGAGACTGAAGTCCTGAGAGCACGACGCTGCATGGATGTCGGTCCTTTGGTGGAGCAGTGGAATAATAATTATGGCGAGCAACAAACAGAACTTGGCCTTCGTCGACATGTTGACGATTGATGTAACACCTGACTAGAACTTACCGACACGATGTCCACCTTGTCAGAAAAGGGTAAAGATAACAATAGAAAATTAACATTCTAACAATGTCAATGTTTGTCTTATTATGAAACCTTTTTGCGTCTCCTTAAGTGTGTTTTGGTTGCTGTAGGATGCACAATGAGCTAACATTTTCGAAGAGGGAGAATATGACAAAATTCGTCATCGATGTCAGTTTTTAAAATTGTTGCGAGCGGAGCGATCCGCCCAGCAAAAAGGGTCCTCTTTTGACTGTCCTAATATACGACAATGTTATTTTTCATTGATTAGGATAGTCAGGTGGTAACTGTATTCATGAAAAGAATGGATTGTTATATCTTGGTATAAAAGTTCTTAAAGAATCACTAAAAATGACAACGAAATCACAAAAATTGCATTTTTGGACAAATGAATTTTTCGTCACCAATGGCTGTATATGCTATCCAATTATCACAAATTCCCATAATTTTGTGATGGAGATCAACAAAATGTAACACCCAGAATATAACCCTTACTATAATCATTATTATCATTATCAGTGCTAAAAGACAAAAAAATATATACTCTGTATGTATTACTACGTGTACGCATGTTTTAAAATAGTAATGTATTCATATGTTACGTATGAACTTTTATCATGGGAAGGAGATGCAGGAACCCGGAGGAAGTGTCACATTTTTCCTAAGAAGGAATATCCATATTACATTTCAGTTGTTTGATTGTTAACGAATTTTTAATGATCATGATGATATGCACTGACATCGATTTTTTTTTAATCAATTCTTTAATTTCACTTTCATTTTTCATCAGTTTTGCAAAAACAAAGAACCGTCGAGAAAAACAGAAAAATAACTTATTTATCAATTTTATTATTATTTACTATTATTTATTATTTGTGGAAGCGCCGTGGTGACTCTCGCCTTGTAATCAGAGGGTCGTGTTGGATCCCACCACGGCCTAGCGTCCTTTGGTAAGGCATCAATCCACACTTTTCCACTCCCCACCCAGGTGTTAAATTGGTACCCGGTAGGATGCGAAAGCCTATGTAGTATGCCTTGCAATTGAGTCTTGGAACTCTTGTTGGAAAGCTCCACAGGGAATGGTGGAAATGCATACATTGTGTGAGGTCATGCCAGGATCCGATGACCGGGGTAATAATAATTGCAATGAAAAGCGCTTAAAAAAACAAAGTGTGACGAGTGTTATATAAATGTAACTATCATTATTATTTACTATTATTTTTCAAATGAACGTTGAAATCCGATATTGTTATCGTTGAATCATGGTTGAATTAACTAAAAAAAAAACAATAATTTTCTTCCTTCTTATTTTTAATACTTAATATTGAATACTACAAACATGCATTTCATCTGATGTTTTACCCAGCAAACATGTTCATTACTGTTTACATGTTTACTTTAAGCCAGGTGTTGGGTAATTTTCATTAGCTCAATCCTGCTTGAAGCAAATTCTTGGTGTTAGCGCGAGTGATTGCGTTAATTTCATCATGGGCCTTCCATGATTTCATTGAAGATAAAAGTGAACGAAAATTCGGATTACAATGGCTTTATGAGTTGACTCTGCATGCATCTCAAATATGATAATAATCTGATTGTCGGTTGCCTATATTAAAGAGAAGTGCAATAATTACCTTGATGTGGTGTTTCATTTCGTAAAAGATTGGATGAAAACGAGACCCGTGTTCCCAAATTATGTGCTTGACCTCATAGTCTGATATTAATGAAAGTGTAAAAATTAAAAATCAAATGTTTGTCACCGCTCAGGTTACAATCGACTTAACAGGATGTACAATCAAGCAATAACAATATGTGCATAAACGTCCTGTTTTTATTTTTATTCTTTTTATTTCTCCTTATGATTTTCTGTTGATATATAAGCGTCAGTGCCTCTCACGTATCTTTGTTAACGGAAGGATGCGAGGGAAGTCAGAAAGAGAGAATGGAGAGGGAGAGAGAGAGAATTAATGGACATGGAATAGTATATATATATATATATATATGTGTGTGTGGGTGAGTGTGGGAGAGTGCGTGTGTGTGAGGGTGTGTGTGTGTGTACATTTCTCTTATTCACATATTCGAATGGAAAGTATGGCATGTTCTAACTGGTGGTTTATACAGTACATTTCAAGAAACTAATCATTTAACGAAAGCACTTAGTTTCTGCATACAATTTCCATGTACACACAAACAACTTTTACAGCTAAAGTGATATACACCTATGTGACCTCCAAATGATTAATATAAGTCAAAT
The DNA here is from genome assembly GCF_037042905.1 of Lytechinus pictus. Taxonomy (NCBI): domain Eukaryota; kingdom Metazoa; phylum Echinodermata; class Echinoidea; order Temnopleuroida; family Toxopneustidae; genus Lytechinus; species Lytechinus pictus. The sequence continues at coordinate 25,583,053 of NC_087246.1, forward strand.
AACTAGACCAAAGTTTAGGAAATTACATATTTAGTTTGTCTTTGTGTGTCCCATGACACGTTTTTATATGAAATGACACAAATAATTAGTGATGAACATACATGTAGGTGTGTCATTGTGATATTTGTGTGTCATGTCACACATAAGTGTGCCATACGACGCACATAGTTGAATACATCATTCGACTCACATACATGTCTATTGACTCATTTTAATGTGTCATTTAACTCTCACATTTGTCCTAGGGGACAAGTTAATGAGCCATTTGACCTGGAAAAGTTTTGTGTGGTTTAACCAATATAAATGTGTGTCTATTTTAAATGTTCTTACTCTTATTATTTTTCTGAATGTGCAGATTGACACGTTCTGCGACATAAAAGCAGATGATGAGGGGAGGAGGCACAATAAAATGGCTCCTAATCTACAGAATTGGAACTGCGACGGACAGAGCGTTTGGGAAGTAATTAGGAAATCGGATGATTGGAAAGAGTATGGAAACCGTCCTCCATTGCCAGAGGATACAGAGACTTCACCAAACTTTATTGTGGTTCAACCAGGAGGAATTCTTAGGGTTGTACTTGTCTTGGATACCAGTGGGTCTATGGATGTAAGTCAAGTATTTCAAAGTTGTTATTATCTTCATCATCATCATCATTAGGATAATGATGATGATTATTATTATTATTATTGTTTATCATCATTATTACCATCATCATCATTCATTTTTTCGATATCACCATATTCACATTCACGTACTACATGTATATAAAACAAATAATTGACCGCTAGGTCTCCCAACTAAAAAAGTTATCGCGAAGAAAATCGTCAAAATACCGATTAATGTCAATGTAATCAAGTCTTCCTATGGAGTTTTAAGAGCATAGCACTAATTTACCGAGGTAGTAAAGACTCGGTGTGATGAAGTTAAAATCAAACTTCTAGCCCTTTATAATCAACTTCTGTTTATATCCTGATTCCGATCTGTCTTAGAAATTTCATTCTTGCCCTGTATTCTACAATTTCTGAATTTCGAACTTTGTGACCCATATCAAATATACGTCATCCATTTACTGCCTCCTGTGCTGTACTGTTTGACTTTCTAAGGGACGCACCATTAGATATCCAGGGGGCTGGAAGTTTTTGCCCCCCCCCCCAAAAAAAAAAAAAAAAAAAAAAAAAAACTTGACTTGACTTGCTATACAGTCAAGCAAAAGAAAAAAATTTGGTCCACTTGGTCCATATCTGAAAGGTGAACAAAAAATGCATCAACCCAAACTTCCAGCCCCCCCCCCCCCCCTGGGTATCTAATCTTGCGTCCCTAATTAGAGCATTTTCGCAATCACTACGCAGAGAATCTTTTGTCAAAAGCCCTTCAATGACAAAACAACTTTATTTGTCGAAGATCGGTGAATCAAAACAGCAGTGTCGTTCTCGACTCTGAACTAACGACATATTTTGCAATTTTTCGTCCGGTCCCGAATGTTCGGACGATCTACTCTCCCGTCCACCAACTTTCGACAAAAACCTCTCAGCTGTCCATTGTGATTTGACTTGCATTTTAAAAGGGATTGGTGCGTTGTAGAAAGCGTCTGCCTAGTGATTGCGAAAATACGCTATGAGTGCTCATTTCTTTGATTTTCTAAATAGGGAGAGCGTTTTGAGAAGATGATCAAAGGGGCTAAAAACTTCATCAACAGTATAGTACCTGACAATAGTTACGTGGGCATTGTCGAGTTCAATTTCAAATCCGAAGTGGATTCGAACATGACTAAACTCACCAATGCTACATCGAGGGATGAAATGAACTCTAGACTCCCAACTTTTGCTAATGGCGCTACGTGTATTGGATGTGGTATTCTAGGTGGCATTGAGGTATGTCAGTGTTTTCTTCTTTATATCAATCAGCAAGACCAACGCATCAAAAGTGGGTTTGAATCACATTAGGTTTCCAACAACGGCAATTCCGCGCGTTCAACGAGAAATCAACTTTGTCTTATATTAAAATGAGGAACAAAGTAGCCTATTTCATATAATGAAATGCCAAAGAAACATCGAGTAGGTGACGTCATGTCGACCATCAGGATCACTTTCATCATAGCGCATATAGTATATAGAAAAGTAAGCGCTCAGTTATTACACCGGCTTTCGCTCGAGCTGCAATATCAAGAAATGAATCCTGCTGGGACCTCGCGAATAAAACATTTTAACATGTGTTAAAATGGTACCGTTAAAAAATTTCATAAAAAATACAGTTGAAATTAGAGGGTTGAATGCTTAATACCAGAGGTTAGGATATATATCAGACATTCCATATCTGACCAGAATAGGGTACCTTAGACAGCTCATTTTAAAAATAAATCGGCATATATGAAGACATCTCCTCGCGGGATCAAATTCATCATCGGGAACAGTAAAGCAGCCCTAATTCTTCCGCCAGCCAAACAAATAGTTCCAAAGTCATCAATATTTGGTCCTAATTTGGGAAAAGTTCATAATCAGTGTTAGATTGTCAATCATATTTATTCATACACGTTTGTCAATCAGAAATATCAAATAAAAAAAAAATCGAATGTGTTGGGTCGAATGAATATCTTTTGCCTTCCTGTTGTAATTAAGCACGTGGCACCTGCTGCGTACCATCTCATCAGGGTTGATGGCAGCACAATGTTGATGAAATTCTTTTTGGTTAGAAAGTGAGGGATATACAGTACAAACCCATCTAACCACGACACATTTCTCTCACTTGTACGATTTACAAGTAGGCCTATACTCTTCTTATGTTTGTGATCATGGAGACAAAAATATAGCTTTTAAATCTGAATTATACTTAAAGGTTGCCCAATACAATGGAATGGATTCCCGGGGCACCTATCTCATACTCCTCAGCGACGGAGAGGAAAATGAGGAACCCCTCATAGCTGATACCCTGGATGACATCAAGAATTCAAGTGTTATTATACACACAATCGCCTTCTTTGAAGCCGATACTCAGATGGAGGAACTGGCCCAGATGACAGGCGGTTCATCGTATACCTGTCCTGATGGTGGAAGCGCACAGTGCGTCATCTCTGCTTTTGTGTCAATAATAGCCACAAGGCCTCAAAGTATTCCTGAAGCACCAAGACAGGTAAGAAAATCTAATAAACAGAAGGAATCTGTCATTTTTGTCTCACCTGCATAGCAGAGTGAGACTATAGGCGCTGCTTTTCCGACGGTGGCGGCGCGGCGGCGTCAACACCAAAACTTAATCGAAGGTTAATGACCAAGGTCAAAGGTCATTTAGGGTCAATGAACTTTGGCCAAATTGAGGGTTGAATTACCATCATAACTTTGAAAGTTTATGAATCTGATTCATGAAACTTGGACATAAGAGTAATCAATTATCCCTAAACATCCTGTGTGAATTTCAGGTCACATGACAAAGGTCAATGAACTTTGTCCATTTTGGGGGGTATCTGTTGAATTACCATCATAACTTTAAAAGTTTATGGACCTGATTCATGACACTTGGACATAAGGATGATTAAGAATCACTGAACATCCTGTGCCAGTTTCAGTTCACATGATTAAGGTCAAAGGTCATTTAAGGTCGATGAACTTTGGCCATGTTGGGGGTATTTGTTGAATTACCATCATAACTCTGTAAGTGTATTGGTCTAGTTCATAAAACCTGGACATAAGAGTAATCAAGTATCATTGAACATCTCTTGCGAGTTTCAGGTCACATGACTAAAGTCAAAGGTCATTTAAGGTAATTGAACTTTGGCCATTTTGGAGGTTATTATTAGATTGCTGTCATCAGTTTCAAAGTTTATAGATATAGTTTATAAAATGTGGATATAGGGGTAATCAAATATCACTGACAAGTCTTAGGTCGCATCAAGCTCCAATGTCATTTATTGTCAATGAACGTAGTATTGTATCATTATATGAATGGTGTTTTTTGTAAATAATTCTTTTATAGTGGTTTTCAAAGTCAGCACTGCTGCTATATTGAATCACGTGATGCAGGTGAGACTGCCAGAGGCGCTCCACTGGTTCTATTTTTTTAATCGTTCACGGTTTACGAAAATACCATGGAAAAACTTTTACATGTATTTCCAGGAGGAAACTTCCAATATACCTTTAATTCCTTTCGGTTGCAATTAAAGCGCCGCGCACACACTGTTTGGGCCACTACAATAATTCAGCGCCTCAGAATTAGTCCATGCAATTTATTGCCCTCTTAACAAAATAAATGGGATTTAATGGCTCTCTATTTGATCGGGTCTTGAACTGGTCAACACCTAGAGGAGGCCATCTTTACTGCAAGAGGTAGATGATTCCAGGTATCACAGGCCTAATTCATTTTCCATAGACTCGTGTGTTAAAGTGGCACTTAAAAAGAATTCATAAAAAATAAGGAGGAAATTCGAGGGTTGAATAGGATAAATGTCTGACATTCCATATCTGACCAGAAAAGGGTACCTCGACCGGCTCATTTTAAAAATAAATCAGCATTTATGAAGACTACACCTGAAGGGATCAAATTCATCACTTGAGAGAGTAAAATGGTCCTAATTCTTCCGCCAGTAAAAATATAGTTCCATAGTGATGATATATCTTTCCAATTTGGAAAAAAGGAAGTTCAGTAGGTACCCTCCCTAGAATCAATGTTAGATTGTCAGTCATATTCATTCATTTTTTTTCAATCAGCAATATCAAATTTAAAAATTGAGAATTGGGTCGAATGAATATTTTTTGCCTACCAGTTGTATTTAGGCCCGTGTGACCTCCATAGTTTTGCAGCGACTACGGGGAAGGAGGACATTTCACCAGTACGTTTCTTGGAAAGGTGTTGAACAAGCCAGATTTATGACGATGAACGAGTTCGGGAACGAGTAATGACTTGAACGACGAATTACAATGTTATCAAATATAATCCGGTCTTCGGTGAGTGAGAGACTTAAAGACAAGGAGCAAAACTATGTCACGACTTCGCTTTCGGTTTTTATTAGTATCTCAATATTTATGTTTTCACTTTGCTATTAAGATTAATGTTTTGTTATTGATTAGATGTCTCCGATCTTCATACGTTACAGGTTGAGAGTAAAACAGTCAAAGTAGATCCCGGTTCGATTGAGACCACCACGATCATGATCGATGCTTCTCTAGGATTGGATACTATCATGACATTCACATGGTCGGCTAACTCCATCATAACCATTTCAGTGACAGGGCCAGACGGAACCAGTATAGAAAGCACCGATCCAGAATATAATATCGATATAAGTTCGAAAATCATCACCATCTCCATTGATGTGGCAGAGGTATATTTAAATTCAATCTTGTGCGCTGGCGTACAGATGGACGCTTTGAACCCCCCCCCCCTTCCACGAAAAAGTCAGCAACCTAGAAAATAAAAAGGAGAAGAAAAAAAATAATAGGAAAGGGAAAGGGAAAGGGAAAGGATGGAATAATGTATTTCTAATATATCAAATTCTTTCATGAATTTGATAATTCATTTAAATCCAAAAAAGGTCACTCCAGTGGAATCCGAACGCCGGACCTCGTGTTTTAAAGGTCCGGGAACTTAACACTTCTCTTTAATAAAACCTGCTATTGTTTTTAAAACTTGGAAAAATATACATATATATATACAAATAGATATATATGTATATATATAAATATATATATATATAAATATATATAAATATATATATATATATATATATATATATATATATATATATATATAAACATGTATACAAGCAATGACAAAATGGGTTGGTTTATAAAGATAAAAATGAATGTCTTTCGTATGAAACATACCTGTTACATGGCTTTCGGAGATTGATACAAGCATTTTAATTTGTATACTCCAAAACAAGGTCAAAATACATAACAAACAAAGTTCTTACCAAAACTACGTTTATGTTGGCAAAATTACTATGTTCATACGTTGCTTGTATTGACCGATTTCATATCTTTCACCTTCGATTACTGTATTGAAATCGTAAAAGCATACGATTTTTATAGCTTATCATGAATCTAAGATATAATATGTGTTGTGACCTATTTGTCGAATTCTTCCAGCCTGGTGAATGGATCATTTTAATCGTTAACATCCATACTCTCGTTGAAGAAGTGAGTGTGGATGTGAATTCCAAACAACGCTCTAAGGATGTCTATCCTCCTGTTGTTAGCAGCTTCTTAGGAGCAAAGGTGGGTTCAGTCTTAATTTTTTCAGTATAATATACGAGGGGTGACTGAAAAGTTTTGAGTCTAACATAAAAATGATCAAACTCGGGCCATAAAAATCTTTAACATTTCTTAATCCTACCTATTAAATTTCTTGCAATATCTAGTTTTATGTTGCATGTTCCTAGAATGTCTGTATCAGGTGTCCAATGAAAAAAATGGACAAACCTGCGTATTGAGCTGTCATCAAGTTTCTGCAGATGAAAGGCATGATCCCAGCTCAGAGTTGGCACTCGATCCTTGAGGGTAACCCATCCAATTTCTTGGAACAATTTGACTGTGGATGAGACTTAGGTTCAACGCTATCAGCCTGATACCAAAGAGCGTCAAAATAATGGAAGCATCCAATTCAAATTCAAACTTAATTCCACAATTAAAAATATGCAAATCATTGACATTAAGAGAGATATTTTACATTACTACTTGTATAAATTGGCCCCATACTGATAACAATAAATCATATTAATACATGTAAAATTAACAATAACATTATAATCATAATCAAAAACATAATTACATGTCACCAACCTTTAAAAGGCCATCTCAAGTTTGTTTATTTATAGACTCTGAAAATCAGACTAAGTATCGCTATATGACCAAGAAATTTTGTGGGTAGGATTAAAAAATATAAAAGGTTTTATTGCCTAATCTTCGTTCTTTCTAAGTCAGGCTCAGAACTTTTCAGTTGCTCCTCGTGTATGCTTTTATCTGGTTTACTGATGAATTTCTTTATTTGCATTTTCACTCTCCTTGAAAATTAATTCTTTCTTCCCCCTTTATTATGTATAAGGAATAAAATCATTTCCATCTACCTCCCCTTGGTCGGGTGCATCACAATATGGATAAATTTCTTTCTGAAAAAAAAACTTGATTTAATTAATTTACCTTGTCTTTGTCAGTATGTTTGTATTTCCACCACCTCTCGCAATTCACATGTATTTACTTGTTTTGCAAAATTAATCTTTCATTAACTTCTCTCATTTTCATATCCATTTGACTACAAATGTATTCTAAATGTATAGGTATACTTTTGGAGCATAAATCGTCTTAATGTTAATGGAAATGATCTTTGGACGAATCTCAATGGGTTTTTGGATATCGGTAATGTCATTTTGATTATTATGGTAAACAGAGGGAAATCTTGAATTGTGCTTCCGACACCAACACCAGCACAAAATTGAAATCACAAATCATTATCTACATCTTCTTCAAATGATCAATTGTAATCCCTCTCAATCTCGAACATGTTATTTTCCCTTTTTGTCTAGATTTCATTCCTTTTATTGCAAATGCACAGTGCATGGAGACAGGCAGATACATGCAGTATAAGAGCAACTAGATCATTATACTCTTTCTATTCACGGTAGCGTAAACACATCATTCCATTTCATTTCATGATTTTATTAGATTTTACTTCAAATGCTAGGCATGAAGTGATAAATGAAGAAAATGATTTGTCTTGTCACATTCAATCATCATTTTTTGTTCACTGTATTCATTCTCACCATTAGTTAAATAAAAGAATACAAAATTGAAAATAATTTAATGTTAGTAAAACGTTCATAATTAGGATTATTATAGCATTTAATTGATAATGGTAATGTACCCTAACATTTCTTTATTCATATATCACGAATATGATTATAGAAATCGAAATACAAAAATTAATTCATTATTCAACTTCGATTTCAGATCGATCCAAATCAAACATCGGTCTATCTATCTTCTCCATGCTATATAGAGTCTGGTATAACTTATAAGTATTCTTTAAATCACGTAATTATGTTTTAACTGCCAGAAAGGAGACTATCTCTCAAAATATATCACTCTCGTTTCTCTTAGATAGTAAACTACACGTCATTCCCTTTGGTAGAAGTCTATGCCTATGTTCATACCAACTACCAACCCGTGATCGATGCGACGGTGATTGCCACAGTGGAGAGCACGTTAACGGGCAATGAGACAGTCATCAAACTCCAAGACAATGGAATGGGTTAGTATTATACGCAGCAATTATGTGAAATAAAATACCTGTATCATCATTTCAGTGAGATATCTGAATTTCCTTTAGGTTAAGTTCTTTGCACAAAGGTTAGCCTTCAGTAACGATCGGTGAATCAGTGTATAATCAAGAAAAACTGTAGAAAATTATATTTATGGGAACTTGGAGTATCCATGTATACATGTATACAGTCTGGTCTGTTCGTAGGAGAGAGAGAGAGGGGGGATTGAGAGAAGGGAAGGGATGGTGATAATGCATAGATGAATAAATGAAGATAATTGGCTAGAAATAAAGAGGGAAACAAGGAAAGAAAGAAAGAAAGAAAAGAAAAAAAAGATGGAAGGCTGGATGGATAGATAGATAGATAGATAGATAGATAGATAGATAGATAGAAAATAGATCGATAGATAGATAGAGAGAGATAGATAGATAAATTAGAAAGATAATGGATGCATAAATAAAATAAACAAGCCTCATATAAATACAAGAAAATAAAAATAAACAACCCTAACAAACGTCAGTCAAATGCACTCATTTTTCATTATTTCAGGAGCTGATTTGATCACTGGTGACGGCATTTACTCGGCTTATTTCCTGGACTTCTCTTCGAATGGACGATATGGCGTCAAAGTAGATGTAAACGGAATAACAACCTCTTCATCAAACAGTAAGTTTGACCATCAAACTAATGTTAAAAAAGTTCTTCATTGGTCATGATCTAAGATGTTAAATTTTTACTTCCAAATTTTCATCTGTATTCTTGAGATCGTTGTAGAAAATTAAGTTAAACTTTTACTTTTATTTATACCATGTAAATTGTGTAAGATCTGTTTTTGGATTGTAGTAAAAAAAAAAAAAAGACATTTATATATTTTCAAAACCCATCGTCTATGATCTATGACATGTTTCTTTTCATTCTTGATCCAGATACTTTATTGCGATCCAAGAGAGCCGCGGGGACACCAACCACTCCACGACCCCCTCAAGGGTTCCAACTTACCACTACGGCTGGTGTCTTCCAAGTCGAGAACTACTCCCCGGATCTGAATATTGACATCTTGGCACCAGCTAAGATCACTGACTTTACGAGCGTTGAGAGAACTTACGATGAGAATAGAAATGTAACATTGACATGGATGGCTGTAGGGGATGATTTGGACCAAGGAACAGGTAAAACAGGTTTAAATGGACAACTACCGTTTTTTTTTCTTCTTTTGGGTGACTTAGGGGGTGTGTGGGGGTATGTCCGTGTCTGGGTGGGTGTATGTATTATCGAGTTTTCAGTGGTTATGTACATTAGGACCGACCTTTAACGTCACCATTTAAAAGACATAACTTTCTTATTTTACATCCGAAAGTGATGAAATTTTCAGTATTATGCTCGTTGGATTTTTCTCTTTTCTTTGGGGTGGACTTGTCCTTTAATGAAGAAATGACCACATCAATGTCACTATCAATTAAATTGCTACTTTCGTATGGAGATCTGACTCCCACCTCAAGATAAATTACAAAAAAAAATTAAAAACGTGATTTTCTCATTCCTTGTCTGATCTCATTCACAGCCCTTACTGACCTACTGCACTTTTTACCTTGCTTTGTGTTCAGTAATATATATTTTTTTTATCGCACTTTACTCTATTGTATAATCGCCTCCTTCGTCTTCACATCCATGGTATGATTATCATTATATTATTTCGTTCTGCTCGCATTTCGACATTAAGTTATGATCTTTCTTTTTATTTATGTATTACTTTCCCAATTTATTCCAGCTGCCTCGTACGAACTCCGTTTCTCCGATAACTTTACCGAAATCCGAACCAATTTCACCTCTGCTCCTGCCATTACCGATACAGATCTCATAGTCGGTAACCTCTCTCAAGTCGCTTCTTCAGGAAATCTTGAATCAATCTCTTTTCTTCTGCCGGGTGAGGACTCGGACGCTATCTTTTATTTCATGATACGAGCCTGGGATGAGGCTGGCAACGCGGGTCCTTTATCGAATATAATGTCTGTCTCAAGGCGGCGTCTACCTCCGACCACCTTACCGACTACCGACCTTACATCAGAAGCAGCATCTAATGCACCTTCATCCACTGGAATCTTGACATCAAAACTGATATCCACGCAGTCACCTGGAAACCCAGAAGAACCGTTTCCTTTATGGGCTATTATTACATTTTCCCTCTTGGGAATCATTCTTTTAATCACCATTCCCATTATCATCCGCGTGGTATGTTGTAGGCCGAAATCAATGAGGGTAACTGGGCCTCATAATGATCACATGAATCCTATGTACGATGGACCGTAAAACACGAGTACAATGTAGCAAGAAGTCAAAGGGGGATAATTTCATGAAGGCTGCACTCTAGCAATTTTACATCACCCGATGGTTTCCCAAGTATAATCAATTGAAATCAGTTGAAGTTTTAACTGGAATAGAACTGAATTATTTTTCAAGGTTAAATCCGATTTGACCAAAGTGGTCTATGCACAGTGGCGGACCGTGACCCGGAGGAGACAATTGATTGGAGGGGCACTGTATAGTTTGTGAACAATGCTGTGCCCCTCCAATGCTTTGTCTCCTCCGGGTCACGGTCCGCCACTGTCTATGCATGTATCAGTTTATCTAACTGCATCGAATCACTGAAACATATATGGAGAAATGGTCTATAAAATAATATATACCAGTCTCTGGTATCAACTCTTACTCTATGAATCCATTTTGATCAAACTGGTCAATAATATTTGTCGAGTCTATTTAGGGGAAGTTCACCTAGACGAAAAGTTTGTTGTAAAACTACCAAGAAAAAAAATTAACAAGTGGAGCGATTCAATATAGCAGCAGCGCTGATTATATAATAATCATTCACAAAAACACCATTCATATGATAATACTATACTATGTTCATTGACCCTAAATGACATTTGACCTTGATCACTGTGACCTAAGAAGATCAGTGATACTTAATTACACCTTCAACATTTCATGAACTATATCCATCAACTTTCAAAGTTATGATGGCTCTTCAACAAATACCCCCAATATGGCCAAAGTTCATTGACCTTAAACATAGAGATATCTCTATGACCTTAGATTACCTTTTTAGCTTGGTCATATGATCTGAAACACATGCAGGGTATTTACTGATACTTGATTACACTTATGTCCAAGTTTCATGAACTAGATTCATATACTATACTTTCAAAGTTTTGACACGTCAAAAAACTTAAGCTTGGTTAAGATTTAGTTTTTATTCCCCCAAAATAATCTAAGTTCATTGATTCTAAATGACATTTGACCATGGTCATGGGATCTGAAATTCACACGGGATATTTAGTGACACTTGATTATTTTTATGTCCACGTTTCATGAACTAGATCTATAAACTTTCTAGGTTATGATTACATTTCAAAACCTTAAACTAAGGTTAGGAATTTGATGTTGATTTCCCCAACATGGTCTAAGTTCATTGACCCTAAATGACCTTTGAATTTAGTCATGTGACCTGCTTGGATGTGTAGTAATAATACATGATTACCCTCATGTCCTAGTTTCGTGAACTAGGTCCATATACTTTTTTATTTATGATGATATTTCATAAACCTAACCTTAGGTTAAGATTTCAATGTTGACGACGACACCGCAGTCGGAAAAGAGACGCCTAGGCGAGACAAAAATATTGGTGAAGGTTTGAAGAAAATCCATTTAAGGTTATAAAAAATTGTTTGAATTTTAACGTGTTGGTTTGTGACGTCATATGCGAGCGCTCTATTATGTTATGTGATATAAAGTGCATAACTTCAATTTTTATTGGGTTCATGATGACCAAAAAAATTCCTCTTTCAGGAGCGGGTGTGAAATCAATTTGTTGGTATACAAAAGTTACAATAAAAGACATTTTCAATTTTCTGAGATAATGACATTTCATTGATGTTCTAAATTCACGATACATGGGAAGCTTCTCGCGTAATTATGACGTCACAAATAAAAGAATAAAATTCTAACAACTTTTTTAATATTTTATGGATTTTCCTCAAACCTTCACCAGCATTTCTTTAAATTATTTTTCTGCTATTTTTACTTTAAGCTTTTTGTCAACGTGAACTTTACCTTTTGTACTTGAAATTCCTGGTATAAAAAGCAAAATGTTAATTTTTACACCAGATGGGTTTACAGGTCAAAATTGGCCGGTGTAACTTGTTGATTCAACAACTGGATCAAACTCCTTGTGATATCATTTTCAATCATCACTCCAATGACACCCCTCTTCCCCCTTGAAACCATGTCGAGGGACCCCCCCCCCCCAAAAAAAAAAAAAAAACATACTTGTCTATTTCCTCGACCCCCCCCCCCCCCCATCCCCTCGATCCGCAACTGGCAGGAGCACCAGAAATAATTTGGGGTTACGTGCAAACATAAGTCTCATCTGTTTTGATGAGAGGACCCACATCACACAATATGGCGGCACATTATCTCCAGATGTCATTAGAGAAGCGGCTTAATTTTTTTCAATGAAACTTGCAAGCAAGATAGCGAAGTAACCAAGCGTATCATAGTGGCATTTTTGCATTTGAATTTCTTTATCGGATAAACTGACTGAATGCCAATTTTTTTATTTTTTTATTTAACCAAGATTCGAAAAAAGGGGTTTATTTCATCATTAGAAATCACTTTTTGAGTATTCTCCTTGTAAATTTGTAGTTTACTCAATATTCACTGCATACTTGCAGCAATTGCCTTTACCATGTTTACCCCCTCTCTCCATATTTCCCTATTGGCCCTATTGACTGCATCCATCCTCAACCCTTCCCTCCTACTTTCCTCGTCATTGTTAAGATGCCAATATTTTGAATTGCAAATTATTTTGAAATACAAAAATGCCGCAATTCCTCCCTTTTCGCTCCTTTCCAAACTCCAAATTGCATTGAATTAAAACAAAAACAGATCGAATGTAGGAAATTTTGAACCACAGTCAATGTGGATTTATCTCAAATTTTTGCAACTTTGAGTGCTACAAGCAAATATGAACTATTTTTATTCAAAGGTTAGAGGCATTCATTCATGACCCCTATGTCTGTCGTTTAGGAAGATATGTTAAACACATAATAATGATACTCCCATATTATAATTCCAAACGATAGTATATAAATACATTATGAAGATGATTTTCATAGAAACATTTTTTGTCCACTCTTTTAGCAAATAAATGCAATTGTATGTTCTTTGAATTAGTTACATTTGTTATCAGTTTCCTTTGAGCACGGATGTTAATAACTAAGATCCATGATACAACCGATACAACCGCTTAAACGCCAAAGTTAAAATTGTTTATTTCAACAAAATTTGGGACAAGGATTTACTTTGTAAAGAAAACGAAATTACTTTTGCGTATCCTCCTTGTAAAATATAAATACGTTATCAGTTTCTTCTCAGCGTTTTGTTGTCGCTTCCTTATCGGAAACCGAGTTAAACGCCAGAAGTGAAATGTAGTATTTTCAAAAGCAAGATCCGGGACGATTTCCTTTGATATTAAGATAAACACCACTTTTGTGTACTATCCTTGTAAATTTTTTGTCGCAATGTTTTAACTAAGATACATATATATATTTTTACAAGTATTTTCATGACCAAAGTTAAGATGAAGTATTTTCAAAAGAAAGATTCAGAGCAAAGATTTCATTTGAAATTAGGAAATAATATCACTTTTTTAGTATTATCCTTGTACATGTAAAGTTTTACCGCAATATTTTAACCAATGTTTAGTTTTCCCGCAATGTTTTAACCAAGATACATATATTTTTTTACAAGTATTATCATGACCAAAGTTAAAATGAAGTATCTTCAAATAAAAGATTCAGAGCAAAGACTTCATTTGATATAAGGAAATAATATCACTTTGTGGGTATTATCCTTGTACATGTCAAGTTTTAGCGCAATATTTCAACCAAGATATAACATATATTTTTATAAGTATTATCAATATCAGATGAATGGTGTTGTATAGCAAAAATGCTGTTCATACATTTATTATGATGAACGGTTATCGCTTATGATAACACAATGCTGATATTAATATTATGTACGTGTCTATAACCAGAATCCTGAACCAAGATATTTTTAGCCAGAATGACTGTAATACTAACGTTTGATCCGCAGCGCGAAATTTTTCAACCGCGCCGCTCGCTGACTTTTTACTTTCAAATCTCGCACAACTTTTGGGACCAAATTTGTGATGCCCGAGCGCGCGGTTACGAAATTACGCAACATTATGTAAGTCCATGTCGGACCCAAAACTGCTCAAAAATGTGAATTCATGTACAAATCCGATGCAAATTGTGTATTTAGCCAAAATTCATAAATGCGTCAATATTTCTACTTTTACTGATTAAACTAAATTAACTATGTCTTGTTTATGATCAGAATCAAGTCTGCAACAATTTCAATCGAAAAAACAATTTAAAAAAAGTCGAAAACAAAGAAATACATAAGAAATTTAAAACACAAACAATAAAATACATTAGAAAAAAATTGCGATACCAAACCTTTTTTAAGTACATTTGATCGGGATCCTACAAAGAGTTTGTGAATAAAAAAATTAGCAGTTTTGGGGCCGTATAATAGTTGATTAGAGCAAAAGTTTTATTTCATGCATAAATTAGCATAATTAATTCATTAAATAAAAAATCTTATTATTTCAAAAAAATTAAACATACAGCCTTGTAGATTTTATCGCACACTATCACCGTGCAAATTTTCGCGGGGCTCGCGCGATCGGAGGCCGAGATCTCAGGGGGCGGAATCCCCCCCCCCCCCCTCGGCTGTGAGATTGGTCTAAATAACCCAGCTCTAAGTATATTTCTTGTAATTAATATCTTATGTTCTTTATTTAAGTTTTGTATCAGATATTAAACAGAAGGATGTAACCAAGATTTGTACCATATACATGTATACATCAAATTTGACAAAGGTAAAATCTACCCCCCCCCCAATAAATCATAACACTGATCGGATTAAAAATAAGAAAGTTGCGACATATCAAAATTTCTTATTTTTCTGAGTTTGATAAAGATTTTCCCCCAAGTTTTCCCAAATTATTTAATACCTTTTTTGTGTATACGTTTACTCTTGTGATGGTGCAGAACTCAATTTTTTTTTTATAATAGACCTCATACTAATAATTACAATTGTCATGGTTGTTTTGCCTATAGTTCTGGGAATAGAAAGACACATTTGAATCAGAGGTGTAAACAACTGACCATTCAGACATTAAAACATATTGTTTGATTTTTTTTAAATCATTTATTCAGTCACGCTTGTTAATCTTGGCCTTGAGGGAGGTGTTCCTGAATACTTCAAATAAAATGATACAAACTTATTAATCATGCTAATAAAAAAAATAAACAGAGATAAAGGTTATCATTAAACTCCGTTTCATACTGTTCTACGCTTTATTAAAACGTTTGCTTTTTTCTTTGAAACCTTATTTGTTTGTGTCATTATTTGTAATAGTGTTTCTTTTGTGTGAGGGTGTGTGTGGTGGTGGTGGTGGTGATTTTTTTACCTGATTGCTAAGAAAGCATGAATGCTTGTAAGCAAGCAACCAGAGGACCGACGGCTTAAGGTCCCCTCCGAAGGACCTGGTACTGAGGATTAATGCCTTACCAAAGGGCACTAGCGCACTAGTGTATTTAGTATGGAGAATGTACGCATGGTAAGAGTATGGCATCATGAGTGTAAGTGTATAGGTCCAAGAGCTGTCGGCCTACGTATTTAGATTCAAAAGAAATATATTGTACAGGATTGATTCTTCTCCCTTTAACTTCTCTATTTTCTTCTCCCCAATTTGAGTAGTCATTTTTTTTTCTTTTTTTGAGGGGGAGGGGGTACTGGCCGGATTTGTTCATAATCAGGAAAGTAATAGCCCATCGGGGAAAATGTGGGTGAAAATATTATTTCCGCCTCCCCCCCTTCACTATTGGCGAAAGCTTGATCCGACCCAGATATTATAGAGAGAGAGGGGGGAGGGTAGGGAGACATTTATTTGTTAATTTACATACATGTAATAAACAAAGTAAATCAACTCTACTACCTAGTTTTCTTTTTCATTCTTTATGTCTTCAGAAGAATAATATTTAAAAAACGAAACCAGTAAGAGTTGTTTATTA
This sequence comes from Lytechinus pictus, assembly GCF_037042905.1. NCBI lineage: Eukaryota > Metazoa > Echinodermata > Echinoidea > Temnopleuroida > Toxopneustidae > Lytechinus > Lytechinus pictus. The sequence continues at coordinate 25,599,461 of NC_087246.1, forward strand.
TTTTCTCTTCATGACGGAGAAGATATCCCATTATTTATTATTTCGTATTAATCATGTTCATCGGCCGGTATCATCTCCCTATAGTGGATCGTTTTACCGAACACTTCATAAATATATGGCCCATGTATGGAAGCTTTAAAGTACCACCCAGATGTTCAGATATTAGAAAAGATGATCTCGTATCTCGTCATGTCTACATATTTTAGAAGAGATGATCTGGGGGGCGTTTCATGAAAGGACTTGTCGGACGTTTTATCCGACAAGTCTCATTTTATCCGACAGTTACCATAGGAACAGTGCCTCTCTGCCAATCAAAATCATGGAAAGATGTCAGATCTGACAACTTGTCGGATGAAAATATTGATGAAACGCTCCCCCGATGACATGATCATGGATCCAATATCTTGCATCTGATCATCACTCTCACAGGATGTAGACAAGGCGAGATCCAAGATCTTACAGTGATCATCTCATGAAGACATGACGGGACGGATCTTGTCATCTGAAAAATCTCCCCCACAGGATGTAGATATGACGAGATCTTGTCATCTTACCATCTCGCCAAAACTAGGCATGTATATAGGACGAGATCCGAGGTCTCGTCATATGGGGGGCGTTTCATGAAAGGACTTGTCGGACGTTTTATCCGACAAGTCCCATTTTATCCGACAGTTACCATAGTAACAGTACCTCTCAGCCAATCAACATCAGAGAAAGATGTCAGATCTGACAACTTGTCGGATGAAAATGTTGATGAAACACTCCCCTGGACATGTTTCTAAGGGATCAACTTAGACATTATAAGATTGTTATCTAAACATCTCGGTGGCACTTTATATAAATGCAATCATATCAAATACAATATTTTCTTTAAAATCATCAACAGTTAAACTTCCACCATAAATACACATATACCTCCAAATGAGTCACAGATGGGGGCCCCCCCCCCAAAAAAAAAAAATCAAGACCAAGAAAAAGAAAAAAAAAGAGAAGGTGAAATATGATATTATTTTCTGAATATTATGTTAAAATCTATCACAAAATAGGATATTTTTCATAAAAATTTTGAAATCTTTCTTGCCCGCTCGCTTCGCTCTCTGGCAACTTAAAAAAATTAATTTGGCCTGTTATTCTGAATAATTCCATATCTTCGCCCCTCCAATTTTATTTCGCTCATTATGCCACTGAGAGGGGTTTATCCCCGGTGGATCATCGGTGGGGTGGCAGTGTTTCCATAGATCCAAAACAAATTTCCCGAAATGAAATTCATCGTTTTTCCTTGAATTTTCAAATTTGATTTTTAACCAAAATCGGACAATATTACAGCGAGCCTAAACTTGGTCCAAGGGACCAAGATCAAGAAATTAAACCTTATATTTTTTCACGCACTTTCTTAAAATAGGAACAAAATATGAAATGCGAGTGCGGAGCGCGAGCAGAAAATTTTGAGCTACCTCCAGGGGCAGATCCAACTTTCGCCAATAGGGGAACCGAAAAAAAAATCACCCATATTTCCCCCAATCAGCCGTTCAAAGTTGATTTTTGTTTCTTTCTTTGGAGGGGTAGTCCTAACAGTTATAGCTTTAATGTTATAAAACTAAATAAATATGTATTAATTTCATGAGCCCCATTATTAAACAGGTTTAAATAGTGCGAGCGCGAAGCATGAGTTAATTTTTTTTTGAAAATAGGAAAACTGAACATACTGGGCAATTTTTGTGATCCAGAACAAGCGCGAGCTAAAGCTTTTTTTTTAGATTAAATCATCCAAAATTTTGTATAAGCACTTAGTTTTGAATGATAAGGTAGAATGCATACTGATCAATATTTATGAAATAGTATATTTTATCATAAAAAAAGAAACTGACCCTAGAATTATTTTTAAAGTAATTTCACCGAATGGCATACCTAGGAAATAGACCCGTAATTGGTTGTATCATCCAAATTTCCTTTACCCCCCATTCTTACCAATGATGTAGACTTTTCTTCACGAATTCCTTCAGTTTAACAAAGAAATAATTCCTTTTAGTTGTAAATCCCTACAATCAATTCATGGAAATTTTAGAGCTGCAACAGGCAAAAGTTTTAGTATAGATAGCACACCAATCTTTGGGGCAATGTTATTATTAACAAATCTTCGCTTGCTTGATATAAGATACATAAATTTGTCATCCATATATATCACATTGTGATGCGATAAAGAAGCAATTAAATAGGATTATTTTGTTATTCACAAGTGCTATTTTTTCATATTTGGAATCTTTTATAGCAAACTGTTCTTTGACTTCACCCCTACATGTATGTCATGCAAATGGTGGCCAGATAAGTATCAAGGAAATTGTATGAAGTTTATTTTATTCTTCTCTTCTTCATGCCAAATTAGGTTTCGTCGGTTTCAAAGCAATTTACGGGATTTTTTGCAAGTTACCAAGGCTACATTGCTCTTGGCCCCTTTCATTTTCATTAAGCTAGTACATTTTAAATATGCAGATTTTTTCCACTCATTTAGGATTATTTAGAAAAGTTGCAGGGGGACTTCCTCTCTTGTGTTGCTGCTTCCATACTTTTAATCCATGTACTGACTCTATAGTACATATATGCAGGTGCATAAGTTAATTATAAAACTATATTCTCAACACATATTGAGTATTCATCTTGGGCAACAGGTTCATCAACAGGTTAATCACAAATCGCTGGACCACACGGGTCGTGTGGTCCAGTGGTTAGAGCATTGGACTCATAATCGCAAGGTTGTGAGTTCGACTCCCTACTCTGCCATTGTCTCCCCTTTGATAAAAAAAGACCCGAGAGTAATATCTGTCGTTTGTAAGGTCAGTCTCTATGACTAATTAACCAAAAAAAATCCTAGGTAATTGGTTATATATCAGCTTGGCGTTTACCAGCAAAATGCTGTCCTGCCGAGTTCCTACGTGAGTTACCATAAACAGAAACAGAAACCTTTCCGGTCTTGCATAGGTTATAACTTATCTGTCAACTAAAAATGTTCAATCAATGTGGAGAGCATTCATTTATGATCAAAATGTTATGTATGTTACCATGTGCTTTGGATAAGAAAAAATACATGTATATTCTCTTCAGATGACATTCAACACAAGATTTTATTGGTCAATCACGAGTTTTTCATTATTTTGGTGAAAAGACTATACATTTTCAATCAGTCATTATAGTTTAGCTTGAATCAGTAATAATCTTTATCTATTAATTACGCTCATTTTCTTTTCTTGTGGTTATCTACCATTATATCTGATGTACATATCTTTGATCTATCTTGTCCAGTAATCACCTTCCTAACATCACTGCTTAAGTTTTCCTTTTCTGCAGTTAGCTTTTGTGTGATCTATCTTGTTCAGTGATTATCTTCATCCATTGCTGCTCGTTTTCTTTTCCTGTGGTTAGCTACCATATCTGATGTCGGCCTATTCAAGTCATATCTTTCTCAATCCGGTTCCATGACCATCTTCATCAATTACTGATTGTTTTATTTTCAGCTAAATTACAACTATCTTTCTCAGTGATCATTTTCATCCATTGCTGCTCGTTTTCTCTTCCTGTGGTGAGCCACCAATATCTGATTGATTCATATGCACATCTTTCATAATCTATCTTGTTCCATGACCATCTCCATCCATCACTGCTTGTTTTCTTTTCATGTGATTAGCTACCATATCAGATGTATATCTTGTTATCTACAACTATCTTGTTCAGTGATCATCTCCATCCATTGCTGCTCGTTTTTTAAGAATAATATGTTTAAGGTGATTATTTCATTTTCATAAAAACAAGGGTCCATATGGTTTCAATGAATAGTAATATATGCCTACACTGTGGCAATACATTCAAGTGATTATTTTGTATACATTTAACGAGCTGGTAGTTAATTTTTTTTAAGGTGATGGAGTCTTATTAACTGGAATGTATTTTGATTCCTTGATGTTTTAACTCATTATAGCAGACAAAGATATGTAAGAGAAGAGATTCGTGTATATCCTTGCAATGACAATTCCATATAACCAAGAAGCACATTTATCAAATAAGTCTAAAGCCAAAACAAAATTATACTTACCATGTTTACATTCAGTTATAACTTTGAAAAACTTAATTTCAGCCCATATTATTATCTAGAACATTCGATTTTCCGTGATTATGTTCGTGCATTTTGTTCAATAAACCATGAGTATCGAATTATACTTTAGTTGTGTGTGTAGTGTGTTAGAAGCTGTGGGATGTGTGTGGGGTGTGTGAAAGGATAGTGAAAGAGCGATAAGAGACGGAGAGAGATCATGTACGGTGTGTGTGGGGGAGTGCATGGGGATGATTGTGCGTGTGCTGGTGCGTGTACGCGCGTGTATGTGAGGATGTTATGTTTTGTGTATGTGCATGAGAGGGTCTATTTGTGCCTTTATATCCTTATTAAGATTTTTTTTCAAAGCTTACAATTGTAAGCTCATATTTAACATTGATCTGACCTGTTTCAAACCAATTTAACATCAGACATGTTTTTCACTTCAATTATGTATAAAAAAAGAGAGGAATCATTTTTTTCGGCTTTAGTTACATTGTTCAGATTTATTAAGAGATACGTAAAAGCGAAATGGCATTATCTAAAAATAATCTCTTCTATCCAATCAACGGCTTTATATATATATATTTCTCAAATCTAAAGTCCAATATAAGGCCTTATCTACTGAAAATAATAAAATAGAAACATTGTTTTGATATAATAAACTAATTTTGATTGGCGCATATATTACTTTGTTGAATGAGAGCGCCGTTCAAACCAATCAACGCAACAACAATATTAAACAAATCCATAAAATTGGACAATATACAGGTGTAGTTTTGAATTGTCTTTAAGAAAATGAGATGGACTTTAAAAATGAGTATATTATATCATAATAATAAATGTGAGATAAGGCTTAATTTTGCACAAATTACAAAACCAAAATCCAAAGGATTGTGGTGCTTGCAAAAAAGTCATTCATCCAATATTCGCAGATGAGATTCGCAACAGCAACAATAATTATTTAGATTATTTTATCATTATTATTATTATTTATTTATTTGACCAAATCATGATACAAGCATAGATGACATTATACATAGTAAAAACAAAAAATACAGAATGGAGCAGTGCTACAGACTGGTCAGGGGTGATAAAAGCATAATAGATAGCTGTTGCTCGGAAGCATTACACCCCCCACATGTAGCACTGCGTACAAATATCAACTTAGAAAACAAATTGCACAAAATATAATCTAGCCTAATGTTTAGCGAAATTTCTATAAAATAATAATGAAATGCAGAAGCTGATCGATGTTTACAACTAGAGAATGATTGAAAGTAATAATCAGAAAGGTAGTCTACTGGTCATTAATAAGTCGACTGGTGAAATAAAAATTAAAAAACGATGATGAGTATTGTATTACTATTCTTTTGACCTTTATAGCACCCACTTTTCCAAAACAGCATTAATAATTGTTCTGACTGTATTTGACATGTGCGTAATAAATTGTGATAACACAGACGTACATGTACGTGTAAATCTCAAAGTTTACCCTAATGTTATGAGGGGGTTATCCCGCGGGATAAGATGTTTCAACATAGATTTTAAAAAATCTGGAAATTACCCCTCACAAAGTTTTTCAGAGAAAATATTGACTAACTCGTTTACAACCATTTATACAAACATACTGGATGTCGCATTTTACATTATGCATCCTTCTCTCTTCAACATCGATTGAATCTCGGCAAACAATTTTTATGATCATGGCTACAAATTACTAAGAAGGAACCCTACCATATTGAATAAAACACTAACTAATCAACCATAACAATTACGTTCCGATTGTTCATTTTCTTTTTGAATTGTCAGTTTCAGTCGACACCATGAGACCAGAGGCAAACCGCCAAGCAATGTTTTTGAATCACCATATTTCTTTGTTTTATTGTTTCTTAATCGTGCTGATTGGAATAGAGATCTGTCGGTTACAGCCCGATAGACCGCGGGTCCGATAGTCCGCGGGTCCGATAGACCGCGGGTCCGATAGACCGCGGGTCCGATAGTCCGCGGGTCCGATAGACCGCGGGTCCGATAGACCGCGGGTCCGATAGTCCGCGGGTCCGATAGACCGCGGGTCCGATAGACCGCGAGTCCGATAGACCGCGGGTCCGATAGTCCGCGGGTCCGATAGACCGCGGGTCCGATAGTCCGCGGTGTGTGTAAAATTATGATCAGGATATAGTGAGATCCAATGTCATCAAGAGGTCAAAAGGCCAATGATACGAGTCCATGGGGTTCTATAACGATGACCCAACGGACAATCGCCCCCTGACATCTACTTCAAGGAAAATATTATCCCCATATTTTTATCGTCAGGGATTGTTACCCCCCCCCCCCCCCAGAAATTTACCCTCTAGACGCCATACGGAGCCTCTAAAATGCCATCGACTTGACGACATGGCGAGATACTTTACCTTGCCTTGTCGACTAAATAAGCTTATTATGTCCACATGGCGCGATACGTTATCCTGCCAAGTCAGTCCACTTATAAAAAGTTATATGGCGAGATATTTTATCTTGCCAAGTCGACTTAAATAAGTTACATGTCAACATGGCGATATATCGGGACTTGTACACTTCATATCTCGCCATGTGGACATATCGACTTGACAAGATAGAATATATAGCTATGTCGAAATAATAAGCGTATTAATTACTTAGGCGGTGGAAGCGGGGGGGGGGGAGACCTTTCCCCCATAAATTTGAGGTGGGGGACGGTCCCCCCTAGATTTTTAGTTGAGAACCCTTTTTTTGGTTGTCAATTTGTTTTCTACGTCCCCCCCCCCTAAATTGAGGTGGACCCCACTAAAATATTTTTGCCAACCCCCCCCCCTAATTTTGGTTGATAACCTTTTTTTTCTTTGTCAAAAAATTTTGGTGGTCCCTCCTATAAATTTTGGTTGATTTGCTTGTCAAATTTTTTACCTGTGTCCATCCCAAAATTTCAGGTGGACCCCCCTATTTTTTTTTCTTCCGCCGCCAATGATTAATTAAGACATGGCAAGATAAAGTACCACGCCATGTCGTCACGTTGATGGCATTTTCAAGGCTCCGTACTAGGGGTAATTATCCAAGGTAATTCGACCTTTTTTTGGCGCCCATGTGTACTTTTCGAAAAATGGCGCCCACTCCATCCCGGTCAGGCTAACTTAAGTGCCTTAAATGGATTTTGAATTATCTTATAATCACATTAAAAAAAAATAAAGACCACTTTTTCATCTGTTCTTGAAAAAAAAATCCATGAATATATAATGTAATATAAATGGGAGCGCGAAGCACGAGCGATTTTTTTTTTTTTTTTTTTTTGGGGGGGGGTTCAATTTGGTTTAACTTGTAACCAGAGTAGGCCCTACTAGAATATTGTGTGAACGGGAGCTGTAGTTTCTGTACTGTTGTTTTAGAATACCCTTCAATAACCTCTTGGGAATAATGCAATCTCGAAGCAATCGACAAATTCTCCTCATCAGCGGCGTATTTATTCAGCATGGGTGCACGGGGGGGGGGGGAGTGGCGTCGGCACCAAGTAAAAAAAAATAAATGAAGTGCGAGGGGGGTAGACGTTAAAGAAAATCTGATATTTCATTCTTAAAAACACATTGAGGTATCTCACAAGGCCTAAATAAATAATGAGAACGCGAAGCGCGATCTTATTGTTTTTATAGATTTTTCATGTATTATATCCTGAAAGCCTAAGTCAGGGGTGGACCCAGCTTCCGCCAATAGAGGGAGGGGTCATTTTTTCACCCATATTTTCCCCGATCGGCCGCTCAAAGTTGATTTTTGTTGTTGTTTCTTTGAAGGGGTTGTCCCAGTGCCGTAATGAGCCAACAATTTCGAGGAGGCTCGAATAAAATTAATAAGCAGTTGCCAGTGAGCGAAGCGAGCAAGCAAATATGATGACATTTTTATTACAAAAATACAAGGTTGTGATAGATTTTGACATAATATTTGGAAAATAATATTATATTTCATCCTAATCCCTTTCCTTTTCTCTCTATATTTGCTTAGTCTTGATTCTCTCTTTTTTTTGGGGGGGGGGGGGTGGGCAAAACGCCCATGTCCTAACAGTCATTTCCTAGCTTTACTTTATAAAATCTCTTAAGCCCTATGTAATCTAAAGATGAAATTTCATGTATTTTGTCCTGAAAATTGAACATTTTGGGCAATGTTTGTGAACCTGAACAGGACGCGTATACATGTAACTAGATAATTACCACGAGCGCGAAGCGCGAGCATAAATGTTAAATATTCGTTCTGGCCTGGTCGAAAAGGGACCTGTTAAGGATGTTTTGCAGTTAGCCATTAAGACGATACATCTTTCAACGATTAAATAATGCGAGCGCGAAGTGCGAGCTGAACATTTTTGATATTCCAACCTAAAAAGATGAGATTTCAAATCCCCCAATGGGACATTCGATTCATGTTTGTCAATCATGAAAAAGCATGGGTAATTTTTGGTATCTTCCTACAATGATAATGCAAGCGCAAAGCGCGAGCAGAAAATTTTTGATATTCTGATCCGAAACTTGATAATTTTAGCACGTTTTGAATAAGATCAAGCTTTGTATCTCAAAAAACATGCGTGCGCGTGTTTTAGAGTTAGACAGAATCCTGGCAATCTGAATACATTTCATTTATCATCATAAAAATCAATAATGCGAGCGCAGAGCCCGAACTGAAAATAATATTTGAAATTCCGATGTGAAAAGGGTCAATTTAAGCACTATTTACAGCACTGTGTATATAGGGAAATTTGATTTTTTTTTCTCTTTAATCCTCATAAGAGGGACTTTATTTGTTCATATGATATTTACAATCGTTTTTACAAACGTCACATACAAAAATATACATAGATGAAATAATGAAACAGGAACTAAAGGATTAAAAGAACCTTTGAGACCTGTTTTAAATCAAGTCTCTTCTGATTACATTTTCTTTTTAAATAACTTCGAATTTCTACCTTTAGATCTTTCATAAAATAAAAAGCATGAGTCATATGCTTGTCGTTTCCAAAACATTTTCTAATATAATTCCTATAGATTACAAATTGTGAAAAATTTATAATAAGGTTAACCACATTCATTTCTGTTTTTTCTATTTCATGACCTATCACGATAATTTTTTCGTTCAAAACAATCTTTACATCGAACAAAGCATTTATTAATTTAGAAACAATTTTCCAAAAAACTGTTACCACTTGACAGATAAAAAGAATATGAATACTGGTTTCTGGAACTTTACAAATATTACATAAAATATCATTTTTAATTTTCCATTTGCAAAGGTTGTCTTTACTTGGTAGTATTCTATGAATTAATTTAAAATTAAATTGTTTAATCCTGTTGTCGTTTATAAAATCCAGTTTAAACTCTAATAATCGTTTCCAATTAAATTCAAGAGGCAAGCCCAAGAAATCGTTCCAAAAATAAATACAAGGGAGGTCTCTTTTCTCCCTTTCAATCATCAAATGATAAAAATGTCTGGCTTTCATGCCATTGATTTCTATACAGTCACCTGTTGATATTTCAATAGTGCTGGATTTCGATGACATACTACTTACATTTCGTGCACTATTACGTAATTTGTCAAGCCAGAACTTCGGGAACGCATTTTTTATTTTCAACAATTCAAAGATAGAAAGTAATTCTCTTTCTTTAAAAATAGTGCATATTGAATCAATCTTCTTCCATTCACCACCTGTTACGATTTGTTTAACTTTCAAAATATTGTTCTTTATCCAGTTAGGAAAATATAATACATCTTTTTTTATACTTTATGTTACTATTGTACCAAATAATTTTGTTTTCAATATTCGTTACTTTAAACATATCAATATACTTTAAATCAGCCCATGAACAGAACATGTCAACATAAAATATGGGCAAATGTTTTTTCACACAAATACGATACATATCACTCTTTTTGCAATTAAAAGTCAAACAAAGAGGCAAATCCCCGCCGATTTTCTGAGTCCAATATTCAAACAGGGTTTTCCAAGCACTGTCTTCACCTGTAAAATATTTATTGATCCATGATAAACGTAGTGATCGACATTTTGTCTTTAAGTCAACCATTCCTAATCCCCCTTCTTTTTCAGGATTATGACAAACATTACGTTTTACCATTTCTTTTTTGGAATTTCACAAAAAATTGTAAACTAGTTTATTAATATCTTTGATTATTTTAGAAGGGATTGGTACTGCCGTAGCAGTATGTACTATCTGTGACATTACTAAAAATTTTATTACCACCACTTTTCCATGTAATGATAATCTTCTCATTTTCCATGAGTCAAGTGTATTTTTTATTTTTTGAACTTCATTTTCCCAATTGAGAGATTGAACAACAGAATATTTTTTTCCAACAAAAACACCAAGACATTTTATAGGATCTTCAGTAAAACGAAGATTGTTAGTTTCATTGTTGTTTATATTCATTTTCATAAGGTTTTATTCAGTCCAATTGATTTTTGGCCCAGCATATTTTCCAAACGTCTCGACTTCTTTCATTATCTTTTTGATGCATTGGATAGAATCAGTAAAAATCGTTGTACCGTCTGCATATTGTACGATACGTATATCTCTATCGTTCAATCTATGTGGAATTTGGATCCCTTGTATTTGATTATTTTGTCTAATTTTCTGAGCTAAAACATCTGCAACAATAATAAATAAATATGCCGAAAGTAGGCAACCTTGCCTCACGCCTCTCTCTATTGTAAATTTATCTGATATCCAACCAAAATTAAAAACACGTCCACATGCACCATTATATAACGTTTCTATCCATCTTAAAAACGAATCTTTAAAATTGAGTTCTTTTAACAAAAAGAATAGGAAATCATGATTAATGGTATCGAAACCTTTTTTTTTTTTGAAATATGGAAATTTGATAGCACTATATAAATAATGCGAGCGCGAAGCGCGAGCTGATATTTTATTATTATTTTGACCTAGGATCGAGACATTTTAGGCCTAAGGACATTTTGTCATCATACAGTATAAGAATGATGACTATCTTCTATTTCTTTTCCTAAAACTTGTCAATATTTATTTCTGAAAAAGGGACAATTTAGTTTTTATGAATTCATACAAATTTCATTTCATATTTATTAATCTGTTAAGCCTAATGAGTGTGTGAAATTTGTTGACAGTGCATGAGGCCTGAAAACCTGATATTTTATGTATTTTTGTAATCATGAATAGGATTCATTGGTTGATATATTTTTAGCAAATAATGCGAGCGCAAATCGCGATCCGGAATTTTTTAATGGGGGTATTTAAGTAGTTTAATTGTTATAGAATAAATAGGTATACATAACTCACCAATCAAAATGCGAGCGCACAGCGCTAGCTCATAGGCCTTTATCATTTTTTTTTTACAATCGAGACACCTGAAAAGGTATATTTAGAGAATCTTATATGAAATACAAAAACCTATAAAACGGACATTTTCCAGAGCACTTAAAAACATAAATTGGTAAATAAAACAAAATAATGAAAGATCGATGTACGAGCTGAATTATGTTTTGTATATTGATATCAAAACTTGATATTTTAAACTACATGTCAGCACATTGAGCAAGATATGTATCTCATCGAACAGGCAATGCGAGCGCGATGCGCGAGCGAAACTTTAATATAGTGACATTAAATATATATTTTTTTTCCAAGTCTTCTCCTTACCTTATTTCATTTACTCGTCTTCCTCCTTTTATGTTTCGTCTTCTTTTTTCTCCTTTCTTTCCCCCTTTTTTATTTCCCCGTTTTTCCCATTTTATTTGCTCTGTCAATAGGGGGGGGGGGTTGCCCTCGGGCCGCCTTGATCCGCCTATGTTAGTAGTTGTTATGATGAAAGAATGCGACCGCGAAGCGCTAGCTGAAAACTTTTATAATGATGAAATGAAAAATACATTTTCAGTTGTCAGGTTAGAATATCAAATATTTTCAGCTTGTGCTTCTCGTTCGCATAAAAACTGTAAGGTCGGGATGCGTATATAACTAAACAATCTATTTATGCCAGCGCAAAGCGCGAGCTCAATTTTTTTATATACTGACTTAAGAAGGACTAATTTAAGGTATAATTCCTATTTTAATTGCTTGTCCTTTTTCTCTTCTTTTTTTCTCTGTTTCTTACCCCTTTTTTGCGCCACCATGGGGGGGGGGGCAAAATCTTTGCCCCCTGGATCGGCCTATGTATGTTGACTTGAAAAACACTAATACTTACATGTGGGATTGAGGCAGAGGATGCATACCTCATTAATCAAATATTGCGAGCGCGTAGCGCGAGCTGAATTTGATAAGAACCCTTTTTTGTGACCCTCAACAGGGTATCTATCTCGCTAAACAGACTTAAAACTCGAAAACATTGTTTTTGTCTGTTATCGTAAAAACGGGATATTTTAATTCAGCCGCATTAATTTAAGTTTTTTGGGCAGGACATATCTTTCGCTATAAACAGGCAATACGAGCAATGTTGCGCCCCCGGTCGAAAATGAATTTGCATGAAGCCCCCTAAGTTCAATTTGGCGCCCTCGGTTAAACATAAACTTGGCGCCTCCATGTGAAATATAACTTTGCCCTCCCTCCCCCTCTCTGAAACATGTATTTGTCGCATTATGGTCAGAATTCAAATTAGCGCTCCCCTAGTTCGAACATCAATTTGGCGCCCCCCCCTCCCAGTTCAAACATCAGTTCGGCGCCCCATAGTTCGAACGTCATTTTGGCGCCATCAAATCGACGTCCAGGTTAACATCCCTCTTCCGTTTCCCATCTCCTTTTCTTTCTTTTTTTCTTTCTCTTATCCTCATTCCCCTTCATTCCTTTCTCTTTCTTTCCCCCTCTTCCTCTCCCCTTTTCTTCTTCTCTTCTTTTCCTCCTCTCTCTCTCTCTTTTTCTTCTCTTTATTTTCCCCTTTTCTTTCATTTCTTGTCTTCCTTTCCCCCTTTTCTTCTCCTTTTCCCCCATCTTTTCTTTCCCCCTTTTCTTCTCTTTTTCTGTCTTTTCTTTCCCTCTTCCTCTCTCTTTTCTCGTTTTTCTTCTCTTCCTCCCCCCTTACTCTCTCTTTTTTTCTTCTCTTTTCCCATCTTCCTCTCTCTTTAAATATTATTCTCTTCCTTCCTCTTTTTTTCTTCTTCTTTTCCCCCTTTTCCTTACTCCGTTTTTTTCTTTTCTTTATTTTCCCTCTTCCACTTTTTTCTCTCTCCCCCTTTACTTCTCCCTTTTTCTTTTTCTTTCCTTTCCCCCTTTTTTTTCTTTTAATCTTTTTTCTTCTTCTCTCCCTCCCCCTTCCTCTCTCTCTTTCTTTTCTTCTTTTCCCCTCTTCCTCTCTCTCTTTTTTCTTATCTTTCTTCCCATCTTTCTCTATTTAAATATTCTTCTCTTCCTTCCTCTTTTTTTTCTTCTTTTTCCTCCTTTTCCTTTCTTTCTTTTCTTCTCTCACTTTCTCCTTTCTTTTCTTCTCTTCCTTTTCCCTCCTCTCTTTTTTCTCTTCTTTCCCCTTTTCTTCTCCCATTTTCTTTGTCTTTCCTTTCCCCTTTTTCTTTCTTTTTTTTCTTCTCTTCCTTTCTCCTTCTTACTCTCTTTTCTATTCTCTTCTTTTCCCATCTTCCTCTTTCTTTTTTATTCTCTCCCTTTTCCCCTCTTCCCCCCTCTTTTTTTGAGCTGGGGGTTGGGGGTGAGGCAGTTCTTCCTCGGCCCCCCCCCCATGGATCTGCACCTGATAGAACCCCATGGCCTTGTACCATTTGACCTTTGGACCTCTCGATGACATTTGATATATCTGATCATAATTTTACACACACTGCGGACTATCGGACCCGCGGTCTATCGGACCCGCGGACTATCGGACCCGCGGTCTAACGGACCCGCGGTCTATCGGACCCGCGGTCTATCGGGATGTCCCCGATCTGTCATACCCAACAGGATCCCAATCCGATCAATATTGAGAATGGAGCATATGGAACCATTCTCATCGCTATACACAAAGATATCGAGGAAGATCAAAGAATCATTGATAACATTAAGGTAAGAAATCACCTACTATTTCTATTGTACAGCGCTACCTATCTATCTTATCTAATTTTACTAATTTCATATGCACTTTAGAAATGAAATATAGGCTTATTTTTAATATCTGTACCTGTCGTTTTTGTAGGAAATATTTCGGGAAGGGTCTTCCGTCTTATTCTCCGCCACCAATCGAAGGTTTTATTTTGGAACGATCAAGATTCTAGTCCCCCATAACTGGACCAGGCAAGTTGAATATGAGGTTGCCCAGCTGGAAGCCTATGAGAATGCTAACGTTATCGTTACAGATCAACAGTCTAATCATCGTCCTCACGTTCAGAACCCATTCCATTGTGGCCAAGAAGGACTATTTATCCAACTGTCCAAGACATTCCTGATCGACCCTGAACTACGTCAACATCAATTTGGAAATTCTGGTAAGATATTAATGTATTTTTATGCCTCCACCCGTCGAAGGTGGTTGGCAAAGTCATTATGTATCTGAATAATATATATTTTTTTTTGGGGGGGGGAGGGGACACTTTTCTAGAAAATAATCCGTATTGGGAAGGTTCTATATACGAAGAGATTGAATCACGACTCTTGCTTACAAATGTTCTTCTTGCCTGAATGACGGGCACGTTCATTCAATATCTCTCTAAAAGCCCCCCTCACACCTGACCGAATGTAGGCGGACAAAGGGTGACGAAAGGGAAAAATGAACGAAATGCACGCGAATTCAACGAATTTAAATAAAATTACCGTCAAATCAGTAACTATTGTCAAATTTTATCAACGAGCGGTAAGCGAAGAATAAATGTGTCATGCAAAGGATATCGATTTTTCGGTTCACCTCTGAGAGAACATTGCGGCCGAAGGCGAGCGAAGGGTTGATATCACCCAATACAGGAATAAGACGAAGGAACAGTGAGCAATGGTTTGATATGGCGTGCGATTAGAAACGAAGACGAGGGAATAGATCAGGCAATCTTGTTCGTTGTGTCATCGTGTTGCTTCGTTACGGGTTCTTTCGAGATCGGTTCACTTTGGCAAAAGCGCGAAGAGGGACTATGTGCGACAAAAACACACGAACGATAAACGAACGTAAATTTTCTTATATACTATTCATATTAAATTAAATTTTATTATATACTATTCACATTTAGTAGCAATCACATTGATTTACCTGAATTTAAATGATTGAAATGTAGGAGGGGTAATTTTTCCTGTATTGTAATGCTGATTGAAATCTAGATGAATTAGTGTAACTTCCCTACATTGTACTTATGTACCATCATTTTTTTTCCATGTATTCACTTCTGATTATTTTGCACGTTCTGTTTGTTTTTTCTTTATGTAATTGTCTGTTATATTCAATGGCGGACCGTGACCCGGAGGAGACAAAGCATTGGGGGGGGGCACAGCATTGTTCACAAACAATACAGTGCCCCTCCAATGCTTTGTCTCCTCCGGTTCACGGTACGCTACTGGTTATATTGTAAATATTTGCTTACAGGGCCCCCTGGAAAACAGTACAAAACTACTGGTGGGACTACCCTGTATAAATAAAACGAATTAAATAAATAAATACCACTGACTAAATAAGAGATGCGAATTCAAACAGATGACCAACGATTTTTCAATTCGTCGGGAAATTTTAAACATGTTCAAAATTTCCGCGCGAATTTGAATAATCGCAGCTGTTAGTTCGGTTCAATGATAATTGCTCCGCCGACATTTGCTCCGCCGACGATTGTTACGCAAAATACGTATAAAACTTACACAAATGCTCCCCCCCCCCCATGAATAAGAATTAAGAATATCTATCCCTGCTTTGTGCTTATACCTTTTTTCTATTTCTTTATATGTGTCAGGGGCCGAGGAACCGGGGGCAACTGGGGGGCTTTAGCTCCCCCCCCCCTTTTCCAAAGCCGTGTACAAAAACGCAAAAATGACCATTACGATTGTGATTTTTAGCATGGTCAGCCCCCCACTTTGAAAACCGTTCCGCGGCCCCTGTGTATGTCATTTAATATATCATGCAAGCTTAGTTTAAGTTTACTTTGCAATATATAGGCCTACAAATTTGTAAATTGACGCCTTCGGCCTGTGCTACAATTGTTATGCGCATGAAAGTACGAATAAATAAACAAATAATTGTCGCATTATCGGAGCAATTTACGGCGGAGTCATTTTCGGCGGAGCAGATGTCGGCGGAGCAGATATCGGCGGAGCAATTGTCGCGGAGCAATTTTCGGCGGAGCAATTGTCGTATAAACGGAGCAGATGTCGGCGGAGCAAATATCGGTGGAGCAAGTGTCGACGGAGCAAATTTGGGCGGAGCAGTTGTCTTATTTTGCGTAGCAATTGTCGGGTCACCATTAGTTCAGAAGATGCTCGAACCCAAACACGAAGGGTAAAAATGACTTACTATCCGATACCATTGAAAACGATAAAAAAAAATGCCTTTCGCCAGCCATCGCAAGGCATATTTCAGGCTATTCGGATAGGTGTGAGGGGACCTTAACTGTCACATGTGTTCTCCGAGTAAAATATCTGGTTAGCTTCTCACTTTTGAAAAGATAAAAAGTTTTTACTCAATTCATTTTGCTTATCTTTACCCTTGCCGTGCCAAAATCAAATGAGAAGAGGGGAAATCCACATATAAATCAAACATTATCCTGCATGTATTCACAAAGCGCTGTTTTTGTTCTTCCATTTTCGCTCAAGCAATTTTTTTTTTGGGAGGGGGACCTTGAACCAAAAGAGTGCAATCAAGCATGAACAAACATTTTTTTTGTGTGTGTAATCCGAGAGGGGAGAATTTAGAGCACACACCAATATTGAAATAATTCCGTCATACTTATTAAGAATATTCTGTTCGCCAGCTTTCCTATAAATCTTATATTGTTTTCTTGTTTTTATGCACCGTAAAAGAAATTATTTGAAATTACTCAATAAAATTGAGGCAAAAATTGCCTTAATTTTCGAGTATTTATAAGTTTGGCAGTTTTAAGTAAAATTTGCTTATTTTCTGTGCATCCATTTTACTCAAATGAATTACTGTTACATCAACTTAGTTTAATCAAGTAAAACAATCACTGCAATATTTAAAAAAGGGGGAGTGGACTTTCTTGATTTTCTCCCCAATCGTCCCACTTTCAGTGCCATCACCTCATCTTAGACATCTATTTTCTAAAGATGAGACATATGCATTGTCACTTACCTGTACATGATAGGTACTGACATTTATACGAGACCGGTTCATCCTAACAAATAAAACAGTGAGAATAATATTAACATTTTCCGAAAACCTAAAAAGAAATCTGAAATTTTCTGATGAGTGATAATGTAATGTTTTTCTTTCTTTGACTCATCAAAAGAATAAAATATTTTGCACACCCTAATCCAATACAATTTCAAACACAAATAGATAGGCAGTTAAAAAAAAAAATTTACTTGCTCTTAATAAATATTCAGGTATTATTTGAATAAGGCTTTAATTGAAAAATATAAGTACATTCAACATGATTTTATAAGTAATAATTATCTTTGCCTAATTGGAGTTAGATTTAAATAATCAAAGCAAGCTAGCAATACGTTAATTTTTTATAAATGTATATTAATAATAATAATAATATAGGTATAATAGCCGGGTTTAGGCAATCATTTCCATTCCCTAAAGAAGCGTTCATCTGTTCAGATTATACACAATTATTTATTTTTTGCGATTTTTTTTTCAACTAAGCTTATGATCTAATATGAATGTCTGAATGAGAAAGTAATTATCGTTTTGAACATTGTCTAATGTAGGCAAGGTGATTGCTCGTCAGTTTGCCAAACTCCGCTGGGGTGTTTTCGATGAAGATTACGTACCAGGAACGGGTGCTGAACCTTTCTACGCGTCAAACGCTATAATGGCTACTAATGGCCATGAAATAACAAGATGCTCTTCAGAAGTTCGTGGAGATTATTATGATGATAAAACTGGATCACTTTGTCTGCACGATAATAACTGGAATTTACCCGACTCTTGTAGATTCGTACCTAGCACTGTGCAATCAGCTCGGGCATCATTGATGTTTGCAACTAATATTGACTCGGTAGGATGTTCACACTCATTATTTCAATTATAATATATGCTTTGTTAAATAAACATGTTTACTACCAGCATTTCGTTACTTTATGAACCCTTTTCGTTAATATATTTACTCTTTCCCCCTTTATTATCAAAGCTTTAGTAACATGGATCAAACAGAAACTATTTTTTTTTTCTGGAGGCCGGCAATGCCTAGGGAGAGAGAGAGGGACATCCCCTTTTGATCCCAATCGATTTCCCAATTTATGATTAAAAGCCTATTATTATACTATGTCTAAAATAACCTATTAAAGTAAACTAGTCTATAGAACTTGGAACAAATTCCATCGCAATTCCTAATTAGCATGTAATGGACACTTTAGAACGATTACAGTGCATTATTATGTATTGTACAACGCCTACTTAGCTTGTTGTACGCGAGCAAATGGGAGGCTGAATGTCAAACATTCGTACCGTTGCACAGAAGACGTACCATCCAAAATGTACCGTTGCACGGCTTTAGGAGGTGACGTCACAATACGATTTAATTCATTGCGCTCGGTAAAAATGAACAATATACATAGGCATGAGTGCGATGGTGTGAGATTTCGCACGAGGTGAAAGAAAGATGCTCTATTCAACGAGGCGTTAGCCGAGTTGAATAGAGCGTTTCTTTCTTTCACCGAATGCGAAATCTCGCACCATTGCACGAATAAGAATATTTCGCTATTTGTGTTGTACAACGCCGCGGAATTTACCGAAAATATGAAAAAAACTAAGAAAAGGGAGCAAAAATACCGAAAGCAGAAAGCAAAATCCCACAAGCGCACATGACCTTGGGCAGCCTTGCGCATTTAGCCAGCAGGCTTATACGCGTATTGTTCATTTTTACTGAGCGCAATGAATTAAATCGTATTATAAACCTCTCTTTAAGAATCTCGAATAATCCGTTCCTCTGATTGGTCAAAATTAAGGTCATGTAAACGACCATGCCTTCAAAACGACAAACTAAGGTGGTAACCAAGGGCAACGGGCATAGTTAACAAGATTTCTGCCCGTTGCCCCCTGATCCGCCCCTTAACGACGGGCATAGCAAAATTTGGCTGAAATCCTTATTTGATTGCATGCAAAATGTTGCTATCTGCGGTGATTGCGGATACCATAAATAACCGCGCGATTTGATCGAAAGTTTTAGACAATTCGCGCATTTACGCGCTTATTGCGCAAGTGCGCGCAACGGATATGACATATCGATGGAACAATGCCGATCTTTGACTTTTGCTTGTTAATTCCTGTTAAAATATATATATGGCATTTATTGAAAAGAAAACTAATTTATTAAGGACATAACGGATGTATCAATCATCAAGTCTTGTCGCAGTTCGCCCAAATGCATGCTCGCAAAAGGTGAGTCGGGTGAAAAGATTAGACGGTCACTGCACTTTCTAGCAATAAACGTTATTCGTTCAACTTAACGTTAGGACAGCTAGGTATGACAAACGACATGGTTAGGACGGGTAGATCTAATGTTAATGGTCGTTAGTTAGCTTAGAAGTTAAGTGTAGACTCTAGATTTAACGTTACTAACGTTTTCAGGACGTACGTAGGTTTAGTCGACTAGATCTAACGTTGGATTACACTCTAATGGAGATTTAAGACTTAACTTTAGATCTAGCCTAGAATCACCCTATTCAGAATCAGAGCCTAATTTGGTAACAAAAATAAAAATATCTAGCCTAGCCCTAGGCCTAGAGAGTAGGGCCTATCGGTATGAACCGCTTTGATATTCGATTTTGAGATCAAACTTCAGGGTCAGGGCTAAGTTAAGGCCTAGACATAACGTTAGCTTGGGGCCTAGGACTGGGCCCTGGCAGGCTTTTAGATCTAGACCTAGACTAGGCCCTAACGTTAGATCTAATGTTTAATAATTCGGTTCATAAAATATATATGGACTGCTTTTATATTCGAGACATGGTTGTTTCAATTCGGCTCGCGGGTACCGCATCGGCCAGACCATGCCCTCGGGCAAAGCCCTCGGGCATAGTCGCGTTGCGGTCCCCTTGAGCCTCTAGAAACAACCATGCCTCTCAAAGCAGTCCATATATCTATATTGTGACGTCACCTCCTAAAGCCGTGCAACGGTACATTTTGGACGGTACATTTTGGATGGTACGTCTTTTGTGCAACGGTACACGAATGTTTGACATTCATACCGTGTTTACACTTAATCGGCATTTGAATCGGCTCGCGGTTCTGAACCGCGAGCCGATTCAGCATCGGCTTTTTCATAGCGTGTAAACGCGAGTAACTTGAATCGGCTCGCGGTTCTGAACCGGCAATTTGCACCACCAAAGTAGTAGGTTCTGAACCGCGAGCCGATGCAGAATCGGCTTTTTTACTACGTGTAAACAGAAAGCCGATTCTGCACCGGCAATTTGTGCACATTTCAATTACTTTACCATTGTGACGTAATTGTAAGCGCACTGATGCAGCGTTGTCTTTATTATGACGTATATATCGTTGGTATGCGTATCATTTCAGGTTTTTGCATCGGCTCGCGGTTCTGAACCGCGAGCCGTAACAATGTGTAAACGCAATCCAAATGCCGATTCTGCATCGGCATTTGGTTCAGAACCAAATGCCGATTAAGTGTAAACACGGTGTCAGCCTCCCATTTGCTCGCGTACAACAAGCTAAGTAGGCGTTGTACAATACGCGTATAAGCCAGCTGGCTAAATGCGCAAGGCTGCCCAAGGTCATGTGCGCTTGTGGGATTTCGCTTTCTGCTTTCGGTATTTTTTCTCCCTTTTCATAGATTACTATAGGGATGACCTCTTTGTTTTTTTTTCACATTTCGCTAAATTCCGAGGCGTTGTACAACACAGATAGCGAATATTCTTATTCGTGCAATGGTGCGAGATTTCGCATTCGGTGAAAGAAAGAAACGCTCTATTCAACTCGGCTCACGCCTCGTTGAATAGAGCATCTTTCTTTCACCTCATTCGAAATCTCGCACCATCGCACTCATGCCTATTCGCTATTTGTATAATGTATGTCTGCGCATTCAGTGGCTTACCGTGGGTCATGGGGGGGCACCAGCAAAAAATTGAGTCATTTAGTGGGCGCGCGAAGCGCGCTCAGTTGCCAGCAACGAACGTAGAGGGCAGCAACACACAAGCGTGTTGCTCTAAGGAAGGTCAACTCCGCTCGAATTTTGTGACCACTTTAAAAAATAAGGTGGGGTCTTGGGAAATTTGTCGAGTTGATTTTTTTTCATTTGTTAATTTCAAATATCTTTTAATGAACAATTATTAGATCGGTTATTCTTGGTATAAATATTTAAAATATTACTTTTATTTTTAAAGAAAATATTTAGCTTAAATAATCATGATTTTGACATTTTTCCTCATTTTGGAATATTAAGCCTGTGACGAGGATACCTCATATCTCTTATTTTCTTCTGCTGAATTTCGCTGCACCACTAATAAATGCATAGACAACCACCGTAATAATCGAGGTCATTTTTCTGGCCTGGGTGCGCCGAGTCTGGGCCGGTCGCGCAGCTAGCTAGTGACGTTGATGATGCGCTGGGGCTTCAGGCGACTCGTCATAGATCTAGCAACTTAGACAATGACGTCTAATTTGCCTGGCCTGATTTGAAGTGTAATGGCTTCAGGGCTGATGTTTATCAACGATGATTGTTCAAGGTTAGATTTCAAATTTTAAATGTCATTTGACTTTTTAGTCTATAAATCTGAAATAAAGGCGCTGTATCCCCGAAATCCGGGTCTAAATTTCAACTCTGAGTCCGAGACCATGGCATGGACGGCGAAAAAACAACCCATGCATCGGATGCATTGCATTGGCTGCGCGCTGCGCTGCAGCTGCACTGTGATGATGGGTTCAGCGAAGAGCTCAGAGAAAATAAGGTGGTTATATTCAATCCCGAAATGCTTTGCGAGTGGTCACAAAATCGTCTCGACGCAAATCACCTAATACAGCCGTCTGGTGAAATCGCTGATAACAACAATCACCGATTTGGTAATGATTTTAGTTTCCTGAAACTTATATTTGTAAAGTTTTAAATATCAAGGTATGTTTTTATATGTATGTATATTCTTCAACATATTTTTTAAGTTATCTTTGATATTGTTGTAGTCATATTCTTTCATATTCGTTTTTTGATCGCTACTAACTTGTTGTTGTATTGGATCGGCATTTGATTTCGTTGGCATGAACAATAAAATACGCGCGCAGCTCAGCTGCATGCGCGTATCGAGTTGACCTTCCTTATAGCAACACGCTTGTGTGTTGCTGCCCTCTACGTTCGTTGGTTGCCAGGTACACTGACCTTATAGAAACTTTCAAATTTGCTTTATTTCATTTTCAAAACACAATTTTAAGGAGTGCATACAATAAACGTATATGTACATATATATCTGATCAAATAATGCGAGCGCGAAGTGCGAGCTGAAAATGTTTGATATTCAGTCCTAAAAAGGGTCATTATAAGCAAATTTTTGTGATCATGATACGTTCCTGTCTCACTTAACAAACAATACGAGCGCGAAGCGCTAGCTGATTTTTTTTATATATTGACTCGAAACAGGGACATTTCAAGGACTATTTTTCTTTTAGGAATTCATGAAGAACATACATATCTCAACATAGTCATGACTTAGCATTACATCAAAACACATGAAGCATTTTTGTAGTCATTGTATCTCACTAATCAAATATTGCGATGGCGAAGCTCGACCTGAAAATTTTTGAAATTCAGACCTGAAGAGGAGCATTCTAAGGCTTGTTTGTAGGAATTCACTATAAGACCATTGTATTTCACTAATGATGTGAGCGCCAAGCGCGAGTCGAAAATTTTCTCAGACCAGGAAAAAAAACATTTTAAGGACTGTCCATGTATTTACGAATTCATGAAGAGCAGATATCCCACCAATCCACGAATGCGAACTTAAGTACGGACTGAAAATGTTTTATATCCAGTCCTTAAAAGGGGCCGATCACTGTTAGTCATGATTGGGGGGCACGTGCCCCCCGTAGTTACGCCACTGCGTGTATTATAAATAACCAGGACACCATTTAATGAAAAAGTTGCTATCATAGCAAATTTGGGTGGAATATCACCTTTTATTGGAAGAGCCAGTCAAAAAGCAGAATTTCCTCTGTTGTCATGATAGTTGTTATTCCAGCAAGATTTTGCTTTTATAGCAGTTTTTATGGAAATGGGGCCCAAATTATCAAAAACTATTTATGATTTCAGAGAATCTTCATTATTTTGTTCCAGTGCCTTATCCGTATTATCCAGTATACCATTTTCTCTTTTGATCTCTTTAAACACACTATGATTAAAGCGATGTCATGTATTTAAAGAAACAAAATTAAACATAATAAGGGAAAATACATAATATTTTCTTTTTTCTCAATTCTTATTTACATACGAAAACCACAGTACTCATCACGTAAGTAATATTCAATTCTGTTCAGTTCCACTTTTATTCATTTTTTCTCAATAAAAAAAAATTACAGATCTACCGTATGGGCACTAGTATTCAACCCGGCATAATTCAAAGATTTGGACAAATTCCCCAAAATATTTAGAAATAGGGAATTTATCTTGATTTCATACCTTTGTTATTTACAGGGTTATCTGTTTTCGGTATTTTCTTTATTAGTATCCCGTAATTAGTAACCATCTGGAATAAAATTATTGGAAATGGATTTTTGACTGATTTGAGTAGGTATGGGTGTCAACATTTACCAAAAAAAAGTTAGGAGGAATACGGGTTGGGGAAAGTGCTTTTTGTCTCACCTGCATAGCAGAGTGAGACTATAGGCGCCGCTTTTACGACGGCGACGGCGGTGGCGGCGGTGGCGTCAACACCAAATCTTAACCGAAGGTCAAGTTTTTGAAACGACAGCATAACTTAAAAAGTACATGAACCTAGTTCATAAAACTTGGCCATAAGGTTAATCAAGTATTACTAAACATCCTGCCTGAGTTTCACATCACACGACCAAGGTCAAAGGTCATTTAGGGTCAATGAACTTAGACCATGTTGGGGGAATCAACGTCAAAATCTTAACCGAAGGTTAAGTTTTTGAAATGACAGCATAACTTAGAAAGTATATGGACCTAGTTCATGAAACTTGGACATAAGGTTAATCAAGTATCACTGAACATCCTGCATGAGTTTCACATCACACGACCAAGGTCAAAGATCATTTACGGTCAATGAACTTTGGCCGAATTGGGGGTATCTGTTGAATTACCATCATAACTTTGAAAGTTTATAGATCTGATTCGTGAAACTTGGACATAATAATAATCAAGTATCACTGAACATCCTGTGCAAGTTTCAGGTCACATGATTAAGATCAAATGACATTTAGGGTCAATGAACTTTGGCCGAATTGGGGGTATTTGTTGAATTACCATCATAACTTTGAAACTATAGTGGTCTAGTTAATAAAACTTGGACATAAGAGTAATCAAGTATCACTGAACATCCTGTGCACTTTTTAGGTCACATGACCAAGGTCAAAGGTCAATGAACTTTTGCCATAATGGGGGTATCTGTTGAATTACCATCATAACTTTAAAAGTTTATGGATCTGACTCATGAAACTTGGACATAAGAGTAATCAAGTATCACTGAACATCCTGCCTGAGTTTCATGTCACATGACCAAGGTCAAAGGTCATTTAGGGTCAATGAACTTAGACCATGTTGGGGGAATCAACGTCAAAATCTTAACCGAAGGTTAAGTTTTTGAAATGACAGCATAACTTAGAAAGTTTATGAATCTGATTCGTGAAACTTGGACATAATAGTAATCAAGTATCACTGAACATCCTGTGCAAGTTTCAGGTCACATGATTAAGGTCAAAGGTCATTTAGGGTCAATGAATTTTGGCCGAATTGGGGGTATTTGTTGAATTACCATCATAACTTTGAAAGTATATTGGTCTAGTTAATAAAACTTGGACATAAGAGTAATCAAGTATCACTGAACATCCTGTGCACATTTTAGGTCACATGACCAAGGTCAAAGGCCAATGAACTTTTGCCATAATGGGGGTATCTGTTGAATTACCATCATAACTTTAAAAGTTTATGGATCTGACTCATGAAACTTGGACATAAGAGTAATCAAGTATCATTGAACATCCTGTGCGAGTTTTAGGTCACATGTTCAAGGTCAAAGGTCATGTAAGGTCAATGAACTTTGGCCATGTTCGGGGTATTTGTTGAATTACCATCATATCTCTGTAAGTGTATTGGTCTAGTTCATAAAACGTGGACATAAGAGTAACCAAGTATCACTTAACATCTTGTGCGAGTTATAGTAGTTTTCAAAGTCAGCACTGCTGCTATATTGAATCGCGTGATGCAGGTGAGGTCGCCAGAGGCATTCCACTTGTTTTACTATACTGTATCATGGTATCTCCTAGATAAAATATTACAGGTTGGTGATCATGGTGTCAAAATGCACAGATTCTTACAAGAAGATCAAATAAAATCAAATCAAGTACCTACAATGCTTAATCACCCATGAAATTTAAGGTCAAATCCTTTCAAAGGTCAATGACCTTTTTTACATTATATACCATATACGGTATAATGGTATCTCTTAGTTAAAAATTAGGTTGATGATCTTGGGGTCAAAATGCAGAGGTTCTTACAAGAAGATCAAATAAAATAAAATTAAGTACCCAGAATGCACATTAAACAATAACATTCAAGGTAAAAGCCTTTCAAAGGTCAATGACCTTTTTTTTACATTATGTATGATACTGTATAATAGTATCTCTGAGATGAAACGGCACCGGTTGGTGATCGTTGTGTCAAAATGCACAGATTCTTACAGGAAGGTCAAATACGATAAAGTAAATCACCTAGAATGCATATTAATCCATACAGTTCAAGGTCAAAGGTCAAAGAACTTTTTACATAGACTATGTATCGTATAATGCTATCTCTGAGATAAAACGCTGCATGATGGTGATTTTGGTGTAACAAAGCAATTTTTGCAAGAAGATAAAAAGGCACAAAATAATCATAAAGAATATTCCTTCATCTTTGATATCCAAAGTCAAAGGTCAAAAGTTATGAAATATTTATATATCCATGCATGATTCCCCCAAAAAAGAATTAATCCATTATATTCACATTTTATTTGTGAATAATAGAAAGAAAGATAGCTATTTGTAATGAAAACTTGGATGTTTAATAATTTCACTCTGAAATAAGGATAAAAAATGGCCATGAAAAATATATTTAGGGGCTAGAGGTCAATCAACTATGTCAATAACGTCAGGGAATTTAAGTAAATAGGTCGATATAACGTGATTGTGGCATGTAGGTACAGTGATTCTGATGGGAAAAAGACTGACCTGCGTGGAAAATGAACATAAATTTAATAGTTGAATCCTTGACCAATGATGATGTCAAAATACAAGTTCGAGGTGAAATTGAGAATAGCACTTTTTGAAATATATTGTAGTAATGCATTGCCAAAAGTGTTTAAAACAAATATTGTATGATATAATTTGAAATGGTGAAGTTGTCTAAAGTAGCAGCATTTAGATATGCATTTTATAAATCTAAATCAAGGTACTAATTCCTCAAATGCTACAATCAATACTATAGAACTATAACTTAATCTGTAAATGGAAAGGATATGCCTAACCCTTATGGCAAGCATCATCCGAGAACATTTTCATACAGCCAGGGACAATGATGAATAATAAAAATAAGGCAATCATTGGAGCTGTAGCTTTTGTCATAGCAAATGAAGTTAAGTGTCTCAACTTCAGCAAAGAGTAATTAAACTCTTGAAAACTTTCTTACATTTTCAGGACTTTGATCTGGCCCATTCAATGAAAGCCTAACGTTCTGTCAAGGGATATCAGACCAGGATCTATAGTATTACTGATATGTTGCACAGCTTGAATCTCAAGAACTGGAAGTGGTGCTGTAGGAGTTTTGTTAGGTCAATGGATGTGTACTTGTAAGCTATTATCTCCTTTTGAATGTTATTATTATATGCCTAATTTGTGCATAAAAATCAGTTGTCCTGGACCAAATACATGATCCTTGTACAAACTGATACCTAGTAGAAATAGCATCATGGGTGACGTACGGCAGAGAGCAGATATTAAGTTTTGTCCTGCAGCATTAGCACCTCAAGAGATTCTGGCAGCTCGCAATGAAAGGTAATTAATAATAATACGGGAATTCATCTTTGTTGAAGATGATATACATGCCATTTACTACATGTATGACAGAAGCTGCAGCTATAAGATGGCCTTCATTTCATCTTCATCATCATCCCTCTGCTGTTTTGAAATGCTCTCAGATGATTCTAGCTGTGACATGAGGGTTAGACCCAGTGGCGTACCTAGGATTTTCCACAGGGGGGGGGGCAAAATCGGTCGCCAAAAAATTTGACAAGCAAAAAAAAAAAAAAAAAAAAAAATGGTCTTCAAGGTCATCAGGGGGCAATAAAAGTCTTCAAGCTCGTCAGGGGGGGGGGGGGCAAAAAGGTCTTTTAAGCTCGTCAGGGGGGGGGCAGGTATATGTCTTTTGTATGGGTTGTGGCTCGTCAGGGGGGGCAGAGTGCCCCCCCCCCGTAGGTACGCTAGTGGTTAGACCTATCCTATCCATTTTCAGAATATTAAGCTAATAGTTTATAGTATTTATTATAGCATTGAAGTGAGTGGCCTATCGCTGGAGAGAAAAAGACACGACAACCTTGATTAAGATATTATGATGTATTAATACAGCTACTTAAAATAAAATCATTTCAAATTATATACTTGATTTCATTTATTTTTTGCATTGCTCTTGGCAACGCATCGCAGTATATGAAGAAGTGTTATTTGGTTATCAACTTTTTTTTACTTAATTTCCACTGATATTTTGGAAAGGGTTCATTGACCTCTGACCCCTAAATACATTCTCCATGACCTTCATTATTTCATACTGAAATTATGAAACCTCCATGTTTTCATTACAAATTAGCCATCTTTATTTACGTTATTCACAAATAGAATATGAATACAAAGGATAAATTTTTGATAATTTTTTCATACAGATTATATATAATATATCATATTATATTTCCTCTGATCTTGGATTTCAAGGGTGAAAGTTTATTCTTTATACTTATTTTGGTGTTGTTTAATCTTCTTGTACTAATCTTTGCATTTTGGCACCAAGATCACCAACCTGCGGTGTTTTATCTCAGAGATACCATTATTATTATCTAATGTTAAAAATGACATTGACCTTTGTCCTTGAATTTTATGGGTGAATGTGCATTTTCGATGCTTAATTTTATTTTATTTAATCTTCCTGTAAGAATCTGTTTATTTTGACACCAAGAAAACACGCATACATTCGTAATTCCGAAGCTTCGTTATTCCGAAGGTTCGTTATTCCGAAGGTTCGTATTTCCGAAGGTTCGTAATTCCGACGGTTCGTTAGTCCGAAAACGAAATGAGGTTCGTAATTCCGAAGGTTCGTTAGTCCGAAAACGAAGTGAGGTTCGTAATTCCGAAGATTCGTTAATCCGAAAACAAAATGAGGTTCGTTAGTCCGAAAACGAAATGATTAACGAACCTTATTTCGTTTTCGGACTAACGAACCTTCGGAACAACGAACCTTATTTCGTTTTCGGATTAACGAACCTTCGGAACATCGAACTCTATTTCGTTTTCGGAATATCGAACCATCGAAATAACGAACCTTCGGAATAACGCCACAAATGTTCGGATTAACGAACCCTTTTGCGTTTTCGGATTAACGAACATGGAGGTATAGGCAATTTACGTGTTTCGGAATTACGAACATTCGGAATAAAGAACCTTCGGAATTACGAAGCGTAACCAGAAAACCAACCTGCGCCGTTTTATCTTAGAGATACCATTATATAATATGGTATATAATGTATAAAAGGTCATTGACCTTTGGCCTTACATTTTATGGATGAATGTGCATTCTAGGTACTTAATTTTATTTTATTTGATCTTGTGGTAAGAATCTGTGCATTTTGACACCATGATCACCAACCTGTGCCTTTTCATCTCAGAGATACCTTTATACAGTATGGTATATAATGTAAAAAGGTCATTGACCTTTGAAAATCTTTGACCTTGAATGTTATTGGTGAATGTCCATTCTAGGTACTCAAATTTATTTGACTTGATCTCTTGTAAGAATCTGTACATTTTGACACCATGATCACCAGCCTGTACCTTATCATCTCAGAGATACCATTATACGGTATGGTATATAATGTAAAAAAAAAAGGTCATTGACCTTTGAAAGGCTTTGACCTTGAATTTTATCGGTGAATATGCATTCTTCGTAATTAATTTTATCTTATTTGATATCTGGTAAGAATTTGTGCATTTTGACACCATTATCATCAACCTGCGCCTTTCCATCTCAGAGATACCATTATACAGTATATATGAAAAGGTCATTGAACTTTGACCTTGAAAAAACACTTTCCCCGACCCGTATTCCTCCTAACTTGTTTTTGCTAAATGTTGACACTCATATCTATTCAAATCTGTTGAAAAACCATTTCCAATAATTTTATTCCAGATTGGCTATTTTGGGGTCTAATTTAGGGATACTATATCAATCTGTCGACTGTATGCGCGGAGGATCGAATTATGCGACGATGACTTTTTGCACTGAATTGCACTAGTATTCAACCTAGTGATGGTAGATCGCGAATTTCAAAATGGTTTAGATTGCTAAATTAGATCCAGATCTATGTAAGTCTCTGGCTTTGATTAATTCCCTGTTTGGTCTCATCTCAAATGGTCTAGTCCATAGTCGGATGGGACAAGGGCAGATTGAAAGACAGGGCCATCTTTCATCGCTAGGTTGAATACTAGTGCCAAAAACCATCGCCGTATAATTCGATCGCCCGCGCACACAGTCGACGGGTTGAAGAAAAAATAACAGAAAAAGAATAACCAGCATTTGCTCTTGGAAATCAGACGGGTCTGAAATTCAGGTAAATTCTATATTTCTATATATTTGAGGAAACTCTCCAAAAAGGTCGAATACTAGTGCCCTTACGGTATATCTCACACAATGACACTTGTAAAAGGTGATTCCACAGCAAGGATTGACACAGCTTATTCTAAATTTATGTTTATATTTATTATTCTATGGTCATATTAAAGAATAGTAGTCGTAGTTGTAATACATTTGATAAGAAGATGAATATGGGATGTAATAGGGGTCAAGTTCAGTCGCACCAACGAGACCAATTCCAGACCGATCGAGGA
The DNA here is from genome assembly GCF_037042905.1 of Lytechinus pictus. Classification (NCBI taxonomy): domain Eukaryota; kingdom Metazoa; phylum Echinodermata; class Echinoidea; order Temnopleuroida; family Toxopneustidae; genus Lytechinus; species Lytechinus pictus. The sequence goes on from NC_087246.1 coordinate 25,629,957, forward strand.
CATTACATTATTCTGAACGACGTAAGATCGGTCTGGTTTGGTATCGGTTTCGTTGGTGTAAATGAGGCATCACATTCTGTCATCAGATTGACTTTTCATTCCCTCTTCACCTCGTTGAAGAAATTGGGCCCATCATAGGCCTAAATGTAAACAGAAAAGATCCCCAAAATGTATTGCCGTTTGCTGAAAATTATGTAATTTCTTTGAAATCATTGCAGGTAATCAAAAATGATTTTTCATGATACACAGCAAAAACTGTGGTGCTAACCGGTGTACATAGAGGACCACATCAGTTATTTTACACCGGTGTTAACTTGACATTGTTAGTTTAACACCTATAGGTGTTTTTAAAACTACTTTCGTTGTTACATTTACACTTATTGGTGTTATATTCAATCTCTAGGGTGTAATGTTAACACCCCAGGGTGTGGTCCTCTGTAGACATCAACTGGTGTCAGTTTTAACTCCACAGTTTTACAGTGTACAATGCATGCACCACAGGAAGGTGTTGTTAGAGGACCGCGTAAAGTGTGGTGTCAAGTTCAACTTCAGCACCTATTGGTGATATTAATATCATTATGTTTGTTGTATCAACGCAACTTGATGTTGAGTCCATGGTGCATTTTTACACTTGCTTTGAGCGGTCCTCACAACACAGTCTAGTGTTCTTTTTAACACCGTAATTGAACAAAAACAGAATCTGGTGCAATTACGGGATGAAACGTACCGATGACGTAATGTCATGAAAGTTAAAGTGAGTATGTTAATGTAATAAATATATACGCATACATTTACACGTATATTATTTAGATATAATTATTAGTTCGTCCAATAGCAAACATTTTGATGAATATCTACTGTCAACGATAGAGGATCAAAGTATCTTAAGACAACTTCCTCGAAGATTGCCAAATATCATGTTTACATGGACGAGATTTTATTGCAAGGTTGTATTGAATCAGCAAATACATGATGCATTAACAATAATGACAATTCAAATAAAGAATAGTACAAATATAGAAACAACGCCATATATATAATCTCAAGTGAAAACCCCCTTATAGATGTAATACAAACTTATATGAAAAAATATACACTTTTAACATTTTATTTACAATGCAAAATCCCTTTAGGTCTAAGAGTAAAAGTTCAAGTTCAAGTTTATTTCAATTCTACACAACATTATACATGTCATCAATGAAGTAACAACAGTTCAGTGGCGTACCGTGGGTCACGGCATGGGGGGGCACCAGCAAAAAATTGAGTCACTTATTACTTATTGAGCGCGCGAAGCGCGCTCAGTTGCCAAATATACTGACCTAATAGAGGCATTTTAAGGACAGTGCCATTAAACGGATATGTATCTCACTGATCAAATAATGCGAGCGCAAAGCGCGAGCTGAAAATTTTTGGTAGACCTAAAAAAGGACAATATAAGCAAATTTTTGTAATCATGATACGTACCTTTTTCGCTAAACAAACAATGCGAGCGCGAAGCTCGAACTGAAATTTTTGTATATATTGACCCCAAACAGGGACACTTAAAGGACTGTATTTTAGGAATCCATTAAGATTATACATATCTCCCCGTAGTCATCTAATGCGAGTGCCAAGCGCTTGTTGATTTTGTTAGAATTACATCTAAATACGTAAAGTACTTGTAGTCTTTCTAATCATGATGAACATACGCATCTCACAAATAAAAAAATGCGAGCGCGAAGACCGAGCTGAAAATTTAGGAAATTCAGACCTGTAGAGGGGCATTCTAAGGCTTGTTTGTGGGAATTCACTAAGACCATACGTATTTCATTAACCAATGGTGCGAGCGCGAAGAGCTAGCAGAAAATTGTTTATATTTAGATCAGAAAAGGGACATTTTAAGGATTGATTTTAGGAATTCATGAAGAGCAGACATATCTCACTAATCCACTATAATGCAAACGTAAGCACGGACAGGCAACATTTCATATTAAGACCTTAAAATGGGGCGATCACGTTAATAAATCATGAAAAATAGGCATATGTCACTACATAAAACAATAATAGCATGAAGTGCGAGGAAATATATTTGGTGTGTATTGACTTGAAAACGGGAGGTTTTAGCACAACAGGATTATATATCTCGTTAAACAAATAATGCAAGCACCAGGAACAATAAAGACATAGGCCCTGAGCAAATTTGTTTATGTTTCATTTTGCGTCTCTAATATAACATAACACAATTATATCATAACAATATTATTATAATAAACAATAACTTCTTCTTACCCACTACGTTTCTTTTCCTTTCTCCCTCTTTTTCTCCTTATCCCCGTTTTTTTTTTTTTTTGGCCAGCCGATGGGGGGGGGGGGGGCACGCGCCCCCCATGCCCCCCGTAGTTACGCCACTGAGTAACAATGAATTAGCAATAATTAAAATACAGAACTGAGGTGAATTATTAAGAGGCATATCTTGTAAGACACAGATCACATGTGAAACATAAGTACAAAGATACATAAGAATGCATACATAACATCGTGTAAGCGAAGAGAACAGGAAAGAATACAGTGTAGAGGGCATAAGTTTAAGAAATAGAATTAAGAAAAACGGCAGAGCTAGGAGGTATATCGAAAAAATGAAGGTGGAGACAGGAGATTGAAGAGTGAGGAAGGGGAGAATGAAATAGCTTACAAATGTACGGCATGTACCTAAATACACAAACACACACACGCACATGCGCAATCATGCACATGAGCTACTACGAAAGGTAATAAAACGTGAGAAATTAAAATATACATTAAAACTACATAGAATATTAATGGCACGTCAGAGAGATATATACACAAAACACACAAACACACGTACATTTAAATTAACAAGTTGTATAAGTTCAATTTACAGTACAAAACCTGATAGCAAGGAGCAAGGTGGACTTGTACTTCACCTCTTAATTGTTGATAATTTACCAGTAGACGCAATATCAGAATTAAAGGGATGCTCCGGGCTGGAAATATTTATATCTAAATAAACATAGTAAAATTCACCGAGCAAAATGCTGAAATTTCATCAAAATCGGATGACAAATAACGAAGTTATTGAATTTTAAAGTTTAGCAATATTTTGTGAAAACAGTTAAATGCACTTCGTCATGAATATTCATTTGGTAGGCTGATGATGTCACATCCCCACTTTTCTTTTTTTAATGTTATTACATGAAATCATAATTGTTTCATTTTTTCATACATAAGTAAACGATGTGTATCCATTATAATGAAATAAGTTACAGCAATAAATACATAATGCACTTAATCAGTTCTCAATCCAATTGTTTTAATTCTTGGTAGAAAAAATTTGAATAGACCTGATTTCATATAATAAAATACAAAAGAACAAATGGGGATATGACATCATGATTAGCCCACCTAATGAATATTCATGAAGACATGCCTAGAACTGTTTCACCGGAATTATGTAAATCTTTAAAGGAGAATGAAACTCTTGGAGCAAGTTAGCTTTTGTGAAAGCAGAAAAATCAAAGAATAAGATCAACAAAACTTTGAGTAAAATAGGACTAGCAATAAAAGAGTTATGAGCATTTGAATGTCGAGATCACTAATGCTATGGAGATCCTCCCATTGGCAATGCGACCAAGATCTGTGATGTCACACACGTACAACTCTCCCATTTGGACACTGAAAATATACCCCAAAACATCTCTTTTTGCTCATTCTAATCATATGACAAACGATTCATCAATTATCTAATGATGTGAAACCTCTGTACTTGTCATCTCATAAAGAGAACACCTCACCTTGTGATAGACTCTATAAAAGTGAGAATATAAGTGAAATAAGTACTAAAGTAATGAGGGAGTTGTACGTGTGTGATATCACAGATCTTGGTCGCATTGCCGTTGGGAGGATCTACATGGCACTAGTGATCTCAATATTTGAATGCTCATAACTTTCTTATTATTCATTCAATCTTCCTCAAACTTTCAACAATATGTTTCTTTGATTTTTCTCTTTGATATGGATTCAGCTGGTTTCAAGGGTTTCATTCTCCTTTAAACTTCATTAATTTCGTTATTTTTTATCCGATTTTGATCGAATTTGCAGCATTTTGCTTTGTGAATTGGTGAATCTATTGAGATATAAATATCTTCAGCCTGGAGTATCCCTCTGACGAATAGAATTCAAGCTAAGTTGGGCTTTTTGCTTCAAAAGTGTAATTTCTGAGTGGATCGGGCATTATTTAGCATGAAAATGTGAGTTAAACTCAAACAGTCCATGGATATTCATAGGGAGTAAATTATTGAATTTGCGGAACATTACGATTATACTGTACGTCTTACTTCCATAAGGGGATTGAATAAATGAATAACGATATTTCAAATGCCCTTATTTTTTAAAACTCGACAATAAAAAAAATTATCTTTCAACAGTGTCCGGTCTACTAGTCTGAAAACAAAAGTCCTTGTCAACATCTAGCTTCAAGTTTAACCAAAATATGCATACATCTGACTCTCTGTTTATATATTTTTATAATTGCCTTGTTTTGTTACGTGCGATAAAAATTCTACAATGCACAAAAACGTGCATTTGTTGATGCATTCCTCTGTAATATAAAAGCCTGCTTTTATTATTGTTTATACATTTTATATCGTGATAATTCATTCCGTTCTCCCACTTACTATAGCTTCTCTGTAGATCTTTTATTTTCTATTTCCTTCATCTCAAATACGTCACCTCCTTCATAAGTACAGCTAGCATGTTCTGGTTGAATTATATTTAAACAAAACTTTGGATAAAGTGGTCACGTTACGAAATGTATATCCTTTCGATTATAGACATATGATACTTATTTAGGTGGTACCAGGTGATTGCATCTGAGATTAATCGTCAGATCCTTGACCAATTCCTCCCAGAAGTGATATTGTCCTCTTTCATCGTCTGGCCAAACCAGATATGGCCTATGATCACTGAAAAACAATCTGATTAGGAAAGGAAGTTCTTCCTCTGCGATATCTTCCACAAATACAATAATCATCTTCTCTGTACCGACATCGTTGACGTGATCAAGGACAGTTCGGAACTTCATGAGGAATCACTGGTCCCGTAAAGCATCACGACTGATCACAAAAATTGTCTTGAAACTTCGTTCTGTGGCGTAATGGACAGCGTCGAGATAATACATGCCAAGCATGAGCTCCTCATCACCACATACGATTCGATTGAAATCTGACAGTCGTTCTACCAGAGCTGGTCGTAAATGTTGATCCACCCACTCATCGTCGGCTTCGTATTCTTCTCGGTCGGCGTCGTCGTGTATCTCTTCATATCCAACGAAACAGAGCTTAAGAAGGAACAGGCGATATCGGATCCACCATCTCTGATAGTAGATCAAACCAAGGATAAGGATGAGCACCATAGCTACAACGGTTAAAGAACTGTACAGAATGATGTTTGCATCACAATCGCCTGTAGGATCAAAAGTGATTAATTGCTTGCCCCTAAATGGTTCGAGGGTAGCTTTACTGTCGAGACACGTAGTATCTCTTGATTCTAAAAGTTCCATTGATGTTCCTTTCAACCAGCTAGGAAGCCATTTTAGATCACAATTACAAACGAACGGATTGTGAGATAAATCAGCCTCAGTTAGACTTGATAGGGGTTCAAATGTGCTACGGTTCAGTCCTGATAAACCGTTTTCAGAAGCATCAAGATATACAAGACGAGACAAGTATTTAAACACATTTACATCAAGGTATGTCAATTCATTTCCCAACAAAAATAGATATTGTAACTCATATAATTCATCAAATAAACCACTGGGGATAATTGTAAGGTGATTGTTTTGCAAACCCAACAAGGCAAGTTTTTTAAGATTAGCAAATAAACCTATTTCTAACACAAAAAGCCAGCAGCTATCCAAACGTAAATTCTGTAAACTAGATAAGTTTTGGAAGAAACCAAGCGGGAGAGTATTTAAGGTATTACTTGAAAGATCAAGCCGTGATAGATTTTGTAAACCAAAGAATGTAGATTTGTTGGTAGATGAATCCCACAGGTTTTCTAACATCAATACATTGTCTTGTAGATTGAGTGTTTCTAAAGAGGGCGCTTTATTTCCCAGATTACCAGGTCGTATCAAATTTTCAGGGCAATATGATGACTGTAAGATTAAAGTAGTGAGGAAAGGAAGGTAAGGAAAATTAAAATTCAAGATTTTCGTATCGGTCACATCTAACTCCGTTAAAGAATAGCAATAGACAAAGGTATCATTTTTAATAAATTGAAGTTTGTAATTTTCACTCAAGTCTAACTTCCTCAGGGTTTTCAGACCATAGAAGGTCGAGCTGTTGAGCGATGTAATTTCATTGCCTGCTAAGTTTAAATCTACGAGTGAAATGTTCCATGGGGTAGCTTTCTCGTTGAGGGTTACGATTCTGTTGCTATCCAAGGAAAGAGAACGAAGGGCAATCATTCCGTTAAAGATATTTGGATCCAGGACTCCCAGATTGTTCGATCCTAGCTGAAGCTGGCTGACACCTTCCAATCCATCTAACTCAGTGTTTCCTATCTCACCAATACTATTCATTTCAATGTTCACTTTCTCTAATTTCTTTCCGTTGAGAGGTGAAAAGAATCATTTGATTGGGTGGATTTCGGCGCCTGTTAAATCGAATTCCTCAATATACGTTGATAAGCTGATGCCTTGGAAGAAATTCCGTATTTGACTACGTGTGATGTGCATGATATTTGTATTCATCAAATAAACTCGCTTGACATGCAACGAAGAAATAACTGTGGCTTCAATAAATTCTAATGGATTTCTAGATAAATCTAGGGTGTCAAGTTGAAGGTTTAATACAAACAACCCTCTTGAAATTTCTCGAAAACCATTTGAATCCAGATAAACGATGTCAAGGGAATTTGAACTGGTCCAGTTTATTTTTCGTATTTTATTGCTGCTAAGTTCCAAGACTGTACTTTTGGGTAGGAACCCAACGACATCATCCGGGAATGTTTCTAAATTAGAAGATGCTGCACTGAAATACGTCAAACTTTGAGAACTAAACATGGACTTCTTGAATGCAGGTAAATGAGGGTTACGTCCAATCAAAAGTCTGTCCAGACTCTTCAGGGGCTTAAAAGCACCTTCATCAATATGGGATATATTGTTAATACTTAGTGTGAGAGCCGAAAGACTTGGATACCTTGTAAATGTTTCATTTTTAATGGTCGTTATGAGATTGTTATCTAGTTGAAGTTGTCTCAGATCAGGTAAAAGGTCGATAGGAACATGCCTGAAGCCCTTGTTAGAACAGAAAGCAATTTTGAGACTGAAGTCCTGAGAGCACGACGCTGCTTGGATGTCGGTCCTTTGGTGGAGCAGTGGAATAATAATTATGGCGAGCAACAAGCAGAACTTAGACTTCGTCGACATGTTGACGATTGATGTAACACCTGACTAGAACTTACCGAAAAAATGTCCACCTTGTCAGAAAAAGGTAAAGATAGCAATAGAAAATTAACATTATAAACTATGTCAATGTTTGTCTTATTATAAAACCTTTTTGCGTCTCTTTAAGTGTGTTTAGGTTGCTGTAGGATGCACAATGAGCTAACATTTTCGAAGAGGGAGAATATGACGAAATTCGTCATCAATGTTTTTTTTTTTAATTGTTGCGAGCGGAGCGGTTCACCCAGCAAAAAGGGACTTCTTTTGACATATGTGTTATTATTGACTGTCCTAATCTATGAAAGTGTTATTTTTCATTGATTAGGATAGTCAGGTGGCAACTGTATTCATGAAAAGAATTGATTGTTATATTTTGGTATAAAAAAAGTCCCAAATAATCACTAAAAATGACAACGCCAAATCACAAAAATTGCATTGTTGGACAAATGAATTTTTCGTCACCAATGGCTGTATATGCTTTCCAATTATCGCAAAATTCCCTTAATTTTGTGATGGAGATCACCAAAATCTAACACAGAGAATAAAACCCTTATTATAATCATTATTATCATTATCAGTGCTAAAAGCCTAAAAATATTATACTCTATATATATTATTACATCTACGCATGTTTTAAAATAATAATATATTCATAAGTATACGTAAATACTTTTATCATGGGAAGGAAATGCAGGAACCCGGAGCAAGTGTCACATTTTTCCTAAGAAGGAATATCCATATTACATTTCAGTTGTTATTGTTAACGAATTTTTAATGATCATGATGATATGCACTGACATCGATTTTTTTACTAAATTCTTTAATTTCACTATAATTTTTCCTCAGTTTTGCAAAAACAAAGAACCGTCGAGAAAAACAGAATCAATTGTATTATTATTTACTATTATTTATTATTTGTGAAAGTGCCGTGGTGACTCTCGCTTTGCAATCAGCAGAGGGTCGTGCTGGATCCCACCACGGCCTAGCGTCCTTTGGTAAGGCATCAATCCACACTTTTACACTCTCAACGCAGGTGTTAAATTGGTACCCGATAGGACTGTAGGACGCGAAACCCTATGTAGTATGCCTATTGCAATTGAATCTTGGAACTCTTGTTGGAATGCTCCACAGGGAATGGTGGAAGTGCATACATTTTGTGATGGCATGTCAGGGTCCGATGTCCGGGGTAATAAAAATTGCAATGTAAAGCGCTTAGAAACAAAGTGTCACGAGTGCTATATAAATATAACTATCATTATTATTATTATTTACTATTATTTTTCAAGTGACCGTTGAAATCCGATATTGTGAAGACATTGTTGAATTAACTAAAAAAAAAAAATAATTTTATTCCTGTCGTACCACTCCTTGTTTTATTATGCAGCTAATATTACAGTGCACGCTACAACACAAACACGTAATATTCTACCCAACAAACATGCTTTTTACTTAATATTTAATACTACAAACATGCATTTCATCTGTATCAGCCGCACAGAAACGTTGTTAGCGTAACATTTCACTCACACTGCGCTAACAAAAGGGCCCTGTTACAACCAGTAATCTCGCCACGATGGCTATAATGCATTATTTACATCTGACATCAACGCTTGACATCACAATCTGTATAGTATTATCAATTAACAAATCAGCTCCTAACAACATGGGTAGAATTACCTCACAGAAAGCAGAGAAAGATGTTGTTAGGGGATTAGAGTTAGGCAAAATCTATGATTTGTGCGTAGTCATGGTAGGGATCTAGATTTAACTTAGATTTAGTTATGATTATTTGCACATCCTACAAGTTTAAAATCTTGTCTAGAAAAGGGTAAAGGAATGTAATTCATTATCATATAGGCCTACAAAATTGAATTATTATTACATTTTAAACATGAAATGGCAGCAGGTAGTACATATATATTTACTAATTAAATTTAAAAAATATCGAATAAGCTTTAAAAAGATTTAAAAAATTGCCTATCATGATACTACGATGGAGATTCTGTACAAAAAAAAATGCAATCCCACTTTTCATCAGTTTCTTTTGTTTGAAAATGCTCTTCACAGACTTCTCTCATCATGCTCATGATAGAGTATTTGCCAATGATGGTTATCATGCAATAAATTTCATCAGCTATTGTTCTTCTTTCTAATGTAGGGTCTATTCATAAAAATGTCTTCACACACCTAAATAAATGATATATCTCGGAAGAAAAAAATCTTTGAAAAGGATCATATATCTTGGCATTATTCAAAATCCCCCGCTATATACCTATTCCTAAAGGGGTACTCCAGGCTGAAGAAAATAATACAGTTTGAACAGTAAAGTGAGACAAACAAAACACTGACAAATTGATAAAAATTGGAAATGAGTACAAAAAAATATGGTATCTTCAAATTTTGCATTAGGCCCTATTTCGGTGAAATTTATATTCATGTCATCAGGAATATGCAATGAGGGTCTGTTGTATCATACAAAATTAGGTTTATCTAAATTTTGCCCACGCAGAATATTGCTTCAAAGATCATAATTTTATTACTCGTGCGACATACATACATTTGAGACAATAACGAGTTCATTTGAGACAATTACGAGTTCATTTCATTAAAATCAGAAAAAGGGGAAAGAGCTAGAGGATATGGTATTATCGTTCCATTTATTGCATATTCATGGCCACGTGCTGCTCATTAATATCAGTTGCAAAATACAGTGTTTAATTTTTAATATTCAAGAATTTTGCTATTTTTTATCAGATTTTGATGAAGTTTTCAGCAATTTGCTCATCTAATTTTACTCAATTTATTCATATATTGTTGGGCCCTGAATACCCCTTTAATTCCGTCGAGGTGTATTTTAAATTACTTGGTATAAGAGAGGGAAACAAGTTTTAAAGAGAGAAATTATTCACTATACATCATCACTATTGGTGCCCTTGGCACTGTTAGTAATTTGTATTAACATTAGCGCCACTGTTAGCTTCTGCTAAGCCTTTTTTATTGTTAGATTATTAGGAATTCGGCTAAGCTTCTGTGAGTTTATCGATACCGGTAGGCCTATATTTTTAGTGCTCTGTTAGTGAAAACATTGCGTCTAGCGGTGGTCGCCCGTGAAAGGAGTGACTGGCCCTAATGTTAGCGTTCTGTTACGCTAACAACACTTCTGTGCGGTCGCCACATGTTTTACCCAACAAAGCCAGGGGAGCGTTTCATGAAAGGACTTGTCGGACGTTTTATCCGACAAGTCCTGCTTTATCCGACAGTTACCATAGTAACAGTGCCTCACAGCCAATCAAAATCAAGGAAAGATGTCAGATCTGACAACTTGTCGGACAAAAATCTTGATGAAACGCTCCCCTGGTGTTGGGTAATTTTCATGAGCTCAAACCTGCTTGGAGCAAATTCATGGTGTTAGCGCGGAGTGATTGCGTTAATTCCATCATGGACCTTCCATGATTTCATTGAAGATAAAAGTGAACGAAAAGGGTGATTACAATGGTTTTATGAGTTGACTCTGCATCTCAAACATGATAATAATCTGATTTTCGTTAGCCTGTATTAGAGAGAAGTGCAATAATTACCTTGATGTGGTGTTTCAACTCGTAAAAGATTGGATGAAAACGAGACCCGTGTTCCCAAATTATGTGCTTGTCCTCATAGTCTGATAGTAAATGAAAGTGTAAAAATTAAGATTGAAATGTTGGTCACCGCTCGGGTTACACTCGACTTAATAGGATGTACAATCAAACAATAACAAAATGTGCGTATACTTCCTGTTTTTATTTTTATTCTTTTTATTTCTCCTTATGATTTTCTGTTAATATGTAAGCGTCAGTGTCTCTCGTGTATCTTTATCAACGGAATGATACGAGGGAAGTCAGCAAGAGAGAATGGAGAGAGAGAGAATTAAAGGACATGGGAGAGTATATATATATATATATATAATGTGTGAAATTATACATGTACAACAGCTTTGGCAACTCTTTTATATATAAATATTTTGTGAAAGAAATAAATGAAGAGAACAATGGTACACTGTAAAAACTGTGGTGTTAAAACTGACACCAGTTGGTGTTAATAGAGGACCACACCCCGAGGTGTTAAAATAACACCCTAGAGATTGAACATAACACCAAAGAGTGTAAATGTAACAACCAAAGGTGTTGTAAGAACACCTATAGGTGTTAAACTAACACCATCAATTTAACACCGGAGTAAAATAACTGGTGTGGTCCTCTATGTACACCACAGTTTTTGCTGTGTAGGCGTAGCTTAAATCAAGGTTCCCCAGAGCTATCTGCCGTTTGGAAAAATTGGTAATGCCGAAAAAATGTCTCTGCCGGGAATCGAACCCGGGCCACCGGCTTTGAACGCCGGTGCCTTAACCACTAGACCACAGAGACGGGTTAGTCGCTAGGGCGACCCCGATCCGACTGACCGTCAGACCGGGTTCGATTCATTTTTTCGGCATTACCAATTTTTCCAAAGGGCAGATAGCTCTGGGGAACTCGCCTACCATTGTTCTCTTCATTCATTTCTTTCACAATATATATATATATATATATCTATATGTGTGTGTGTGTGTGTGTGTGTGGGTGTGTGTGTGAGTATGTGTGAGTGAGTGTAGGCGTGTGTGTGTAAAATTCTCATATTTACATATTCGAATGGAAAGTATGGCATGTTCTAACTGGTGGTTTATAAAGTACATTTTAAGAAACTAATCATTTAACGAAAGCACTTCGATTCTGCATACAATTTCCATGTACACACAAACAACTTTTATAGGTCAAGTGACACACCTATGTGACCTCCTTATGATTAATATAAGTCAAATTACTAGACGAAAGTTTAGGAAATTACATATTTAGTTTGTCTTTGTGTGTCCCATTACACGTTTTTATATGAAATGACACAAATGATTTGTGATGAACATAGGTGTGTCATTGTGATATTTGTGTGTCATGTCACACATAAGTGTGCCATACGACACACATGGTTGAATACATCATTCGACTCACATGTGTCTATTGACTCATTTTAATGTGTCATTAAACTCTCACTTTTGTCCTAGGGGACAAGTAATAATGAGTCATTTGACCTGGAAAAGTTTTGTGTGGTTTAACTAATATAAATGTGTGTCTATTTTAAATGTTCTTACTCTTATTATTTTTCTCAATTTTCAGATTGACACGTTCTGCGACATAACTGTAAAAGATGATGAGGGGAGGATGCACAATGAAATGGCTCCTAATCTACAGAATCTGAAATGCGATTATCAGAGCGTTTGGGAAGTAATAAGGAAATCGGATGATTGGAAAGATCGGATGTATGGAAACCGTCCTCCATTGCCAGAGGATACAGAGACTTCACCAAACTTTATTGTGGTTCAACCAGGAGGAATTCTTAGGGTTGTGCTTGTCTTAGATACCAGTGGGTCTATGGATGTAAGTCAAGTATTTCAACGTTGTTATTATATTCATCATCATCACGTTATTATTATTATTATTATTATTATTATTATTATTATTATTACTATTGATTATTATTATGATTATTACTATATTATCATCATTATTGTAATCATCATTATCATTCTTTTTTTTTTCAATATCACCATTTTCACGTACTATATAAAACAAAAATTTGAGCGCTATAGGTCTTCCAACTAAACAAGTTATCGCGAAGAAAATCGTCAAAAAACCGATAAATTTCAAAATAATCATGTCTTGCTCTGTAGTTTTAAGAGCACAGCGCTAATTTGCCGAAGTAGTAAAGAATCGATGTGATGACATCAAAATTAAACCTCTAGCCCTTTGTAATCAACTTCTGTTTATCCCCTGATCTCGATCTCTCTTAAAAATTTCATCCTTGCCCTGTTCTGAATTTCAAACTTTGTGACCCATTTCAAATATACGTAATCTATTTACTGCTTCCTATGCTAAACTGTGTGATTTTCTAAGGGACGCACCATTAGATATCCAGGGGGGCCTGGAAGTCCCCCTCCCCCCCCCCAAAAAAAAAATACTTGCTATATGAGCCCAAAAAAAACTTGGTCCACATCTGAAAGGTGAAAAAAAATCGCATCAACCCAAACTTCCAGCCCCCCCCCCATCCCCTTGGGTATCTAATCGTGCGTCCACAACTAGAGCATTTTCGCAATCACTACGCAGAGAATATTTTGTCAAAAGCCCTTCAATGACAAAACAACGTTATTTGTCGAAGATCGGTGAATCAAAACAGCAGTGTCGTTCTGGACTTTGAACTATCGACATATTTTGCAATTTTTCGTCCGGTCCCGAATCTTCGGACGATCTACTCTCCCGTCCACCAACTTTCGACAAAAACATCTCAGCAGTCCATTGTGATTTGACTTGCATTTTAAAAGGGATTGGTGCGTTGTAGAAAGCGTCTGCCTAGTGATTGCGAAAATACGCTATTAGTGCTCATTTCTTTGATTTTCTAAATAGGGAGAGCGTTTTGAGAAGATGATCAAAGGGGCTAAAAACTTCATCAACAGTATAGTACCTGACAATAGTTGCGTGGGCATTGTCGAGTTCAATTTCAAATCCGAAGTGGATTCGAACATGACTAAACTCACCAATGCTACATCGAGGGATGAAATGAACTCTCGACTCCCAACGTTTGCTAATGGTGCTACGTGCATTGGATGTGGTATTGTAGGTGGCATTGAGGTATGTTAGTGCATTATTTTTAGGTGGTCTGTCTATGACAGATCACCTCTTAATTTCGTCAGAATTTTCTTTATTTATTTTTAGCATATATGTTTTTCGCCAACTTTTCTCCGAATTGGCTGAATCAAATTGGCATACTAAGCTTTTCAAGGTCATCTGGTCATGATGACGTCATCTACGCGCCATTTTGTAAAATTCTTAATTTGATCATATCAACATAACGGATCATCAATGATCAATCATATTCACATCAAATAAACTTTAGGTCAAAGGTCATCTGTCAATGTCATCAAAGGTCATGTAAAGGTCTTGACGCGCGCGTCAAAGCAAAAAAATTCTCCAAAGGGCCTATAATAATTTTTGGGTACGTTTCAGGTCATTTTAAGCATTTCAACGTTTTTGTGCGTAACGGCGTTACACAGCATAAATTTGCTGTTTTTTCTATGCGTATCTATTATTGATATAATTCTGATCAAATTGATACCTCGATCTCTCTACGATCATTAACCCTTTGCGTGCGGGCCCGCGAATCCCGATACCTCTCCCTGCGGCGGAGCCGTTTTGGTACATTGCTGGTATTTGGATCTGTGGCGGTGTTTTCCGAATCAATTGCTAATTGCGCCAAACTGATGTATTTTCAGGATTTTTATTAAATGCAAAGATGAAAGATCAGACATTTTTCTTTCTAGAAATAAAGGTTTTGCTTCTCAAATCAACAGAATAGTTGAGAAATTTACGAGGAAAAAGTCGTGTTATTTTGTAAAATCTTCGCTTTTCCCCAAGTCAATAGGCACTGTGTACAAAAATGCGTAAGGGCAATCAGCACACGCGGACAGGTCGGGTTCGATCGATACCGCTTTGTTGTCTGCTCTAGTGCTTTTTTCATTGCCTATTATATTGTCACGCTACTCATGAATGATCTCTTTACCTCCTTGTAGAGAGATCATTTGCAAAGTGTATAATTACGACGATAATCCTTTTTTTGTGAAATCACAGCATACCAAATACCTTTATTTTCCAGAATGAATAAAAAATGGTAAATGTTCCTTTGCAAGTACAATGATGATGCTGCGCAACGAAAGTCCAAAACTAATTTGAGGCTTCTGGGCTTCAAGACGGTGGCCTCAATGTTTCACTAAAAATCGCCTTTGGTTTCTTCTATTCATGAATTATTGCTTGTAATAAAAATAATTTTGTTCCTGAAGATTGCATACCAGTATTCGATCTGATTTCCTGTTGCAATCTCAAAGAGTGAAGGGGATAAATGTGACTCGAATAGTGGATCTGAAATCATACCCCCAACGCTCTCCTCGTCTCGTTCTACGTTTCATTTTTTCTATCTCCTTTTTCCCTCCAAAAATAACCATGCTACCGATTACTGTTCGTCACAATGAGAGAAAGTAAATTATTTCTATATTTATTCTATATATCTATTGAAATTGTAGCATCTAAATTAAAAGTGTGTTATTTTGCTCTTTCATTTTATTCATTTTTTAACCGTTCTGGGTTTTTGTTAATGAAGAAAGCATTGTCGTGCTCAAGAAGAAAATGTTCTTACCATGTCTTAAGCGCCTGCATGATTTGGCAATATTTTGTGAGTAAACATTTACTTTTTTAATTTTACTGTCGTAATATGAAAAGCAGTATTCCTAAGAGCTTTTTGTATTGCTAAATATGAAAAACATTCAGTATGTCATCTTGACGAAATACACTAATCTTCCTTTTATTCAGGGCGTTTGCTATTTGTCTCCTGCTTTTTTATAAGGAATTCGTTTGAGCGTCCGCCATGATTTTCTTTTGTTTGGGGAGTGCCGAGATCAAGAACTGCGTGGACGTTTTCACTTTCAAAAGAGCAGAGGATAAACGGCGTTCTAAATTGCTTTATTTTCTGTTTATTTCCTTTGAAATAGAAGAAAAAAAGAGCAATAAGAGAACGAGAGAAAGCGGGGGGGGGGGAGGGGTTCAAAAGTGTACAAGGGGCCCGTTTTAAAAAGCTACTGAAATCCTTCTATTTGATTGGCTGATGGTTTTTTTTTTTAATTATTGCGCGTTTGTCAATCTAATTATAAAACGGTACCAATTAGGGATTTCTTCGTTTTCCCTTTCTTTGGTTTCTCACCTGTAACTATGTATTTTTTACCGCTTTCATTCCCTTGTCTTATATCTATCGTCTTTATATATCCCCTCCGTTCAACATCCTTTTTTCTCTGAGTTCTTATCATTTAAATTATATCTGTATCGTCTTCCTTCTCCCCGATTTGGATTACGAGGTATATACCCGCCCCCACCACCCTCAATCCTGTCTCTCTAATTTTTCTTCTCAGTACCTGTCATTTTACATTTTTTTTACATTTTATTTTTTCTTGAATTGATTATAACATCCGCAATCAAAAGCATTTTTTTTTTTTGTTCTTTCGTTTTGTTCTATTTTTAATTTGTCTCCTTGATTTTACAACCGAAAACAAAGTAATAAATAAATTATAAAAAAAAAACATTCCTAATAGTTAGAATTCATTTTTGTCTTTATCGTTTTAATTGTTCTATCTAATAGTCCAAAGGCTGCGGAGTTGGTAGGAAGTTTCAGTCCTCACCCCTTTCAGCAAACATACAACAAATCCGAAGACTGTATAAATTTGTGATTTTTTGGCCAGTCCACTCCCTCTCACATTCAGCTCAACCCCTCCATTATCAAAACGCTCAGCGGCCCCTGTTTTTTATTTTAAAAATCAGATATTTTGGTTTTGATGCTAACCAGGATTAGTGCCCAAAATGTTTGCAGTAACGGAAACATATTTTTTTTTCTATATGAATCTTTTCTACCACGCTATTCGCCGGTAAAAAAATAGAAATTCGCGAAAAAGTAGGAAAATCAATAAAATTGGGGTCGGTATCAACCCTTGGGGGGAGTGTAGGTCGCACGTGAATAAAAGTTTGTAGGATTGAGAGAGTTCTGTCGGGGGACACCCCAGACACGCCAGTGTTTTCTTTATAGTGTGAGCCTTAACGTAATTTCTCATCATATATTGTCTCACCTGCATAGCAGAGTGAGACTATAGGCGCCGCTTTTCCGACGGCGGCGGCGACGGCGGCGGCGGCGTCAACACCAAATCTTAACCTGAGGTTAAGTTTTTGAAATGACAGCATAACTTAGAAAGTATATGGACCTAGTTCATGAAACTTGGCCAAAAGGTTAATCAAGTATTACTGAACATCCTGCCTGAGTTTCATGTCACATGACCAAGGTCAAAGGTCATTTAGGGTCAATGAACTTAGACCATGTTGGGGGAATCAACATCAAAATCTTAACCTAAGGTTAAGTTTTTGAAATGTCATCATAACTTAGAAAATATATGGACCTAGTTCATGAAACTTATACATAAGGTTAATCAAGTATCACTGAACATCCTGCATGAGTTTCACGTCACATGACCAAGGTCAAAGGTCATTTAGGGTCAATGAACTTTGGCCGAATTGGGGGTATCTGTTGAATTACCATCATAACTTTGAAAGTTTATGGATCTGATTCATGAAACTTGGACATAATAGTAATCAAGTATTACTGAACATCCTGTGCAAGTTTCAGGTCACATGATCAAGGTCAAAGGTCATTTAGGGTCAATGAACTTTGGCCAAATTGGGGTATTTGTTGAATTACAGCCATAAATTTGAAAGTGTGTTGGTCTAGTTCATAAAACTTGGACATAATAGTAATCAAGTATCACTGAACATCCTGTGCGAGTTTCAGGTCACATGATCAAGGTCAAAGGTCATGTAAGGTCAAAGAACTTTGGCCACGTTGGGGGTATTTGTTGAATTGCCATCATATCTCTATAAGTGTATTGGTCTAGTTCATAAAACGTGGAAATAAGAGTAACCAAGTATCACTGAACATCTTGTGCGAGTTATAGTAGTTTTCAAAATCAGCACTGCTGCTATATTGAATCGCGTGATGCAGGTGAGACGGCCAGAGGCATTCCACTTGTATTTCCTCCATTTCAGACGAGAAAACTTCTAGTTCATTATTGGTTTTATCATTTTAATTGATTATGTTTCCGTCAACTTTTCAATGCGATATACGATTATCTGGGAGAAAAAATAAAAATAAGATAAAGAGCATCTAAAACCTATCCTATAATAAATTCATTCTGTAAAATGACATGAATTAAAACAATTTGATTTTTTTAGCCGATTCACCCCCGGCCCACAGCACAAACCCTGGACCATAAACAAATACATTGCTGTCTCTGAATAGCATAAATCTTTTTCCAAATATTTTGGTTTGGATGCTAACAATGGGAAGCGCCCCAATGCGATTTTTTAAAATTATTTTCTTTTGGTCGTAACGGGGGAAAAAACTGGACAGGACGGTCTTTATTATTATATTTTCCACCGTGTTACTATAGCAATTAAAACCGAACATAGGAGAGAGGAGACAAACGAGCAATATGACAGTGTAGGTCAGAACATTTCCATCGGGAAGGGGGGCTAGGTCAAACAAGAATAATAATACAAAGTCATCAGTTTGACAAGGGTCTGAGGACCGAGTTGCGACAAACAAACGTTTTGGGACTTTTTTTAAAGTAATATAACAAAAAAAAAGAAAGTCATGTTATTATTCGTTTAAGTAGATATTATGGAATGTTAGCAAAAGAGCACTTGTCTATTCCCCCTTTTATCTCTCCCTCTCTAATTTTCTCTCGTTCTCCGTGACATCTGAACATTTTTTTTCTATAATCTATAATTTCCCTAAATGATTCTTCTTTCATCCTCATATGCATCATCACCCAGGGAAGCGCTTTTATGCAAAATGAATCACTGACCGATGTCATAAGCACCTGTTTTGTTGGTAATTGAGACATTTTTTTCCTTTTTTTTAGATAAGGTATGTTGGTCGGAAAAAAGTATTCATAAAAACTTTTTGTATTGCTAAGTACGAAGAGCATTCAATAGGTAATCTTGCCGATAAACGCTAATCTTCCTTTTGTTCGGGGCGTTGACCATCTGTATCCTGCTCTTTTCGGAAGGAATTCGTTTGAGTTGCCGCCCAGACATTCTTTTGTTTTGGGTAGTGCCGATATCATGAACTACATGGACGTTTCCCTTTTGAAAAGAGCATAAGATAAATGGTGTGCTAAACTGCTTTCTTTTCTCTTCTTTTTTTTAGAATAGTAGAGAAAAATAATGAGAAGAGGGATGATGGGGAGGGAAAAAGTTCATAAGCGCACCGCGATCAGCTCAAAGTTCTAAAAATACATTACAAGCTTTTTGTTTTTCTGAAAATACAATCGATCGATGAAACCAAGGAGATATCATTCTATCTAGAGTAATATCTTCTTGATGAAACAAATAAGACGAAAATGGTGAATAAACGCGTAGGTTATTACGCGACGATCTTCCAGAAAAGATTTCAGCTTATCTTTCAGAACAACGATATGGATCAAATCACATGATCAAAACAAATCACGTGATCAGGCCTAGTGTGCGCGCGCGTACGTGCACGTCACAAAATTTATCCTTCCCGTTTGACTCCAACGAAAAATTCGGGTAAAGTTGAAATGATTTCCTATTTTGGGGATTTTTCTCCACGTAGCTGTATATTTTTTTCATTTGATTATTGAAATAGGTTTATAAAGGAAATGGTGGGAAAAGTTTTAGTACATAACAATTACGAAAAAGCTGAAAAACTTCATCGAATTAAACCAAACAAATCTCGGCTTCTGTAGAAGCCCGTCGTAGCTAAGTGAACGACTCGCTGGGCTTCTGTGGAAGCCCGTCGCACGCAAAGGGTTAATGAGGGAATTAGCACCCATTAAAGTTTGCAGCACGCGTGCGCGCGAGCTCTTTCCATAGGCTCTATATGGGCAAAACATGCCTATTAAAAATTCACTGTAGCTCTTTAAATAGTCCATTGACCTCAATTTTTTTTTCATATATCGATAGAGTATAAGTTGTAGATTTGATTTCATGTCACCATTGTCCCTCAATTTGATCATGACGTCATCAAAATTGCGCCTAAACTGAAAATTTCATTTTTTCAAAAATGACGTCATCAAATTTATGCAAATTTGATTATTACTCCGTAAATATTGATCATTTTCGCCCAGATTTCGATATATTGTAGTTTAGAATGTACTCTTTCTCTTAAATGAGCATGAATTTTCATTTTGAGAAACGCATCATGGCGTAAAACAGCGATGAAAAGAGGCATGTCATTTTTCCTCATTTTGCGTGTAATCTCTATGGGACATGACTTTCTCAAAACTAGATTCTACATTCCTCTATTTCGTGAGCTATATCTCAATTTTTCTTGCTAGTTATCCCTGAGCTTTTATTATGTAGTAGCTGAAATTCTAAGCTTTCGGGAGTGTTGCCTTCATTTTTCGATCTGATGCCGGGATCATGCCCGTTTTTCGCTTGCGAAATTGGATTTGTAATTCTCAAATTTGCTTACGTGTAATCTCTTTGGGAACGCGTGAACCCTATGGGGAATATCGTGGCTGAATGGATAACGCACTTGACTTACGCGCAGGTTCGAGTCCTGGGGTTACCAAAATGATTTTTTTTTTACCACCTCGTACATGTTCCTTATGACAATTTAAAGGTATAAAAGTTTAAATTTACCAAGATAAAACAGTTTATAATTACTTTTTTTCATATCACATGCATTGCCATATATTAATGAGACATTTTTCACAGTGCTTTATCATCTCCCGTCTTTCACAAGTATTCTATCCATAATGAACACTCCGTTGTCATCATGATGATCATATTGATCTGCATGAACATGGTAATAGTGATCATCATGGCGAGAATAAGGACAGACCACCTAATTCGTCCGCATGACGAATTAAAATCTTGTTTATATTAATTATCATTAAAGGGCAAGTCCATCGCATCAAAAAGTGGGTTTGAATAAAAAGAGAACATACAAGGAAAAGGTTGAAAATATTCATTTATGTTCATAAAGCAGTCATATGCACAACACGAATGATGTGTCAATGAGAGAGTCGCTGATGTAAAACACTCATTACTTCTTTTGTATTTCAATATATGAGACAAAGAACTTTTAATTTTTTGTTATTGCATTCTCACTGAATCACAATAGGTTACAACAATGGTAATTCCGCGCGTTCAACGAGAAATCAAACTTGTCTCACATTAAAATGAGGAACAAATAAAGATTTAGCCCATTTCATATAATGAAATGCAAAAGAAACATCGAGTAGGTGACGTCGTGTCGACCAGGATCACTTTCATCATTATGATCATCATAGCGCATAGTACAGACAAGTAAGCGCTCAATTATTACAACGGCTTTCGCTCGAGCTGCAATATCAAGGAATGAATCCTGCTGGGACCTCGCGAATAAAACATTTCCCATAGACTCGTGTGTTAAAATGGTACCGTTAAAAAAAATCATAAAAAATAAAGTTGAAATTAGAGGGTTGAATGCTTACTACCAGAGGTTAGAATATATCAGACATTCCATATCTGACCAGAATCGGGTACCTTAGCTCATTTTAAAAATAAATTGGCATATATGAAGACATCTCCTCACGGGATCAAATTCATCACAT
The DNA here is from genome assembly GCF_037042905.1 of Lytechinus pictus. NCBI lineage: Eukaryota > Metazoa > Echinodermata > Echinoidea > Temnopleuroida > Toxopneustidae > Lytechinus > Lytechinus pictus. The sequence continues at coordinate 25,651,667 of NC_087246.1, forward strand.
TCACATGAAACAGTAAAGTAGCCCTAATTCTTCCGCCAGCCAAACAAATAGTTTCAAAGTCATCAATATTTGGTCCTAATGTGGGAAAAGTTCACAATCAGTGTTAGATGGTCAATCATATTCATATCCTTGTCAATCAGCAATATCAAACAAAAACAAATCGAATGGGTTGGGTAGAGTGAATATCTTTTGCCTTCCTGTTGCCTTCCACGTGGCACCTGCTGCGTACCATCTCATCAGGGTTGATGGCAGGATTGGCAGCACAATGTTGATAAAATTCTTTTTGGTTAGAAAGTGATGGATATAGGCCTATACAAACCCATCTAACCACGACACATTTCTCTCACTAGTACGATTTACAAGTAGGCCTATACTCTTCTTATGTTTGTGATCATGGATACAAAAATATAGCTTTTAAATCTGAATTATACATAAAGGTTGCCCAATACAATGGAATGGATTCCCGGGGCACCTATCTCATACTCCTCAGCAACGGAGAGGAAAATGTGGAACCCCTCATAGCTGACACCCTGGATGACATCAATAATTCAAGTGTTATTATACACACAATCGCCTTCTTTGAAGCCGATACTCAGATGGAGGAGTTGGCCCAGATGACAGGCGGTTCATCGTATACCTGTCCTGATGGTGGAAGCGCACAGTGCGTCATCTCTGCTTTTGTGTCAATAATAGCCACAAGGCCTCAAAGTATTCCTGAAGCACCAAGACAGGTAAGGAAATCTAATAAACAGAAGGAATCTGTCATTTTTGTCTCACCTGCATAGCAGAGTGAGACTATAGGCGCTGCTTTTCCGACGGTGGCGGCGCGGCGGCGTCAACACCAAAACTTAATCGAAGGTTAATGACCAAGGTCAAAGGTCATTTAGGGTCAATGAACTTTGGCCAAATTGAGGGTTGAATTACCATCATAACTTTGAAAGTTTATGAATCTGATTCATAAAACTTGGACATAAGAGTAATCAATTATCCCTAAACATCCTGTGTGAATTTCAGGTCACATGACAAAGGTCAATGAACTTTGTCCATTTTGGGGGGTATCTGTTGAATTACCATCATAACTTTAAAAGTTTATGGACCTGATTCATGACACTTGGACATAAGGATGATTAAGAATCACTGAACATCCTGTGCCAGTTTCAGTTCACATGATTAAGGTCAAAGGTCATTTAAGGTCGATGAACTTTGGCCATGTTGGGGGTATTTGTTGAATTACCATCATAACTCTGTAAGTGTATTGGTCTAGTTCATAAAACCTGGACATAAGAGTAATCAAGTATCATTGAACATCTCTTGCGAGTTTCAGGTCACATGACTAAAGTCAAAGGTCATTTAAGGTAATTGAACTTTGGCCATTTTGGAGGTTATTATTAGATTGCTGTCATCAGTTTCAAAGTTTATAGATATAGTTTATAAAATGTGGATATAGGGGTAATCAAATATCACTGACAAGTCTTAGGTCGCATCAAGCTCCAATGTCATTTATTGTCAATGAACGTAGTATTGTATCATTATATGAATGGTGTTTTTTGTAAATAATTCTTTTATAGTGGTTTTCAAAGTCAGCACTGCTGCTATATTGAATCACGTGATGCAGGTGAGACTGCCAGAGGCGCTCCACTGGTTCTATTTTTTTAATCGTTCACGGTTTACGAAAATACCATGGAAAAACTTTTACATGTATTTCCAGGAGGAAACTTCCAATATACCTTTAATTCCTTTCGGTTGCAATTAAAGCGCCGCGCACACACTGTTTGGGCCACTACAATAATTCAGCGCCTCAGAATTAGTCCATGCAATTTATTGCCCTCTTAACAAAATAAATGGGATTTAATGGCTCTCTATTTGATCGGGTCTTGAACTGGTCAACACCTAGAGGAGGCCATCTTTACTGCAAGAGGTAGATGATTCCAGGTATCACAGGCCTAATTCATTTTCCATAGACTCGTGTGTTAAAGTGGCACTTAAAAAGAATTCATAAAAAATAAGGAGGAAATTCGAGGGTTGAATGTTTACTACCAGTGGATAGGATAAATGTCTGACATTCCATATCTGACCAGAAAAGGGTACCTCGACCGGCTCATTTTAAAAATAAATCAGCATTTATGAAGACTACACCTGACGGGATCAAATTCATCACTTGAGAGAGTAAAATGGTCCTAATTCTTCCGCCAATAAAAATATAGTTCCATAGTGATGATATATCTTTCCAATTTGGAAAAAAGGAAGTTCAGTAGGTACCCTCCCTAGAATCAATGTTAGATTGTCAGTCATATTCATTCATTTTTTTTCAATCAGCAATATCAAATTTAAAAATTGAGAATTGGGTCGAATGAATATTTTTTGCCTACCAGTTGTATTTAGGCCCGTGTGACCTCCATAGTTTTGCAGCGACTACGGGGAAGGAGGACATTTCACCAGTACGTTTCTTGGAAAGGTGTTGAACAAGCCAGATTTATGACGATGAACGAGTTCGGGAACGAGTAATGACTTGAACGACGAATTACAATGTTATCAAATATAATCCGGTCTTCGGTGAGTGAGAGACTTAAAGACAAGGAGCAAAACTATGTCACGACTTCGCTTTCGGTTTTTATTAGTATCTCAATATTTATGTTTTCACTTTGCTATTAAGATTAATGTTTTGTTATTGATTAGATGTCTCCGATCTTCATACGTTACAGGTTGAGAGTAAAACAGTCAAAGTAGATCCCGGTTCGATTGAGACCACCACGATCATGATCGATGCTTCTCTAGGATTGGATACTATCATGACATTCACATGGTCGGCTAACTCCATCATAACCATTTCAGTGACAGGGCCAGACGGAACCAGTATAGAAAGCAACGATCCAGAATATAATATCGATATAAGTTCGAAAATCATCACCATCTCCATTGACGTGGCAGAGGTATATTTAAATTCAATCTTGTGCGCTGGCGTACAGATGGACGCTTTGAACCCCCCCCCCCCCCCCTTCCTCGAAAAAGTCAGCAACCTAGAAAATAAAAAGGAGAAGAAAAAAAAAGAATAGGAAATGGAAAGGTAAAGGATGGAATAATGTACCTCTAATATATCAAATTCTTTCATGAATTCGATATTTCATTTAAATCCAAAAAAGGTCACTCCAGTGGAATTCGAACGCCGGACCTCGTGTTTTAAAGGTCCGGGAACTTAACACTTCTCTTTAATAAAACCTGCTATTGTTTTTACAACTTGGAAAAATATACATATATATATATATAAATATATGAACAGAAGTGTTTTTCACGACTGTTTCAGAAACGGATTTTGAATTCTCTTTTTTTTGGGTCACATCATGGGCACTGACGGAGAGTGTGACTTTACCTTTCATTTTTGAGAGCTATGCTCCTTTTAAAATCTACGCTTTTTATTTCCACGGCATTTACTAAACCTTTTGTGATTACTTCATTCCATATGCCGAAGCAGACTATTTATATATATATATATATATATATATACAGTGCGTCCCAGAAAAAACGAAACCGAGGTTTAGCGATAATTTATCATAACTTAATCACAAATACAATAGACAAATGACCTACCATTGTAAAGCTTGGAATCTCTTCTTTCATCTGAAATTACTTAGATTATTCCTCATTCACGCATGAGTGAGCAAAAACAATTTGAAGAAAGGATACCAAAAACTCATTTGGCGGGGGTATCTGAATTTTAAAAAGAAAATCACATGCCTAAAAAGTTCAATATCTGCTCTTTAGTTTGATACCTTAATCACAAAAAATGGTCAAGAAGTAAAAAAGTTACGTTTCCTCGAAACAATGCTTGTATTTCCATAATTTCATTAAATAAACGTGTTTTCACCGGTTTCCCACAGAAGCTATCGCATGGTTACTTCATGCATGGCTGATCGTCAACAAAACGGAGTGTCGAGTGAGTTTGAACGGTAGCCTGTAAAACCTCTTCATTCTATGAAATTATTGAAATTCAAGCCTTATTTCAAATAACCAGAACTTTCTTATTTCTTGACCATTTTCTGTAATTGAGGTATCAAATTAAAGAGCAGATATTGAACTTTTTAGAAATGTGGTTTTCTTTTTGAAACCCAGATACAGCCCGCCAAATGACTTTTTGGTATCCCCTCTTCAAATTGTTTTTGCCCACTCATGCGTTAATGAGAAATAATCTAAGTAATTTCAGATGAAAGAAGAGATTCTAAGCTTTACAATGGTAAGTCATTTGTCTATTGTATTTGTGATTAAGTTATGATAAATCATCGATAAATCTCGGTTTCGTTTTTTTGTGGGACGCACTGTATATATATACATGTATATAAGCAATGACAAAATGGGTTGGTTTGTAAAGATAAAAATGAATGTCTTTCGTATGAAACATACCTGTTACATGGCTTTCGGAGACTGATACAAGCATTTTAATTTGTATACTCCAAAACAAGGTCAAAATACATAACAAACAAAATTCTTACCAAAACTACGTTTATGTTGGCAAAATTACAATGTTCATGCGTTGCCTGTATTGACCGATTTCATATCTTTCACCTTCGATTACTGTATTGAAATCGTAAAAGCATACGATTTTTAAAGCTTATCATGAATTTAAGATATATTATGTGTTGTGACCTATTTGTCGAATTCTTCCAGCCTGGTGAATGGATCATTTCAATCATTAACATCCATAATCTCGTGGAAGAAGTGAGTGTGGATGTGAATTCCAAACAACGCTCTAAGGATGTCTATCCTCCTGTTGTTAGCAGCTTCTTAGGAGCAAAGGTGGGTTCAGTCTTAATTTTTTCAGTATAATATACGAGGGGTGACTGAAAAGTTTTGAGTCTAACATAAAAATGATCAAACTCGGGCCATAAAAATCTTTAACATTTCTTAATCCTACCTATTAAATTTCTTGCAATATCTAGTTTTATGTTGCATGTTCCTAGAATGTCTGTATCAGGTGTCCAATGAAAAAAATGGACGAACTTGCGTATTGAGCTGTCATCAAGTTTCTGCAGATGAAAGGCATGATCCCAGCTCAGAGTTGGCACTCGATCCTTGAGGGTAACCCATCCGATTTCTTGGAACAATTTGACTGTGGATGAGACTTAGGTTCAACGCTATCAGCCTGATACCAAAGAGCGTCAAAATAATGGAAGCATATAATTCAAATTCAAACTTAATTCCACAATTAAAAATATGCAAATCATTGACATTAAGAGAGATATTTTACATTGCTACTTGTATAAATTGGCCCCATACTGATAACAATAAATCATATTAATACATGTAAAATGAACAATAACATTATAATCATAATCAAAAACATAATTACATGTCACCAACCTTTAAATAGCCATCTCAAGTTTGTTTATTTATAGACTCTGAAAATCAGACTAAGTATCGCTATATGACCAAGAAATTTTGTGGGTAGGATTAAAAAATATAAAAGGTTTTATTGCCTAATCTTCGTTCTTTCTAAGTCAGGCTCAGAACTTTTCAGTTGCCCCTCGTGTATGCCTTTATCTGGTTTACTGATGAATTTCTTTATTTGCATTTTCACTCTCCTTGAAAATTAATTCTTTCTTCCCCCTTTATTATGTATAAGGAATAAAATCATTTCCATCTACCTCCCCTTGGTCGGGTGCATCACAATATGGATAAATTTCTTTCTGAAAAAAAACTTGATTTAATTAATTTACCTTGTCTTTGTCAGTATGTTTGTATTTCCAACACCTTTCGCAATTCACATGTATTTACTTGTTTTGCAAAATTAATCTTTCATTAATACTTCTCTCATTTTCATATCCATTTGACTACAAATGTATTCGAAATGTATAGGTATACTTTTGGAGCATAAATCGTCTTAATGTTAATGGAAATGATCTTTGGACGAATCTCAATGGGTTTTTGGATATCGGTAATGTCATTTTGATTATTATGGTAAACAGAGGGAAATCTTGAATTGTGCTTCCGACACCAACACCAGCACAAAATTGAAATCACAAATCATTATCTACATCTTCTTCAAATGGTCAATTGTAATCCCTCTCAATCTCGAACATGTTATTTTCCCTTTTTGTCTAGATTTCATTCATTTTATTGCAAATGCACAGTGCATGGAGACAGGCAGATACATGCAGTATAAGAGCAACTAGATCATTATACTCTTTCTATTCACGGTAGCGTAAACACATCATTCCATTTCATTTCATGATTTTATTAGATTTTACTTCAAATGCTAGGCATGAAGTGATAAATGAAGAAAATGATTTGTCTTGTCACATTCAATCATCATTTTGTGTTCACTGTATTCATTCTCACCATTAGTTAAATAAAATAATACAAAATTGAAAATAATTTAATGTTAGTAAAACGTTCATAATTAGGATTATTATAGCATTTAATTGATAATGGTAATGTACCCTCACATTTCTTTATTCATATATCACGAATATGATTATAGAAATCGAAATACAAAAATTAATTCATTATTCAACTTCGATTTCAGATCGATCCAAATCAAACATCGGTCTATCTATCTTCTCCATGCTATATAGAGTCTGGTATAACTTATAAGTATTCTTTAAATCACGTAATTATGTTTTAACTGCCAGAAAGGAGACTATCTCTCAAAATATATCACTCTCGTTTCTCTTAGATAGTAAACTACACGTCATTCCCCTTGGTATAGGTCTATGCCTATCTTCATACCAACTACCAACCCGTGATCGATGCGACGGTGATTGCCACAGTGGAGAGCACGTTAACGGGCAATGAGACAGTCATCAAACTCCAAGACAATGGAATGGGTTAGTATTATACGCAGCAATTATGTGAAATAAAATACCTGTATCATCATTTCAGTGAGATATCTGAATTTCCTTTAGGTTAAGTTCTTTGCACAAAGGTTAGCCTTCAGTAACGATCGGTGAATCAGTGCATAATCAAGAAAAACTGTAGAAAATTATATTTATGGGAACTTGGAGTATCCATGTATACATGTATACAGTCTGGTCTGTTCGTAGGAGAGAGAGAGAGGGGGTATTGAGAGAAGGGAAGGGATGGTGATAATGCATAGATGAATAAATGAAGATAATTGGCTAGAAATAAAGAGGGAAACAAGGAAAGAAAGAAAGAAAGAAAAGAAAAAAATGATGGAAGGCTGGATGGATAGATAGATAGATAGATAGATAGATAGATAGATAGATAGATAGATAGATAGATAGATAGATAGAAAAATAGATGGATAGATAGATAGAGAGAGATAGATAGATAAATTAGAAAGATAATGGATGCAAAAATAAACAAGCCTCATATAAATACAAAAAAATAAAAATAAACAAGCCTAACAAACGTCAGTCAAATGCACTCATTTTTCATTATTTCAGGAGCTGATTTGATCACTGGTGACGGCATTTACTCGGCTTATTTCCTGGACTTCTCTTCGAATGGACGATATGGCGTCAAAGTAGATGTAAACGGAATAACAACCTCTTCATCAAACAGTAAGTTTGACCATCAAACTAATGTTAAAAAAGTTCTTCATTGGTCATGATCTAAGATGTAAAATTTTTACTTCCAAATTTTCATCTGTATTCTTGAGATTGTTGTAGAAAATTAAGTTAAACTTTTATTTATACCATGTAAATTGTGTAAGATCTGTTTTTGGATTGTAGTAAAAAAAAAAAAAAGACATTTATATATTTTCAAAACCCATCGTCTATGATCTATGACATGTTTCTTTTCATTATTTATCCAGATACTTTATTGCGATCCAAGAGAGCCGCGGGGACACCAACCACTCCACGACCCCCTCAAGGGTTCCAACTTACCACTACGGCTGGTGTCTTCCAAGTCGAGAACTACTCCCCGGATCTGAATATTGACATCTTGGCACCAGCTAAGATCACTGACTTTACGAGCGTTGAGAGAACTTACGATGAGAATAGAAATGCAACATTGACATGGATGGCTGTAGGGGATGATTTGGACCAAGGAACAGGTAAAACAGGTTTAAATGGACAACTACCGGGTTTTTTTTCTTCTTTTGGGTGACTTAGGGGGTGTGTGGGGGTATGTGCGTGTCTGGGTGGGTGTATGTATTATCGAGTTTTCAGTGGTTATGTACATTAGGACCGACCTTTAACGTCACCATTTAAAAGACATAACTTTCTTATTTTACATCCGAAAGTGATAAAATTTTCAGTGTTATGCTCGTTGGATTTTTCTCTTTTCTTTGGGGTGGACTTGTCCTTTAATGAAGAAATGACCACATCAATGTCACTATCAATTAAATTGCTACTTTCGTATGGAGATCTGACTCCCACCTCAAGATAAATTACAAAAAAAAAATTAAAACGTGATTTTCTCATTCCTTGTCTGATCTCATTCACAGCCCTTACTGACCTACTGCACTTTTTACCTTGCTTTGTGTTCAGTAATATATTTTTTTTAAATCGCACTTTACTCTATTGTATAATCGCCTCCTTCGTCTTCACATCGATGGTATGATTATCATTATATTATTTCGTTCTGCTCGCATTTCGACATTTAGTTATGATCTTTCTTTTTATTTATTTATTACTTTCCCAATTTATTCCAGCTGCCTCGTACGAACTCCGTTTCTCCGATAACTTTACCGAAATCCGAACCAATTTCACCTCTGCTCCTGCCATTACCGATACAGATCTCATAGTCGGTAACCTCTCTCAAGTCGCTTCTTCAGGAAATCTTGAATCAATCTCTTTTCTTCTGCCGGGTGAGGACTCGGACGCTATCTTTTATTTCATGATACGAGCCTGGGATGAGGCTGGCAACGCGGGTCCTTTATCGAATATAATTTCTGTCTCAAGGCGGCGTCTACCTCCGACCACCTTACCGACTACCGACCTTACATCAGAAGCAGCATCTAATGCACCTTCATCCACTGGAATCTTGACATCAAAACTGATATCCACGCAGTCACCTGGAAACCCAGAAGAACCGTTTCCTTTATGGGCTATTATTACATTTTCCCTCTTGGGAATCATTCTTTTAATCACCATTCCCATTATCATCCGCGTGGTATGTTGTAGGCCGAAATCAAAGAGGGTAACTGGGCCTCATAATGATCACATGAATCCTATGTACGATGGACCGTAAAACACGAGTAAAATGTAGCAAGAAGTCAAAGGGGGATAATTTCATGAAGGCTGCACTCTAGCAATTTTACATCACCCGATGGTTTCCCAAGTATAATCAATTGAAATCAGTTGAAGTTTTAACTGGAATAGAACTGAATTATTTTTCAAGGTTAAATCTTATGTCCAAGTTTCATGAACTAGATTCATATACCGTACTTTCAAAGTTTTGACACGTCAAAAAACTTAAGCTTGGTTAAGATTTAGTTTTTATTCCCCCAAAATAATCTAAGTTCATTGATTCTAAATGACATTTGACCATGGTCATGGGATCTGAAATTCACACGGGATATTTAGTGACACTTGATTATTTTTATGTCCACGTTTCAAGAACTAGATCTATAAACTTTCTAGGTTATGATTACATTTCAAAACCTTAAACTAAGGTTAGGAATTTGATGTTGATTTCCCCAACATGGTCTAAGTTCATTGACCCTAAATTACCTTTGAATTTAGTCATGTGACCTGCTTGGATGTGTAGTAATAATACATGATTACCCTCATGTCCTAGTTTCGTGAACTAGGTCCATATACTTTTTTAGTTATGATGATATTTCATAAACGTAACCTTAGGTTAAGATTTCAATGTTGACGACGACACCGCAGTCGGAAAAGAGACGCCTAGGCGAGACAAAAATATTGGTGAAGGTTTGAAGAAAATCCATTTAAGGTTATAAAAAATTGTTTGAATTTTAACGTGTTGGTTTGTGACGTCATATGCGAGCGCTCTATTATGTTATGTGATATAAAGTGCATAACTTCAATTTTTATTGGGTTCATGATGACCAAAAAAGATTCCTCTTTCAGGAGCGGGTGTGAAATTAATTTGTTGGTATACAAAAGTTACAATAAAAAAACATTTTCAATTTTCTGAGATAATGACATTTCATTGATGTTCTAAATTCACGATACATGGGAAGCTTCTCGCGAATTATGACGTCACAAATAAAAGAATAAAATTCTAACAACTTTTTTAATATTTTATGGATTTTCCTCAAACCTTCACCAGCATTTTTGAAAATTATTTTTCTGCTATTTTTACTTTAAGCTTTTTGTCAACGTGAACTTCACCTTTTGTACTTGAAATTCCTGGTATAAAAAGCAAAATGTTAATTTTTACACCAGATGGGTTTACAGGTCAAAATTGGCCGGTGTAACTTGTTGATTCAACAACTGGATCAAACTCCTTGTGATATCATTTTCAATCATCACTCCAATGACACCCCTCTTCCCCCTTGAAACCATGTCGAGGGACCCCCCCCCAAAAAAAAAAAACATACTTGTCTATTTCCTCGACCCCCCCCCCCCCATCCCCTCGATCCGCAACTGGCAGGAGCACCAGAAATAATTTGGGGTTACGTGCAAACATAAGTCTCATCTGTTTTGATGAGAGGACCCACATCACACAATGTGGCGGCACATTATCTCCAGATGTCATCAGAGAAGCGGCTTAATTTTTTTCAATGAAACTTGCAAGCAAGATAGCGAAGTAACCAAGCGTATCATAGTGGCATTTTTGCATTTGAATTATCCTTCTTTATCGGATAAACTGACTGAATGCCAATTTTTTTTTTTTTTTTTAACCAAGATTCGAAAAAAGGGGTTTATTTCATCATTAGAAATCACTTTTTGAGTATTCTCCTTGTAAATTTGTAGTTTACTCAATATTCACTGCATACTTGCAGCAATTGCCTTTACCATGTTTACCCCCTCTCTCCATATTTCCCTATTGGCCCTATTGACTGCATCCATCCTCAACCCTTCCCTCCTACTTTCCTCGTCATTGTTAAGATGCCAATATTTTGAATTGCAAATTATTTTGAACTACAAAAATGCCGCAATTCCTCCCTTTTCGCTCCTTTCCAAACTCCAAATTGCATTGAATTAAAACAAAAACAGATCGAATGTAGGAAATTTTGAACCACAGTCAATGTGGATTTATCTCAAATTTTTGCAACTTTGAGTGCTACAAGCAAATATGAACTATTTTTATTCAAAGGTTAGAGGCATTCATTCATGACCCCTATGTCTGTCGTTTAGGAAGATATGTTAAACACATAATAATGATACTCCCATATTATAATTCCAAACGATAGTATATAAATACATTATGAAGATGATTTTCATAGAAACATTTTTTGTCCACTCTTTTAGCAAATAAATGCAATTGTATGTTCTTTGAATTAGTTACATTTGTTATCAGTTTCCTTTGAGCACGGATGTTAATAACTAAGATCCATGATACAACCGATACAACCGCTTAAACGCCAAAGTTAAAATTGTTTATTTCAACAAAATTTGGGACAAGGATTTACTTTGTAAAGAAAACGAAATTACTTTCGCGTATCCTCTTTGTAAAATATAAATACGTTATCAGTTTCTTCTCAGCGTTTTGTTGTAGCTTCCTTATCGGAAACCTAGTTAAACGCCAGAAGTGAAATGTAGTATTTTCAAAAGCAAGATCCGGGACGATTTCCTTTGATATTAAGATAAACACCACTTTTGTGTACTATCCTTGTAAATTTTTTGTCGCAATGTTTTAACTAAGATACATATATATTTTTTACAAGTATTTTCATGACCAAAGTTAAGATGAAGTATTTTCAAAAGAAAGATTCAGAGCAAAGATTTCATTTGAAATTAGGAAATAATATCACTTTGTGGGTATTATCCTTGTACATGTAAAGTTTTACCGCAATATTTTAACCAATGTTTAGTTTTCCCGCAATGTTTTAACCAAGATACATATATTTTTTTACAAGTATTATCATGACCAAAGTTAAAATGAAGTATCTTCAAATAAAAGATTCAGAGCAAAGACTTCATTTGATATAAGGAAATAATATCACTTTGTGGGTATTATCCTTGTACATGTCAAGTTTTAGCGCAATATTTCAACCAAGATACAACATATATTTTTATAAGTATTATCAATATCAGATGAATGGTGTTGTATAGCAAAAATGCTGTTCATACATTTATTATGATGAACGGTTATCGCTTATGATAACACAATGCTGATATTAATATTATGTACGTGTCTATAACCAGAATCCTGAACCAAGATATTTTTAGCCAGAATGACTGTAATACTAACGTTTGATCCGCAGCGCGAAATTTTTCAACCGCGCCGCTCGCTGACTTTTTACTTTCAAATCTCGCACAACTTTTGGGACCAAATTTGTGATGCCCGAGCGCGCGGTTACGAAATTACGCAACATTATGTAAGTCCATGTCGGACCCAAAACTGCTCAAAAATGTGAATTCATGTACAAATCCGATGCAAATTGTGTATTTAGCCAAAATTCATAAATGCGTCAATATTTCTACTTTTACTGATTAAACTAAATTAACTATGTCTTGTTTATGATCAGAATCAAGTCTGCAACAATTTCAATCGAAAAAACAATTTAAAAAAAAGTCGAAAACAAAGAAATACATAAGAAATTTAAAACACAAACAATAAAATACATTAGAAAAAAATTGCGATACCAAACCTTTTTTTAAGTACATTTGATCGGGATCCTACAAAGAGTTTGTGAATAAAAAAATTAGCAGTTTTGGGGCCGTATAATAGTTGATTAGAGCAAAAGTTTTATTTCATGCATAAATTAGCATAATTAATTCATTAAATAAAAAATCTTATTATTTCAAAAAAATTAAACATACAGCCTTGTAGATTTTATCGCACACTATCACCGTGCAAATTTTCGCGGGGCTCGCGCGATCGGAGGCCGAGATCTCAGGGGGCGGAATCCCCCCCCCCCCCCCCCTCGGCTGTGAGATTGGTCTAAATAACCCAGCTCTAAGTATATTTCTTGTAATTAATATCTTATGTTCTTTATTTAAGTTTTGTATCAGATATTAAACAGAAGGATGTAACCAAGATTTGTACCATATACATGTATACATCAAATTTGACAAAGGTAAAATCTACCCCCCCCCCCAATCAATCATAACACTGATCGGATTAAAAATAAGAAAGTTGCGACATATCAAAATTTCTTATTTTTCTGAGTTTGATGAAGATTTTCCCCCAAGTTTTCCCAAATTATTTAATACCTTTTTTGTGTATACGTTTACTCTTGTGATGGTGCAGAACTCAACTTTTTTTTTATAATAGACCTCATACTAATAATTACAATTGTCATGGTTGTTTTGCCTATAGTTCTGGGAATAGAAAGACACATTTGAATCAGAGGTGTAAACAACTGACCATTCAGACATTAAAACATATTGTTTGATTTTTTTTTTAATCATTTATTCAGTCACGCTTGTTAATCTTGGCCTTGAGGGAGGTGTTCCTGAATACTTCAAATAAAATGATACAAACTTATTAATCATGCTAATAAAAAAAAATAAACAGAGATAAAGGTTATCATTAAACTCCGTTTCATACTGTTCTACGCTTTATTAAAACGTTTGCTTTTTTCTTTGAAACCTTATTTGTTTGTGTCATTATTTGTAATAGTGTTTCTTTTGTGTGAGGGTGTGTGTGTGTATTTAGTATGGAGAATGTACGCATGGTAAGAGTATGGCATCATGAGTGTAAGTGTATAGGTCCAAGAGCTGTCGGCCTACGTATTTAGATTCAAAAGAAATATATTGTACAGGATTGATTCTTCTCCCTTTAACTTCTCTATTTTCTTCTCCCCAATTTGAGTAGTCATTTTTTTTCTTTTTTTGAGGGGGAGGGGGTACTGGCCGGATTTGTTCATAATCAGGAAAGTAATAGCCCATCGGGGAAAATGTGGGTGAAAATATTATTTCCGCCCCCCCCCCTTCACTATTGGCGAAAGCTTGATCCGACTTGATATACATGTAATAAACAAAGTAAATCAACTCTACTACCTAGTTTTCTTTTTCATTCTTTATGTCTTCAGAAGAATAATATTATAAAACGAAACCAGTAAGAGTTGTTTATTATTTTCTCTCTCCATGACGCAGAAGATATCCCAATATTCATTATTTCGTAATAATCATGTTCATCGGCCGGTATCATCTCCCTACGTAGTGGATCGTTTTACCGAACACTTCATAAATATATGGCCCATGTATGGAAGCTTTAAAGTACCACCCAGATGTTCAGATATTAGAAAAGATGATCTCGTATCTCGTCATGTCTACATATTTTAGAAGAAATGATCAGATGACATGATCATGGATCCACTATCTTGCCATCTGATCATCACTCTCACAGGATGTAGACAAGGCGAGATCCAAGATCTTACAGTGATCATCTCATGAGACATGACGGGACGGATCTTGTCATCTTACCATCTCGCCAAAACTAGGCATGTAGATAGGACGAGATCCGAGGTCTCGCCATCTGGACATGTTTCTAAGGGATCAACTTAGACATTATAAGATTGTTATCTAAACATCTCGGTGGCACTTTATATAAATGCAATCATATCAAATACAATATTTTCTTAAAAATCATCAACAGTCAAACTTCCACCATAAATACACATATACCTCCAAATGAGTCACAGATGGGGGGCTCTCCCCCCCCCCCCAAAAAAAAAAAAAAAAATCAAGACCAAGAAAAAGAAAAAAAAAAGAGAAGGTGAAATATGATATTATTTTCTGAATATTATGTCAAAATCTATCACAAAATAGGATATTTTTAATAAAAATTTTAAAATCTTTCTTGCCCGCTCGCTTCGCTCTCTGGCAACTTAAAAAAATTGATTTGGCCTGTTAGTCTAAATAATTCCATATCTTCGCCCCTCCAATTTTTTTTCGCTCATTACGCCACTGAGAGGGGTTTATCCCCGTTGGATCATCGGTGGGGTGGCAGTGTTTCCATAGATCCAACACAAATTTCCCGAAATGAAATTCATCGTTTTTCATTGAATTTTCAAATTTGATTTTTAACCAAAATCGGACAATATTACAGCGAGCCTAAACTTGGTCCATGGACCAAGATCAAGAAATTAAACCTTATATTTGTTCACGCACTTTCTTAAAATAGGAACAAAATATGAAATGTGAGTGCGGAGCGCGAGCAGAAAATTTTGAGCTACCTCCAGGGGCAGATCCAACTTTCGCCAATAGGGGGACCCGAAAAAAAAATCACCCATATTTCCCCCAATCAGCCGTTCAAAGTTGATTTTTGTTTCTTTCTTTGGAGGGGGAGTCCTAACAGTTATAGCTTTAATGTTATAAAACTAAATAAATATGTAATAATTTCATGATTTAACATGTTTAAATAGTGCGAGCGCGAAGCATGAGTTAATTTTTTTTTTTAAATAGGAAAACTGAAACATACTGGGCAATTTTTGTGATCCAGAACAAGCGCGAGCTAAAGCTTTTTTTTTAGATTAAATCATCCAAAATTTTGTATAAGCACTTAGTTTTGAATGATAAGGTAGAATGCATACTGATCAATATTTATGAAATAGTATATTTTATGATAAAAAAGAAACTGACCCTAGAATTATTTTTTAAGTAATTTCACTGAATGGCATGCCACAGAAATAGACCCGTAATTGGTTGTATCATCCAAATTCCCTTAACCCCCCCCCCCCATTCTTACCAATGATGTAGACGTTTTCTTCACGAATTCCTTCAGTTTAACAAAGAAGTAATTCCTTTTAGTTGTAAATCCCTACAATCAATTCATGGCAATTTTAGAGCTGCAACAGGCAAAAGTTTTAGTATAGATAGCACACCAATCTTTGGGGCAATGTTATTATTAACAAATCTTCGCTTGCTTGATATCAGGGGAGCGTTTCATCAATATTTTCATCCGACAAGTTGTCAGATCTGACATCTTTCCATGATTTTGATTGGCTGAGAGGCACTGTTCCTATGGTAACTGTCGGATAAAACGTCTGACAAGTCCTTTCATGAAACGCCCCCCTGATAAATAAATTTGTCATCCATAAATATCACATTGTGATGCGATAAAGAAGCAATTAAATAGGATTCTTTTGTTATTCACAAGTGCTATTTTTTATATTTTGAATCTTTTATAGCAAATTGTCTTTGACTTCGCCCCTACATGTATGTCATGCAAAAGGTGGCCAGATAAGTATCAAGGAAATTGTATGAAGTTTATTTTATTCTTCTCTTCTTCATGCCAAAGTAAGTTTCGTCGGTTTCAAAGCAATTTACGGGATTTTTTGCAAGTTACCAAGGCTACATTGCTCTTGGCCCCTTTCATTTTCATTAAGCTAGTAAATTTTAAATATGCAGATTTTTTCCACTCATTTAGGATCATTTAGAAAAGTTGCAGGGGGACTTCCTCTTTTGTGTTGCTGCTTCCATACTTTTAATCCATGTACTGACTCTATATTACATATATACAGGTGCATAAGTTAATTATAAAACTATATTCTCAACACATATTGAGTATTCATCTTGGGCAACAGGTTCATCAACAGGTTATTCACAAATCACTGGACCACACGGGTCGTGTGGTCCAGTGGTTAGAGCATTGTTGTGAGTTGTGAGTTCGACTCCCTACTCTGCCATTGTCTCCCCTTTGATAAAAAAAGACCCGAGAGTAATATCTGTCGTTTATAAGGTCAGCCTCTATGACTAATTAACCAAAATGTTTCCTAGGTAATTGGTTATATATCAGCTTGGTGTTTACCAGCAAAACGCTGTCCTGCCGAGTTCCTACGTGAGTTACCATAAACAGAAACAGAAACAGAAACATTTCCGGTCTTGCGTAGGTTATAACTTATCTGTCAACTAAAAATGCTCAATCAATGTGGAGAGCATTCATCTATGATTAAAATGCTATGTATGTTACCATGTGTTTTGGATAAGAAAAAAATACATGTGAGATATGTGACTAAAATATTCTCTTCAGATGACATTCAACACAAGATTTTATTGGTCAATCACGAGTTTTTCATTATTTTGGTGAAAAGACTATACCTTTTCAGTCAGTCATTAGTTCAGCTTGAATCAGTAATAATCTTCATCTATTAATTACTGCTCATGTTCTTTTCTTGTGGTTATCTACCATTATATCTGATGTACATATCTTTGTCTATCTTGTCCAGTAATCACCTTCCTAACATTACTGCTCAAGTTTTCCATTTCTGAAGTTAGCGATTGTGTGATCTATCTTGTTCAGTGATCATCTTCATCCATTGCTGCTCGTTTTCTTTTCTTGTGGTTAGCTACCATATCTAATGTAGGCCTATTCAATTCATATCTTTCGCAATCCGGTTCCATGACCTTCTTCATCAATTACTGATTGTT
This sequence comes from Lytechinus pictus, assembly GCF_037042905.1. Classification (NCBI taxonomy): domain Eukaryota; kingdom Metazoa; phylum Echinodermata; class Echinoidea; order Temnopleuroida; family Toxopneustidae; genus Lytechinus; species Lytechinus pictus. Next base: position 25,669,078 of record NC_087246.1, read on the forward strand.
TTATTTTCAGCTAAATTACAACTATCTTGCTCAGTGATCATTTTCATCCACTGCTGCTCGTTTTCTCTTCCTGTGGTTAGCTACCAATATCTGATTGATTTATATGCACATCTTTCGTAATCTATCTTGTTTCATGACCATCTTCATCCATCACTGCTTGTTTTCTTTTCATGTAGTTAGCTACCATATCAGATGTACATGTATATCTTGTCATCTACATCTATCTTGTTCAGTGATCATCTTCATTCATTGCTGCACGTTTTTTAAGAATAATATGTTTAAGGTGATTATTTCATTTTGTATAAATAGCAGGGGTCCATATGGTTTCAATGAATAGTAATATAGGCCCACAATATGGCAATACATTCAAGTGATTATTTTCTATCCTTTGTATACATTTAATGAGCTGGTAGTTAAATTTGTTTAAGGTGATGGAGTCTTATTAAGTGGAATGTACTTTTGATTCATGGATGTTTTAACTCATAACAATTATAGCAAAGATATGTAGGAGAAGAGATTCGTGCATATTGCAATGACAATTCCATATAACCAAGAAGCACATTTATCAAATAAGTCTAAAGCCAAAACAAAATTATACTGTTTACATTCAGTTGTAACTTTGAAGAACTTAATTTCAGCCCATATTATTATCTAGAACTTTCGATTTTCCGTGATTGTGTTCGTGCATTTTGTTCGATAAACCATGAGTATCTAATTATACTTTAGTTATGTGTGTAGTGTGTTAGAAGCTGTGGGATGTGTGTGGGGTGTGTAAAAGGATAGTGAAAGAGCGAGTGATAAAAGGGAGAGGGAGATATCATGTACGGTGTGTGTGGGGGAGTGCATGGGGATGATTGTGCGTGTGCTGGTGCGTGTACGCGCGTGTATGCATGGGCGGAAATCTCTCCTTGAAGGTAGGGGGGACACAATTGAGTTTTCCGTTTTTATGTTCTACAGAATTACTAACTCAAACACACACACACACACACACACACATACACTGTTGGTCATAAAGGTGGAATATTATTTTTTCACCAAATTTTCACAGCGTAATTGTTATAACATGATTTGAATATGGCATTTATGGTGCATGATAACCACTTTACTTTCTCATTCTGCCTTTTACACACGTTTGACAGTGATATTTTACAAGTTTATGTCCTAAGCGATGGATGTCATGAGCATAGAACAACAATGACGACAATATACAGTAAATCAAAGGATCATGAGATATTTATTTTCAATCTCTCTCAGTTTTCCAGATGACTTCTTTTTGTGATTTCATGGACAAATTTGCATCAAACTTGAGTCATTGTTCTTACTCAGTCACTAGTATCGGGTATGTCCACCCCTGGCACGAACCAGCGCATGCAGACGTCGTGGCATGCTGTCCACTAGCTTGTTGATGACGTCAACAGGCATAGCGTCCCATTCTTCCCTCAGAGCATCTGCCAACTCCTGCAGATTTTGAGAAATGACCTCTCTGTCGTTGATAGCTCGACCTGGGCATCCCATGCATGCTCTATGGGGTTCATATCCGGCGAACAAGCTGGCCATGGCAACTGTACGACGCCCTCTGCCTCCTGGAATTCCGTTACTGCAGCGGCCCTGTACGGTCTAGCGTTGTCACCCTGCAGTCAGATATTGTGCCCATACACTCGTCTTGCATATGGAAGACAGTGGAACTCCAAGATATCCCTCTAGGCGGCGGCGTTGACGTTTCCGTCCGGAACCACCAGTGGCGTTTTCCCTCCATAATGGATGCCGGCCCATATCATCACTTAGCCACCTCCGCCTTGAGTCGTCTCGTGGATACATTCATCGCGAAGGTTTTCCCCGGCTAATCGACGAACTCGTTGTCTCCCAACCTTTCGGTCAAGGATGAACCGGCTCTCGTCCGTGAAGACCACATGTTGCCAATGTCCTGGATGAAGCCTTCTGTGCTCCCTAGCCCAAAGAAGACGAGCTACTCTGTGGCGAACAGACAGGCGTGGATATTTGGTCAACCGTCGTGCTCGGTAACCATGTTGGAGCAATCTGCGATCAACGGTTGACCGGGAAACGTTGATCCCATGATATCTCCTCCACAAGCGACGAAGACGGCTCTAGGGCAATTTCCGGTTTCTGCGGCTGAAATTCAACAGTTGGCGATCATCTCCTCTTGTGGTCAATCTGGGACGTCCTGGAGATTTTCGTGGCCGCACATTCCCCGCCTCACGTTGACGTTTCATGATCTTAGAGACTGCACTCTGTGATATCCCTAGGACTTCTGCGATATCAGTCTGCTTGTAGCCCTCCTGTCGCAGGGCTACCACTCTCTCGCGTGTTGCTGTTGCCGTTGGACCAGGCATAGTCCAGGAAACGTCTCTACCGATTTTTATTTCAAACGGTACAAGGAACTCGAAAAAAATTCAACCTTCTTATACACAGTGCTAAATCAGGGAAAGTGACAGAACATCATATGCATAGGCTTTTATAGTCTACAACAAAATAATTTATTACGTAATACAAATTTCTCATGTTATAATGTCACCTGTGTAATGGGGAAACATTATGTAATCACTCAAATACCATTTTGTCTACGCGTAGCCTTTCAACTACCAACAAAACTGTCGATTTTTATTCAAAAATATTTTATTCCACCTTTATGACCAACAGTGTATATATATATATATATATATATACTGTGAAAGAAATGGATGAAGAGAACAATGGTAGGCGTAGCTTAAATCAAGGTTCCCCAGAGCTATCTACCCTTTGGAAAAATTGGTGATGCCGAAAAAATTGTCTCTGCCGGGAATCTAACCCGGGCCCCCAGCTTTGAACGCCGGTGCCTTAACCACTAGACCACAGAGACGGGTTAGTGGCTAGGGCGACCCCGATCCGATTGACTGTCAGATGAACAGATTTTCGACACTATACCAATTATAATTTCCTTTGTCGGGTGAAGGTGGGTTTTGAACAATGACAAGCCGCCATGCCTCAGCTGGATCAAAGCTGCTTTGATACAGTACACGTATATGAGAAAATATACAAATGTGTGAAGTTATACATATGCAACAGCTTTAGCAACTCTTTTATTCAAATATTTTGTGAAAGAAATGGATGAAGAGAACAATGGTAGGCGTAGCTTAAATCAAGGTTCCCCAGAGCTATCTACCCTTTGGAAAAATCGGTGATGCCGAAAAAATATATATATATACATATTTCGAAGAGGGGAGGTATTCGTAACTAAAGATGAAAGGCCTCAATAAATAATGCGAGCGCGAAGCGCGAGCTGAAAGTTTTTGAATTTCCAACCTAAAAACTAGACATTCGTAACATTTTTCAAATCATGAACAGAATAGGAATTCAACTAAATAATAAGATGCGAGCGCGAGCTGAAAGTTTTGATTTTCCAACCTAAAAACTGGACATTCTTAACAGTTTTATAAAATTCATGAACAGGATAGGAATCTGATAAAATAATGCTAGCGCGAAGCGCGAGATGAAGGTTTTGATTTTCCAACCTAAAAACTAGACATTCGTCACACTTTTTCAAATCATGAACAGGATAGGAATTTAACTAAATAGATGCGAGCGCGAGGTGAAAATTTTGGATTTTTCAACCTAAATACTGGACATTCGTAGCACTTTAAAAGAATATGAACAGGATAGGAATCTAAACAATTAATGCGGGCGCGATGCGCGAGCTGAAAGTTTCGTATTTTGTCTAACCTAAAAACTGGACAATCGTAACACTTTTTCAAACAATTAAAAATGATAGAAATCTTACTAAACAATATTAGATTCGAGCGCGAAGTGTGTGCTGTTGATATGTCATTTCCGGCCTAAAAATATGAATTATTAGCATTTTTTAAAATCAAGGACAGGGTAACTATCTAACTAAATTTTAGTTAATGTGAGCGCGAAGCGTATCCTGATTTTTTTTATTTTCCGATCAAAAAAGTCATCTTCTTTTCACCTTATAGCAATACACAGGATAGTGACTCAACCATATTACTGATGCGAGCGCGAAGCGCGAAATTGATTTTTTATATTCAGATCTGAAATCTGGATCTTTCAAGCACATTTGAAATAAAGAACAAGCAGTTTATCTCAATAAATAATGCGAGCGCAAGGCGCGAGCTAATTTTTTTTTTAGATTTAAACCTACAAATTATGAAAAAGATGGATATCTTCCTGAATAATGATTTAATTTTATAAATTTCGATCTAAAAACTGAAAAAATTTAAGCACGTTTTGAAATAAAGAGATGGCTGTGAATTAATGCAAAGCACGAGCGAAGTTTTTATATAATGACCTGAAAGTTTTCTTTTTCAAATTATTCCCCTCCCCTTCCATCATCTAATTTTCTTCCTCGTCCTATCTTTCTTCCTATTTTTCCACTGATTTTCTCCTCACCTTCCTATTTTGCGCCGCCAATAGGGGGCGGGCCGCCGCTTCGCCCCCTTGATCTACCTATGATGACCCCTCCCACGGCAGGAATTTTGTGTAAAAAATGGAATATAAAAGTCTCGTTAATAAAGTATTTTAAACATTTTTTGGGGGATTAAACATAGCTAAAATTCACTGCGAAGGATTAATCATAAATCATGAAAACTATTATTTTTACTGAGTACACGAACAATGAAAATATTCTTATATTCCAAGTGAATTTGGAATAAAGGGAAAATGAATTGGTTTAATAAAGGTATGTTTTTACGGGGTATGGAACATTCTCGTATACTATCTATGCACTAAATTTACTTATAATTATCCAGAGGCGATTTTCTTTTTTGTCATTTTTATTAGTTATGAAATTAGCAATGGCCATCGATGTCATCAATGTCATCACTCTTTGGCTGGCATATAGGGCTAGATGCGAATTATAGAATAGTCGGGCCGGTATGCCTCTTCTTTCCCTATAAAAGTTCTTAACAAAAACTATCTGTTTATATATATTTCGAAATTCGAGGATACATGTGTATAATTTCGATTTTGAATTATTTATTTTTCCATAATAAAATACCACAAATAGAAGTGGGACATTTGATATTATGTCCCCCTTTCCAAAATGGTAGGGGGACGCGTCCTCCCCCCCCCCCCCCCGTCCCCCTGGGATTTCCGCCCATGCGTGTATGTGAGGACATTATGTTTTGTGTATGTGCATTAGAGGGTCTATTTGTGCTTTTATATCCTTATTAAGATTTTTTTCAAAGCTCACAATTGCAAGCTCATGATTTTCATTGATCTGACCTGTTTCAAACAAACTTAACATCAGACATGTTTTTAACTTTTATTATGTATAAATAAGAGAGGAATCCTGTTTCGTTTTAGTTACGTCGTTCAGATTTATTAAGAGATACATAAAAGCGAATTATTATTTAAAAATAATCTCTTCTATCCAAAACAACGGCCTTATATATATTTCTCAAATGTCAAGTTCAATATAAGGCCTTATCTACTGAAAATAATAAAATAGAAACATTGTTTTGATATATAATAAACCAATGTTGATTGACGCATATATTATTTGTTTGAATGAGAGCGCCGTTCAAACCAATCAACGACAACAACAATATTAACAAATCCATAAAATTGGAGAATATACAGGTGTAGTTTTGAATTGTCTTTTACAAAATGAGATTTGTATTTGTATTTATTTAGACAAGTAAAACATACAAGTAAAACATGTCAAGGGATACAAAAAAAGGTTTAAAAAACCCGTACAAGTTTGGATCCCAATAGTATAAAATAGCATCAAGATAAAAACATAAGTTAAACAATCGGAAAAATAAAACAATGTAAATAACCATAGAAAAGGACATAAAAAACATTTATAGATTTATGTAACGTTTAAAAAGATTTAAAATGTGATATAAGAACAAAAAGATAAAACATGGATAAGATAACATAATATAACAAAATATAATAAATTAAATTGATGAAAAATATTTATGAGTTGTGGTGTGATTCAAAATTATACATAATATGACAAGAATGATAATAAATTAGCTGGCATTATTATGGAAAAGAAAAGTGAAATTATTTAGTAATATAGAAATTATGTAAGAAGGTGAGCCTTGAGTAAGTTTTTAAAAGTCGAGATAGATGTGCTATTTACTACATTATTAGGGAGCATGTTCCAATCTTTGGAGGTTCTAACACAAAAAGAGTTTTGGAAGTAGTCTGTTTTTGCAAAGGGTGTGATTACCTTCTTGTCATGATCGTTCCTACCTATCCTGTGGGCTATTTTAATCATTACATTGACATGAACTAAATTATTAGTAAGCTTATAAAACATAACAAGTCTATGGTACTTTCGTCTTGCTTCCAAAGTTGGCATATTCAAATTCTGTAAAAGTACGTTGTAACTTGTTTGCCAATCCCGGCACATCATTCTTACGTATCTATTCTGTATACGCTCGAGCAATTTTATATGGGTTGCCCGATACGGGTCCCATGCTATACAGCAATATTCTAAGCATGGTCGAATGAGTGACTCGTAAAGGGTCTTAAAAACTGATCTTTGACAGTTCATAAAGTTCCTTTTCACAATACCGATAATTTTATTGCATTTAGTATATGTTTCTTCACAATGATCTTTCCAATTTAGTGTGTCATTAATTAGAATGCCTAAATACCTTTCAGACTTAGTTATGGTTAAGTCGTTTCCATCCATTTTATATGCATAGTCTATTTTTGAAACTTTTCTGGACATTTTCATTATTTTACATTTTGACACATTAAAATCAAGAAACCATTTATTTGACCATTTCTTTAACGTGTCGAGATCATTTTGCAGAATCACACAATCTTGTATAGAATTTACTGGTCTATATAAGATACAATCATCAGCATAGAGTTTCATTTCAGAAACAATTCCATCGGATATGTCACTTATAAAACATAGAAAAAGTATGGGGCCAAGGATTGTCCCTTGAGGCACACCTGATTTCACGTCAATCCATTTTGAATATTCTCCATTTAATACCACGCGTTGTGTTCGCAATTTCAAAAAATTCATTATCCATTTCAAATTTGAGCCCTTAATACCACAGCGTTTGAGCTTGAACTCTAAATGTGCGTGTGACACGCTATCAAAGGCTTTAGCGAAGTCTAAAAACGCTATGTGAACATTGCAACCCGAGTCCATACATTTACTCCAGTCTTGAATGACCTCAATCAATTGAGTCTCGCATGATCGCTTTTCACGAAACCCATGCTGATTGTCATGTAAGATATTGTTATCATTTAAATGACGAACAAGTTGTTTACAAACAATTTTTTCTAACAGTTTACAAACGTGCGAAGTCAAGGATATGGGTCGATAATTACTGGGGTCTTCTTTACTGCCCCTTTTAAAAATGGGACACACATTAGCACAGCGCCAATCTAAAGGCAAATCTCCAGTTGAAAGAGATCTATTGAAAAGATCACAAAGCGATGGTGCGAGTTCAACGGCACCTTCTTTAAGAATACATGGGGCTAATCCGTCTGGACCAACAGACTTCGTAGAATCAATATTCTTAAGTAATCTACGTACATTTTCAACATCACAGTTAATATCGTCCATATCAGGTATATTACTGTTTTCTGTAATGGACTTTAACGGTACAAATAAGTACATTTTATCATAATAATAAATGTGAGATAAGGCTTAATTTTGCACAAATTACAAAATCCTTAAAAGCGCAAGCTTGTGGTGCGTGCAAATAAGTATTCGTCCGAATTTCGCAAATGAGATTCGCAACCGTAATTATTTATATTTTTTTGACCTAGCATCCCATTTTCCAAAACAGCATGGATAATTGTTCTGACTGTATTTGACATGTGCGTAATAATTTGTGATAACACAGCACGTACTTGTAAATCTCAAAGTTTACCCTAATCTTATGAGTGGGTAACCCCGAGGGATAATATGTTTCACCATATATCTGTGGAATTCCCCCTCATTAAGTTTTTTAAGAATATATTGACTCACTCGTTTGCCACCATTGATAAAAAAAAACTTGATGTAGCATTTTGCATTATGCATCTTCCTGCCAACATCAACATCGATTGAATCTCGGCAACGATTTTTTGGATCATAGCTACAAATTACAAAGAAAGAATCCTACCATTTTGAATTAAAACACTTAATAATCAACTGTAACAATTACGTTCCAAGTGATCATTTCTTTTTCATTGTCAGCTTTAGTCGACACCATGAAACCAGACGCAAACCGCCAAGCAATGTTTTTGAATCACCAGATTTCTTTGTTTTATTGTTTCTTAATCGTGCTGATTGGAATAGAGATCTGTCATACCCAACATGATCCTAATCCGATCAAACTTGAAAATGGAGCATATGAAACCATTCTCATCGCTATACACAAAGATATCGAGGAAGATCCAAGAATCATTGAAAATATTAAGGTAAGATATCGCCTGCTACTTCTAATGTACAGCGCTACCTATCTATCTTATCTAATTTTACTAATTTCATAAAGCGTTTTCTTTGTTCGATATGTTTGTATCTTGTGATAAAGCACTTTAGAAATGAAATATAGGCTTAATCTGTACCTGTCGTTTTTGTAGGAAATATTTCGGGAAGGGTCTTCCGTCTTATTCTCCGCCACCAATCGAAAGTTTTATTTTGGAACGATCAAGATTCTAGTCCCCCACAACTGGACCAGACAAGCAGAATATGAAGTTGCACAGCTGGAGGCCTATGAGAATGCTAACGTTATTGTTACAGATCAACAGTCTAATCATCGCCCTCACGTTCAGAACCCATTCCATGACGAAAACATCCCATTAGAAACAGCACACCAGATTTTCACACTGTTACTGAAGATTTAATCCTGTAATCCTAAGACGCTTGTCCTTAATACAATTACTACTAATACACCTCTTCTATTGTGTTTCTGGTAATACTATAATCCCCTCCAAGTATTGTACTAAGCCGGACAGTTATATGCAAATTAACTTGTGATGTGGGGGGGGGGGGGGCTGTGCATACAATCATTCCCTGTGTGTTATCAATAAGTTTTCCTAATTGGTGAAATAAAATGAACTACATAATTTGTGGGGAGGATGTAATAGATTTGTATTCCTTCTATTTATCATCATTATCAACCAATGGAGCTATTTACACGATTTACCCCTGATAGTTTACCTCTCCTCCCTCTTCTATATTTAGTTCATACATTTTATATTTTAAATGCATTCTGCATTTTATATCTTCAAGAAGAATATATTTTCCTTAAATACTTTATAAAGTGAATATGAAGATAACAAACATCTGAATATAAGCAAACTTCTTTTAGTTTCATATTTAACAGTAAACATGCACTATGTATATTCATCAGGGGCCGCGGAAGTGGGGGGACTATAGTGGGACTATAGCCCCCCCCCCCCAAAAAAAAAAAAAAAAAAAAAAAAACGTAAAAAAATGATCATAGGATTGTGGATTTTTTTTGCATGGTCCCCCCACTTTGAAACCGTTCCGCACCCCCTGTTCATAATAATAAGTTATAGCATTTATGAGGCCCGGTATGAGGCACAAATTAACTTTGCCTATTCAATGGTGCAATAATTATATATGCAAGTATAGTTATAATTCACGTATATTATTCATACATGTAGTTATAATAAGCTGTGGTCCTATACTAAAATAAATGTAAACAAAACTAACTGAAATGGCATTTAGCACCCCCTCACCCTTCCAGTTCAGAAGTGAAGGTCATAAAATTAAATTATTCACCAGAGATGTGTATAATACTTTGATCAACAAATGTGTATCCACACAAGGACGAGCAGATACAAAGCTTGCCGTTTCGAGAGGGCCTTTATAGAGTACAAGGAATCATAGCTGCAAATTCAGACTTTTTAACTTGGAAGGGTTTCCACAGCAGACTACACTTAGACCACTATTATCATCTACCATCTTAAAGGACAAGTCTAATACAACAAAATAGTTTATATGAATAAAACGAGAAAAATCCAACTTGCATTGAAAATCGCATTGAAATCAGATGTAAAATAAGAAAGTTATAACATAACAAAACACTTGGGCCTATGTGCACATCCTGCATAGTCGATAGGCAAATTAGAGGACTGATGACATTATCCAGTCACTATTTCTTTGTATTTCGTTGTATTAAATACAAAATATTCGAAATATTCTCCCAATTGTTATGTTAACCAAAATTTCATATTCTTCTTACTTAACATCCAATTTTATTGAAATTTTCATGGTTACATTTGTATTTATGATTTATCAAAATCATCATTTTTTCTGGGGTGGTCATGACCTTTAAGTCAGTTGAATAGAAACCGGTTTTAAAGTTAAAGGACAAGTTCATCTCAACAAAAAGTTGATTTGAATAAAAACTGAAAAATCTAACAAGCACAATACTGAAAATATCATCAAAATCGGATGTGAAAATAGGAAAGTTATGACATTTTAAAGTTTCGCTTCGATTTTACAAAATAGTTATATGAACATCCCGGTCATTATGCAAATGAGGGAACTGATGACATCACTCACTCACTATTTCTTTTGTATTTTGCGATATGAAATATGAATTTTCTTCTCATTGTCCTGTGAAACAAAGTGTTTTTTGCCTTGAACATGTGGAATTACCATTGTTTAACAGTTATGATTCAGTAAAGTTGGTCCTTATTGTCAAATCTGTTAAAATTTAAATATTGTATAATTCATACAATAAAAATACAAAAGAAAGAGTGAGTGAGGGACATCATCGATTCTCTCATTTGCTTGTGACTAAATTGTGCATATAACTGTTTTGTAAAAAATAAGCGAAACTTTAAAATGTCATAACTTTCTTACTTTTCATCCGATTTGGATGAAATTTTCAGCATTATGCTTCTCTGATTTTTCTCTATTGAATAAAATCCGGGGGGGCGGCACTCAGTATATAATGCATAGTGGGTATGTGCCGCGAAGGGGACCCCAATTTTTACACTCAAATTTCCGTTCCAAGGCAAAGCATTTTCGTCTTCTTGAGAAAAAAAAGAAATCCGATCCAAAGCATATCATTTTGTTCTTATCGTGAAAAAAGAAAGAAATCCGCTCCAAAGCTTCGCAAATTTTCCGTTACGCCGTTCCGGTCGCATTGATCTGCTACAATGAGCCGCGATTTTGGTGAAAAGCGGCCGCGGAGCGCTGCCCGACTATCGCCGCTTCGCTAGCGCACCCGGCGCCTGTGCCGCCGGGCTAGCTGCATGCACGTATGCCCGTTCCATAGGGATGCATAAACATTTGTAGTTCCGAAACCTGTTCCGAGGAAACCTCCTTTTACAATTTGCCCGCTCCAAAGCCCCCGTTTTTTGTCTCGCCAGCGGCACATCCCTACTACTTTTTTGGTCGAGTGCCCCCCCCCCCCCGGATTAATAAACATGTTTCTGAGGTGGACTTGACCTTTAATGGGAATGCTCGAAACATGCAGTCTTGGAATTGATCATTTAAAGAGTAGAACAGGCTGAATATATGATTTTGACTGAAGAATAATCAGATAAACATCACAAAACATTGAAAATTCAATCATGCTACATGTACATCTAGTTGTTAAAATGCTAGGCCCAACAGTAAGAAATTAAAGTTAGGCCTTGTAAATGTATTATTTTCCAAACTCGGGCGGGAGTCGATCGAGTCTTGCGCAATAATCGCGATCGCGAGCATTCGTGCTCCATCGCATCTAGGGGTGTGTATTTGAGTTTTGTCAGACGTGTATCAATCAGGTATGCTTATTTACGTCTGGGACCGACCTTTATTAACGTCACTATCCGAAAGACATCATCAGGGCTCGAACCTCGAACCTCTGCATCAATTTGTAACTTCCCCACAGCTTGGATTACAGGCGCACGCCACAACGCCCAGTTGCATATTAGTATTGGATTCAGACCCTACATTCCATTTTTTTAAGATAGCTAAACCCAATTAGCCGATCCATAAATAGATGTACAATATTTATATATCGATATATATATTTATAATTAATTTGAGGATAAAATATATTTAAAGTTAATATAAGAAGAAAATCTTTACAAAATTTTGAATAAGTTTGTTATAGAGGCTACAGATTCGACGAGAGGGATTTCCCTGAGAGCAGTATTGAGGTAAAGGAAGTGTGCTAATTGGATAACAAAAAGCTAGGAATTCCATGAAAAGAGTCTTTACAAAGACCGTCTTTTCATGTCGCCGATTTGCTATGATGTGTTGAACGGTTGCGGGTGGTACGTGTGGGTGCGGGGTGCTCTGGACGGGGTTCTCGGAGGAAAAAAGGCAATACAGAATAAAGGTATATATATATATATATATATATATACCGGGTATATGAATATCAAGGGGAAAAAACACCAAGGAGATTCTCCGCGTTGAATTTGAAAGCAAATACAACAAGAAATATTTTTACAACATGCTTAAGTTTTTAAGAATCGAGTAGGGCCCGCTCTTCCAACAATCTAATCTTGCTATATTGGCTAAAAAGATAAACTTTTTACTTTGCTTTATTTTCAACAAACACAGATGAACTTTCATGATCGCATATTGTAATTGGCTGTCGAACCTCTTTTATCCGGTGTTGACTATAATGACCGAACTTCCCGGGAAAATGTTGATGTATGAATAAACACTAGCATTGTATTTGTATTTCAATGTTCTCTCTAAGCACCGTTTGAGCATTTATATTGGAATGGGTACATAGTATATCAAAGATCAAACATATCCCGAAAATTTAGCACTTTCCATGCCCCATGTTTCCATGTTTCAAATCTGAAAGATTTGTTAAAGCTTCTTAAAATGATCCCTGCGTGTTGGCATGAAAAATTATATTTTCAGCCCCTTATGCCTAAGGGTTTGTTACAAATCAATTTTACAGAGACATAGGTCTAAAATTCTAAAATGTAAATGGGCGAAGCCAAAATGAAGAAAACAATAAAACATTATCAAATCAACGTACAAGAAACCCACACAAACACGAAACAAAAAAGTGTGCATGCCATAGGGTAAAACAAAAAGGAAAGCATAAACAAAAAGAAAGTGTGCAGAAAAAAAAGAATAGTGAAAACTTAGATTTTATAGCACGTACTTGGCGACATAAACGGAATACTGCATTGACAAATACTTTATATACGTATATAGGGCCTACATATATTTATTTTTACTACGTGGTAGATTTTTTTTGGGGGGTGGGCCTTAAAACTCCCCAGAGCCGACCCCCCCCCCCCCCGAAACAACGCCTGCATGTTGGCATGCAATGCTTGGAAGCATATTCATTTTTTTTATTGTGAGTTTGCTTTTTGTCATTATTATTATTTTTTTTTTTTTGGGGGGGGTGGAATATCCCATCATATCATCCAAGTTTAAAAGTTCACATCATTTACCGGATAGCAAACGTGTTCTCGCAATTGCTGTTTTTATTTATCATATTCATTTATTCGGTTTAAAACAAATAATCGTTTCTGCTAGTGGAGTGTAAAAAAATAAAATGTGGAATCTCCGTTGATTAATTCACTTTCAAATACCACAGATTCAGTTCATTTTTTCCAAATTATTTTTCTTAAAACCTCCATGAGAACCGAATCTATCAACTTGCGGGTCTGCGTAGAATAGACTACAACTCGGGTTTCACTCACCAAATTCAGCCTCTCGCCTGCTAACCGACTCTAGCAACTTGCGGGTATGCGTAGAATTGACTACAACTCGGGTCTAACCCACCAAATTCAGCCTCTCGTCTGCTGGGCTTATATGGGCTAGCGCTTGTATGTCAGCGTTTTAAAAACATGACAGGTTTTGGTCCGAAAAACCTTTCCTTTTATCCAAGGATGACAAATTCCTATCGCAATTTTCCCCCGAATTTTCCCCATGCAAGAGAAACTATGATTACCCTTGTTTTAAATTGAAATACATTGCCGACAAGCATTCATATTCAATTCTTTTTTATTGTGAGTTTGCTTTTTTTTGGGGGGGGGGGGGTATCCTATATCCGACGACTATTTACTTCAAATTATTTTGATTGACATTTTCCTGTTCAGTTTCATGCTAATTGTATATAATAGTTACTTTTGTTCACATGATTTTCCAGAATATTTCCTCGGAAATGTTGCTGTTTTTATTTATTTCATTCATTTATTTGGTTTAAAATAAATCATTGTTTAAATTGATTCTTCCGCTAGTGGAGTGCAAAAAAAAATCTGGAACCTCCGTTGATTAGTTCACTTGAAAATACCCAAGATTCAGTTCATTGTTTTCAAGTTATTTTTCTTAAAACCTCCATGAGAACCGACTCTAGCAACTCGCGAGTCTGCGTAGAATAGACTACAACTCGGGTCTAACTCACCAAATTCAGCCTCTCGTCTGCTGAGCTTATCATGATAGGTGACTGTGTGGGATAGCGCTTGTATGTCAGCGTTTTAAAAACACATGATAGGTTATGGTCCTAAAACCTTTCTTTTATCCAAAGATGTTAAATTCAGCTATCACAATTCTTCCCATGCAAGTGAAACTATGATTAACCTTGTTTTAAATTGATATAAATTGCCGACAAGCATTCATATTCATTTTTTTATTGTGAGTATGCTTCTTTTTTTTTTGGGGGGGGGGGGGTATAAGAATATCCTATATCCGACATGTTCAAGACTATACGTGCTTTTTACTGTAAAATAATTTGATTGACATTCTCCTGTTCAGTTTCTTGCTAATTGTAATTGTTACTTTTGTTCACATGATTTACCAGAATACTTTCCTCGGAAATGTTGCTGTTTTTATCCATGCATTTATTTGGTTTGAAATAAATCCTTGTTTAAATTGTTTCCTCCGCTAGTGGAGTGTAAAAAATAAACTCTGGAATCTCTGGTGATTATAGTTCATTTTAAAAATACCCAAAGATTCAGTTCATTGATTTCAAGTTATTTTTCTTAAAACCTCCATGAGAACCGACTCTAGCAACTTGCGGGTCTGCATAGAATAGACTAAAACTCGGGTTTAACACACCAAATTCAGCCTCTCGTCTGCTAGGCTTATCATGATAGGTGACTGTGTTGGCTACTCGGGTTTAACACACCAAATTCAGCCTCTCGTCTGCTAGGCTCATATAGCGCTTGTATACTATGTCAGCGTTTTAAAAACACATGACAGGTTTTGGTCCTAAAACCTGTCCTTTTATCCAAAGATGTTAATTCAGCTATCGCAATTTTTCCCATGGAAGTGAAACTATGATTACCCTTGTTTCAAATTGAAATACATTGCCGACAAGCATTCATATTCATTTCTTTTTTATTGTGAGTTTGCTTTTTTATTGGGGGGGGGGGGGTAAGAATATCCTATATTCGACATGTCCAAGACTACGTACTATTTACTTTAAAGTATTTTGATTGACATTTTCCTATTCGGTTTCTTGCTAATTGTAATTGTTACTTTTGTTCACATGATTTACCAGAAAATTTCCTCGGAAATGTTGCTGTTTTTATTTATTTATTTCATTTATTTGGTTTGAAATAAATCCTTGTTTAAATTGTTTCTTCCGCTAGAAAAGTGTAAAAAATAAAATCTGGAATCTCCGGTGATAAGTTCATTTTGAAATACCCAAAGATTCAGTTCATTGTTTTCAAGTTATTCTTCTTAAAACCTCCATGAGAACCGACTCTAGCAACTTGCGGGTCTGCGTAGAATAGACTAAAACTCGGGTCTAACTCACCAAATTCAGCCTCTCATCTGCTAGGCTTATCATGATAGGTGACTGTGTAGGCTACTCGGGTTTAACACACCAAATTCATCCTCTCGTCTGCTAGGCTTATCATGATAGGCGACTGCGTGGACTAGCGACAGGTTTTGGTCCAAAAACCTTTCCTTTTATCCAAAGATGTTAAATTCATATCGCAATGTTTCCCATGCAAGTGAAACTATATTAACCTTGTTTTAAATTGAAATACATTGCCGACAAGCATCCATATTCAATTATTTTTTTGTTAATTGCTTTTTTTTGGGGGGGGGGGGTAAGGATATCCTATATCCGACATGTTCAAGACTACGTTCTATTACTTTAAAGTAATTTGATTGAAATTTTCCTGTTCAGATTCATGATAGGTGACTGTGTTGGCTACTCGGGTTTAACACACCAAATTCAGCCTCTCGTCTGCTAGGCTCATATAGCGCTTGTACTATGTCAGCGTTTTAAAAACACATGACAGGTTTTGGTCCTAAAACCTGTCCTTTTATCCAAAGATGTTAATTCAGCTATCGCAATTTTTCCCATGGAAGTGAAACTATGATTACCCTTGTTTCAAATTGAAATACATTGCCGACAAGCATTCATATTCATTTCTTTTTTATTGTGAGTTTGCTTTTTTTATTGGGGGGGGGGGGGGTAAGAATATCCTATTTTCGACATGTCCAAGACTACGTTCTATTACTTTAAAGTAATTTGATTGAAATTTTCCTGTTCAGTTTCATGCTAATTGTATTTGTTACTTTTGTTCACATGATTTACCAGAATATTTCCTCGGAAATGTTGCTGTTTTTATCCATGCATTTATTTGGTTTGAAATAAATCCTTGTTTAAATTGTTTCTTCCGCTAGAAAAGTGTTAAAAATAAAACTGGAATCTCCGGTGATAAGTTCACTTTGAAATACCCAAAGATTCAGTTCATTGTTTTCAAGTTATTCTTCTTAAAACCTCCATGAGAACCGACTCTAGCAACTTGCGGGTCTGCGTAGAATAGACTAAAACTCGGGTCTAACTCACCAAATTCAGCCTCTCATCTGCTAGGCTTATCATGATAGGTGACTGTGTAGGCTACTCGGGTTTAACACACCAAATTCATCCTCTCGTCTGCTAGGCTTATCATGATAGGCGACTGCGTGGACTAGCGACAGGTTTTGGTCCAAAAACCTTTCCTTTTATCCAAAGATGTTAAATTCATATCGCAATGTTTCCCATGCAAGTGAAACTATATTAACCTTGTTTTAAATTGAAATACATTGCCGACAAGCATCCATATTCAATTATTTTTTTGTTAATTGCTTTTTTTTTTGGGGGGGGGGGGTAAGGATATCCTATATCCGACATGTTCAAGACTACGTTCTATTACTTTAAAGTAATTTGATTGAAATTTTCCTGTTCAGATTCATGCTAATTGTATTTGTTACTTTTGTTCACATGATTTACCAGAATATTTCCTCGGAAATGTTGCTGTTTTTATTCATGCATTTATTTGGTTTGAAATAAATCCTTGTTTAAATTGTTTCTTCCGCTAGAAAAGTGTAAAAAATAAAATCTGGAATCTCCGGTGATAAGTTCATTTTGAAATACCCAAAGATTCAGTTCATTGTTTTCAAGTTATTTTTCTTAAAACCTCCATGAGAACCGACTCTAGCAACTTGCGGGTCTGCATAGAATAGACTAAAACTCGGGTTTAACACACCAAATTCAGCCTCTCGTCTGCTAGGCTTATCATGATAGGTGACTGTGTTGGCTACTCGGGTTTAACACACCAAATTCAGCCTCTCGTCTGCTAGGCTCATATAGCGCTTGTACTATGTCAGCGTTTTAAAAACACATGACAGGTTTTGGTCCTAAAACCTGTCCTTTTATCCAAAGATGTTAATTCAGCTATCGCAATTTTTCCCATGGAAGTGAAACTATGATTACCCTTGTTTCAAATTGAAATACATTGCCGACAAGCATTCATATTCATTTCTTTTTTATTGTGAGTTTGCTTTTTTTATTTGGGGGGGGGGGGTAAGAATATCCTATATTCGACATGTCCAAGACTATACGTTCTATTACTTTAAAGTAATTTGATTGAAATTTTCCTGTTCAGTTTCATGCTAATTGTATTTGTTACTTTTGTTCACATGATTTACCAGAATATTTCCTCGGAAATGTTGCTGTTTTTATCCATGCATTTATTTGGTTTGAAATAAATCCTTGTTTAAATTGTTTCTTCCGCTAGAAAAGTGTAAAAAATAAAATCTGGAATCTCCGGTGATAAGTTCATTTTGAAATACCCAAAGATTCAGTTCATTGTTTTCAAGTTATTCTTCTTAAAACCTCCATGAGAACCGACTCTAGCAACTTGCGGGTCTGCGTAGAATAGACTAAAACTCGGGTCTAACTCACCAAATTCAGCCTCTCATCTGCTAGGCTTATCATGATAGGTGACTGTGTAGGCTACTCGGGTTTAACACACCAAATTCATCCTCTCGTCTGCTAGGCTTATCATGATAGGCGACTGCGTGGACTAGCGACAGGTTTTGGTCCAAAAACCTTTCCTTTTATCCAAAGATGTTAAATTCATATCGCAATGTTTCCCATGCAAGTGAAACTATATTAACCTTGTTTTAAATTGAAATACATTGCCGACAAGCATCCATATTCAATTATTTTTTTGTTAATTGCTTTTTTTTTGGGGGGGGGTAAGGATATCCTATATCCGACATGTTCAAGACTACGTTCTATTACTTTAAAGTAATTTGATTGAAATTTTCCTGTTCAGATTCATGATAGGTGACTGTGTTGGCTACTCGGGTTTAACACACCAAATTCAGCCTCTCGTCTGCTAGGCTCATATAGCGCTTGTACTATGTCAGCGTTTTAAAAACACATGACAGGTTTTGGTCCTAAAACCTGTCCTTTTATCCAAAGATGTTAATTCAGCTATCGCAATTTTTCCCATGGAAGTGAAACTATGATTACCCTTGTTTCAAATTGAAA
Source organism: Lytechinus pictus (assembly GCF_037042905.1). Taxonomy (NCBI): domain Eukaryota; kingdom Metazoa; phylum Echinodermata; class Echinoidea; order Temnopleuroida; family Toxopneustidae; genus Lytechinus; species Lytechinus pictus. Next base: position 25,687,782 of record NC_087246.1, read on the forward strand.
TACATTGCCGACAAGCATTCATATTCATTTCTTTTTTATTGTGAGTTTGCTTTTTTTATTTGGGGGGGGGGGGGTAAGAATATCCTATATTCGACATGTCCAAGACTATACGTTCTATTACTTTAAAGTAATTTGATTGAAATTTTCCTGTTCAGTTTCATGCTAATTGTATTTGTTACTTTTGTTCACATGATTTACCAGAATATTTCCTCGGAAATGTTGCTGTTTTTATCCATGCATTTATTTGGTTTGAAATAAATCCTTGTTTAAATTGTTTCTTCCGCTAGAAAAGTGTTAAAAATAAAACTGGAATCTCCGGTGATAAGTTCACTTTGAAATACCCAAAGATTCAGTTCATTGTTTTCAAGTTATTCTTCTTAAAACCTCCATGAGAACTGACTCTAGCAACTTGCGGGTCTGCGTAGAATAGACTAAAACTCGGGTCTAACTCACCAAATTCAGCCTCTCGTCTGCTAGGCTTATCATGATAGGTGACGGTGTTGGCTACTCGGGTTTAACACACCAAATTCAGCCTCTCGTCTGCTAGGCTTATCATGATAGGTGACTGTGTTGGCTACTCGGGTTTAACCATGGACCTATTTCGTAATAGGTAATAGCTCCATGGTTTAACACACCAAATTCAGCCTCTCATCTGCTGGGCTTATTATGATAGGTGACTGTGTGGTCTACTCGGGTAGTAACAAACCAAATTCAAGTTCTTGTCACATACATCTTAGATAAATGAACAAATTAACTATCAAGAACGTTTTAAGATTGTTTCGACGGAACTGTCAGGCACGTTTAAAAAAAATTGAAGTGCCTACAAATATGAAAGTACATTTGATGTACCTTTCTCTATGAACTCCCGTTCACCAAAAAAATATATAAAACAGGCATTGCTCTGATAACGACAAAGAAAAATAAAACAGATAGAAGTCACAAACATCTTAGATAAATGAACAAACTATCAGGAACTTTTTAAAGTTGTTTCGAGTTGCTCACAATTAAAAATATATTATATATATATATATATATATATACCCTTCGTTACCACGGTCATGAACGCCGTTGTCCTAAAAGAATAGTAAATTACGCAAGAGAAATAAAACAAAATGGAAGTCACAAACATCTTCGATTATCAACAAACTTTCATGAACGTTTAAAAAATTGAAGTGCTTACAAATATAAAAGTAAATTTTATGTACCTTTCTTTATGAACTCCCATCCTCCAAAAGGAAATATAATAGATGCAAGGAAAATAAAATAAAATAAAAGTCGCAAACATCTCAGATTCATGAACGAACTATCAGGAACGTTTTAAAATTATTTTTAGCTGCTCATAAGTAAAAATATATTTTATATACATTTTGTTAAAGAAACTCCCGTTCTCCAAAAAGAAATATAAAAGACAGGGATGGAAAATAAAACAGAATAGAATTCACAAACATCTTAGATTAATGTACGACCTTATAACGTTTTAAAATTATTTTGAGGTGCTCACAAGTAAAAATGCATTTTATACTCTCGTTATGAATTCCCGTTCTCCAACATGAAATAATTATAAAAGACGTATATTATTCGGATAACGGCTGAAATAAAACAGGAAAGAAGTGAAGAACATCTTAGATAAATGAACAAACTATCAGGAACGTTTCAAAATTATTTCGAGTTGCTCACATTTTAAATATACCTTTCGTTTTGAACGCCGTTCTCCTAAACGAATAGTAAATTACGAAAGAGAAATAAAACAAAATAGAAGTCACAAACACCCGGCATAAACATCTTCGATTAATGAACAAACTTTCAGGAACGTTTTAAAAAAAGAATTGAAGTGCTTATAAATACAAAAGTAAATTTTATGTACCTTTCTTTATGAACTTCCGTTCTCCGAAAGGAAATATAAAAGACGCAATTAAAATAAAACAGAATAAAAGTCGCAAACATCTCAGATTCATCAACGAACTATCAGGAACGTTTTAAAACTGTTTTGAGCTGCTTACAAGTAAAAATATAATTTATGTTATTTACATTTCGTTAAAAAAACTCCCGTTCTCCTAAAACAAAGATAAGGGACGGAAGGAAAATAAACAGAATAGAAGTCACAAACATCTTAGATAAATGAACAAACTATTAAGAACGTTTTAAATTTATTTTGAGGTGCTAACAAGTAAAAATGCATTTTATATATCTCTCGTTATGAACTCCCGTTCTCCAAAATGAAATATAAAAGACGTATATTATTCGGATAACGGCTGAAATAAAACAGGAAAGAAGTCACAAACATCTTAAATAAATGAACAAACTATCAGGAACGTTTCAAAATTATTTCGAGTTGCTCACATTTTAAATATACCTTTCGTTTTGAACGCCGTTCTCCTAAACGAATAGTAAATTACGCAAGAGAAATAAAACAAAATAGAAGTCACAAACACCCGGCATAAACATCTTCGATTAATGAACAAACTTTCAGGAACGTTTTAAAAAAAAGAATTGAAGTGCTTATAAATACAAAAGTAAATTTTATGTACCTTTCTTTATGAACTTCCGTTCTCCGAAAGGAAATATAAAAGACGCAATTAAAATAAAACAGAATAAAAGTCGCAAACATCTCAGATTCATCAACGAACTATCAGGAACGTTTTAAAACTGTTTTGAGCTGCTTACAAGTAAAAATATAATTTATGTTATTTACATTTCGTTAAAAAAACTCCCGTTCTCCTAAAACAAAGATAAGGGACGGAAGGAAAATAAACAGAATAGAAGTCACAAACATCTTAGATAAATGAACAAACTATTAAGAACGTTTTAAATTTATTTTGAGGTGCTAACAAGTAAAAATGCATTTTATATATCTCTCGTTATGAACTCCCGTTCTCCAAAATGAAATATAAAAGACGTATATTATTCGGATAACGGCTGAAATAAAACAGGAAAGAAGTCACAAACATCTTAAATAAATGAACAAACTATCAGGAACGTTTCAAAATTATTTCGAGTTGCTCACATTTTAAATATACCTTTCGTTTTGAACGCTGTTCTCCTAAACGAATAGTAAATTACGCAAGAGAAATAAAACAAAATAGAAGTCACAAACACCCGGCACAAACATCTTCGATTAATGAACAAACTTTCAGGAACGTTTTAAAAAAAGAATTGAAGTGCTTATAAATACAAAAGTAAATTTTATGTACCTTTCTTTATGAACTTTCGTTCTCCGAAAGGAAATATAAAAGACTCAATTAAAATAAAACAGAATAAAAGTCGCAAACATCTCAGATTCATCAACGAACTATCAGGAACGTTTTAAAACTGTTTTGAGCTGCTTACAAGTAAAAATATAATTTATGTTATTTACATTTCGTTTAAAAAACTCCCGTTCTCCTAAAACAAAGATAAGGGACGGAAGGAAAATAAACAGAATAGAAGTCACAAACATCTTAGATAAATGAACAAACTATTAAGAACGTTTTAAATTTATTTTGAGGTGCTAACAAGTAAAAATGCATTTTATATATCTCTCGTTATGAACTCCCGTTCTCCAAAATGAAATATAAAAGACGTATATTATTCGGATAACGGCTGAAATAAAACAGGAAAGAAGTCACAAACATCTTAAATAAATGAACAAACTATCAGGTACGTTTCAAAATTATTTCGAGTTGCTCACATTTTAAAATATATTTTATATACCTTTCGTTTTGAACGCCGTTCTCCTAAACGACTATTAAATTACGCAAGAGAAATAAACAAAATAGAAGTCACAAACACCCGGCATAAACATCTTCGATTAATAAACAAATTTTCAGGAACGTTTAAAAAAAATTGAAGTGCTGATGAATACAAAAGAAAATGTTATGTACATTTCTTTACGAACTTCCGTTCTCCAAAGGAAATATAAAAGACGCAATGAAAATCAAAAAGGATAAAAGTCGCAAACATCTCAGATTCATCAACTAAGTATCAGGAACGTTTTAAAACTGTTTTGAGCTGCTTACAAGTAAAATATAAATTATGTTATTTACATTTCGTTAAAAAAACTCCCGTTCTCCAAAAACAAATAAAAAAGAGACAGAAGGAAAATAAACAGAATAGAAGTCACAAACATCTTAGATAAATGAACAAACTATTACGAACGTTGTAAAATTATTTTGAGGTGCTGACAAGTAAAAATGCATTTTATATATCTCTCTTTATGAACTCCCGTTCTCCAAAATGAAATATAAAAGACGTATATTATTCGGATAACGGCTGAAATAAAACAGAAAAGAAGTCCCAAACATCTTAGATAAATGAACAAACTATCAGGTACGTTTCAAAATTATTTCGAGTTGCTCACATTTTAAAATATATTTTATATACCTTTCGTTTTGAACGCCGTTCTCCTAAACGACTATTAAATTACGCAAGAGAAATAAACAAAATAGAAGTCACAAACACCCGGCATAAACATCTTCGATTAATAAACAAACTTTCAGGAACGTTTTAAAAAAAAGAAGTGAAGTGCTTATAAATACAAAAGAAAATGTTATGTACATTTCTTTACGAACTTCCGTTCTCCAAAGGAAATATAAAAGACGCAATGAAAATCAAAAAGGATAAAAGTCGCAAACATCTCAGATTCATCAACTAAGTATCAGGAACGTTTTAAAACTGTTTTGAGCTGCTTACAAGTAAAAATATGAATTATGTTATTTACATTTCGTTAAAAAAAACTCCCGTTCTTCAAAAACAAAGTAAGAGACGGAAGGAAAATAAACAGAATAGAAGTCACAAACATCTTAGATATATGAACAAACTATAAGAAACGTTTTAAAATTGTTTTGAGTTGTTCACAATTTAAAATATATTTTATGTACCTTCCGTTATGAACGCCGTTCTCCTATAAAAGAATAATTAATTACGCAAGAAAATAAAACAAAATAGAAGTCACAAACATCTTAGAACTATCAGGACGTCTTAAGTGCTTACAAGAATAAAAGTAAATTCTATTTACCTTTCGTTATGAACTCCCGTTCTAAAAAATACGTGTAAAAGATGCATTATTCACAAACATCTAAGATTAATGATCGAGCTATCAGGAACGTTTTAAGATTGTTTTGTGTTGGCTAACCGGTAAGATATATATATATATTATATATATATATATATATACATGAGTTGGCTAACATGTAAAATATACTCATACAACTCTTGTCCCCTCCTCCCCCCCCAAAAAAAAAAATATATATATATCAATGAATCGTTAATACTCTGACAGCAGTGGAAATGAATAAAACAGAAGAAAAGTCACAAACATGCATCTTAGATTAATAATCGAACTATCAGGAGCGTCTTAAACTTGTTTTGAGGTGCTAAGCTAACAAGTAAATATAAATGTAATATACTTTTCATTTTGAAATCCCGTTCTCCAAAAATAAATATAAAATACGCATTATTCTGACGACAGAAGAATAAAAAACAGAATCATAAGTCATTGGGTCCGATCAAGACCAAACATACTTTGACTTCTAAAAACATCGTAAAATTGAACATGTTAAAAATGTCTTTGTGACAAGAAAAACTGTAAAAAATGAAAACAGTTAAAGAACTTTCTCATAACATGTTGAGAATATTTGGCTACCTTTTACGAACCTAGGGTTCCGTTTAAAAGACATGATCTTGTTAAAATAACAAATTCATATTGATTTATATTATTGCTAAAACATCCAATCACAAAGGATTTCGATAGCTTTTAACTATGCAATTTCATTGAAAAGGGGCCCCAGCGGAGTACGGACCGATACCACCATGACCACCGCTGGTCATGGATACCACACACAAAACATGAAGCTATTAACAGAGTTTCATGCACAAAATGTTCGTACGCACTGCACACACAATCTTCTAATGGGCTGGTACTAGGTGAGAGCTAACTGTCTTTTGCTACTTAAAGAGGATTATCCCTAATAGGATTACCGAGGAAAGACATAGGACTGGAAACTTAATCCTCAGAAAGACCCTGTGGAATGTGGTGTCTTGAACCCGAGTTAGCAAGTTATATTAGGGCAAAGGCCTAACAGGCCGTTTTCGTCATGCTATTGTGGCCAAGAAGGACTATTTATCCAACTGTCCAAGACATTCCTGATCGACCCTGTACTACGTCAAAATCAATTTGGAGATTCTGGTGAGATATTAATGTATTTTTATGCCTCCGCCCGCCCGGGGGGGGGGGGAATCACTTTTCTAGAAAATAATCCGTATTTGGAAGGTTTTATACGAAGAGATTGAATCACGACTCTTGCTTACAAATTTTCTTCTTGCCTGAATGACGGGCACGTTCATTAGTTTGATCCCTCTAACTGTCATATGTGTTCTCAGAGTAGAATATCCGGTCAGCTTTTCACTCTTGATAACATGATTTTTTTACATTAATTTTGCCGGTGGCGTAAATCCGGTCCGACATGGGGGGGGGGATAATAATGACATGAAAATTCAAAATTGGGGAACATCCAAAACACGGGGATATATAACCGTGTACATAATACTAACGTCTGTCACTTTTAGGCTTATAACAAAGTTATGTCGATGATTGTATTGTAATGGTTTTGCTGTTGTATAAATTACTGAATTACAGTTTATATCACTATGCGAGCAAAGCGAGCGAGCAAATTTTCAGTAGTTCGAAGACCGAATGGTTTCCAAAAACATCCTTCAATTGGTGCGTAATAATCACATCAAGGGCTATACGGGGGAACATAACCTTGTACAAGATGCTGCAATCTATCACTTTTGGTGATGAAAGTTAAAGGCCTATTACATATTTTTCGATGACTATTGTAATGGTTTTGTTGTGATATAAACTACAGAATTTCATTTAATATCCTTATGCAAGCAAGCGAATCGAGTGAGCAAATTTTCAGTAGTTAGAAGACAGAATGATGTCAAAATGCGTTTTCAATGGATCGCAGAACATGCCGTACTAGGGCAAACGTTCTTAAAAATTAGAAGCTGGCGAGCCAAATATTTGCCTTTTTAAAGTAAATATATCAGTGTGTGATGATTCATGCCAAAAAAAAATTCGTTTTCGTTTTTTTTATTATATTTTTTAACTATTTATTTTTGAGGGGGTTACCTCTATGTTTTTTGTGTGTACACATACCCTCCTTCCAATTTTTTCTTTAAAAAACTTGAAAGCGAGCGAGGCAAGAGAGAAAAATCCACTTTCTGACTTATTTCATCGTATGATGCCTATAAGTATAGTGATATTTTGACAATAAATTATAATAATGAGTATGATATTGAGCTTAATAATGATAACAAATATGCACTATCATATGAAGAATATCATTAAACTTTTAATTTTTCCCTATCTTGAAACCTGGGGATGAGTGTTTACAGCATCCCCTCAAATGGAAATTTGGGGGTACACCCCCTCCCACTTCATACACCCCTGCACTTATGGAGTGCTTAAGGCTATTGATTTTGACTGACCCCCTTTTTATGTTTAATTTCGACTTATTTTAATTCATTGATATTACAATTCTTTATATTTGCTGACGTCACCCGTTAATAATTCATGTGCAATGACAACATCGTTTTTCAACGAAATATTTTTAATCATGAACTAATGCATTTGAACACTTGATTAATCAATAATAACATCGTTCTGAATACAGATAAGGTTAAATGTGTGATATTGACAAAGACAAAAAGTAATTAAAGGTAGAGCCTTATTACAACAAATATTTTAAGCGTGCAGATTGATGACATTATACAGGACCTCATTGGTGTCACCCGTATAGGCATTTAAATACTCTACCATCTAAAACTTTTCCACAATACATTTGATTATGTTAAACCTTCATACCATTCAAATATTTTTTTATAAATTCTTTTGCATTTTTATATGATATATCTTTCAAAAAATGTTTATGTATTTCTTTTATCCCAGTGTTTGATACCTCAACTATCGACGTTTGAATGCTCATACAAAATACTCGTTCCAATTATGATTGACCTAAATCATAGTTTGATATCTTATAATTTTCTTAAAAGTCCCTTTCATTATGGAATAATATGCGACCCACTCTGAAAAAAAACATAATTATAGAATACCTTCAAAATAATTAAACATGATCTTATTGATAAATATAAATATATATATATATATATCCACTTGGTATGGGATTGGTTGAGGTTTCCAAAAAGTGCTCAATGCCGGGGCAGAGCATATATATATTCATACCTTGGTCAGTTCGGTCTACTACCGTCGGTTTCACGCTTTCGTATGGTGGCCCTGAAGTATGGTGGCCCTGAAGGGACATCGCAAATAGACCAAATCGCGAATATTCACGACGAAATTGGCGACGAAATTCACGACGTCGCCAATTTCGTCGTCAATTTGAATATTCACGACGAAATTGGCGACGAAATTCACGACATCGTGAATTTCGTCGCCAATTTCGTCGCCAATTTCGTTGTGAATTTGTTTTGCTTGCCTGGGCGGTATGCGGGTTGAAACCAATTCGTCTGCTGCTAATTCCTCCACTGCAGGGTCGATCTACATTCATTTAGTCTAATGCAATTCTGTCCATTAACTTTTCGCCTAACAACCATATGGTCCAATAACCATTTGGTCCAGTCATCACTTCGTCTAATCACCAGTTCGTCTATGACCATTTCGTCTCATAACTAGTTGGTCTAATATCAATTTTATTTTCCTTAATTTCGCCCAATTAACACTTAGTTCAATTAGACCGAATGGCATATGGAATAAATGGCAATTGGACCAACTTGGTTATTAGACAAAATGGCAGTTAGACCATGTGGATAGTGGACGAACTGATGGTAGACCAAAATGATAGCAGACGAGTTGGCATTACACCAATTGAAAATAAACAATTGAAACGACAGAACGATGTCCACTGCTATCCATATGCATAGGTGGATCCAGGGGGGGATGGGGGCCGAGGGGCCCTCCCCCTATTGGCGGAGCAAGCAAAAAGGGACGAAAGAAATAAAAAAGGAGGGAAAAGAGAGGAGAAAAAAAAGAAGAGGAGGAAGACGAGTTAAAAAAATAAGATGAGGGGAAAACATGGAAATAAAAAGAATCTTTCATGTCACTATATAAAATATTCGCTCGCGCTTCGCGCTCGCATTGCCTGGTATAGGTGTTCCAGGGGCGGATCCAGCCTTCGCCAATAGGGGGGGGGCGGAATCATCTTAGCTTTATTCTTATAAATCAACAAATATATAATATCATAATCCTTATTTATATAATGTGAGCGCAAAGCGCGAGCTAATTTTTTTTGGAAATCTTATGTATTTTTTCCTATAATTTGAACATTCTGGGCAATGTTTGTTTTCCTAAAAAAGATGTGTATGCAAATAAATAATTACTACGAACGCGAAGCGCGAGCAGAAATGAACTGGTGGAATAGGTACCTGTTAAAGACTGCATGCAGTTAGTCATGAAGACGTTATATATTTTAAAAATCAAATAATGCGAGCGCGATGCGCGAGCTGAATTTTTTTGACATTTTTACTTAAAAATTGAAATTCTAAGGACTTTTTGTCACTTAAACAGAATAGGTATATAATAAACAATTGATGCGAGCGCGAAGCGCGAGCTGAAAATTTTTGACATTTCTACATAAAGAATGGAAAATTTTAATCAATTTTTGTAATCGTGAACAGGATAGCTATATAACTAAACAAATGATGCGAGTGCGAAGCGCGAGCGGAAAAAAAATCGAGATTTAGACCTAAATACGGGACACTCTATTCATGTTTTGTAAATTTGGAAAAGAATGAGTAATTCCTACATTAATGATGCAAGCACAAAGTGCGAGCAGAAAATTGTTTATATTGTGATCTCAAACTGGATAATGATTTAAATAGAGAACAAGTTGAATATCTGAATGAACATGCGCGCACGTGTTTCATATTTAGACCTAGAATCTAGGCATTCTAAATACATCTTTTATCATGAAAATCAAAGCGAGCGCGAAGCGCGAGCTTAAACTATTTGATATTCCGATCTGAAAAAAAAGAGTCAATTTCAGCTCTATATTTCAAGCACTTTGTAAGAAAATTGTAAAGTGGATATGTATCGCACAGAGCTCATTTTTTCATTATAATTACTTTGAGTTGCGAGCCTAAATCTCTGCATTGTCATGAAAAGGGGATTGTATAATCAATATTGAGACATACGATCAAATGCGAGCGTGTAGCGCTAGCTGATACGTTTAGACAATCAGACCTGAAAAGGGATATTTTGAAAACTTTATGGAATACACGAAAATAAAAGGTACCTGATAAATCGCGCCCGCGGTAAATGTTAATATTTAGACCATAAAACTGTCATATTTACAGAGCCCTTTTTAAAAATCAATTTGTAAATCACGCAAAATAATGAAAGTTTGATTTTTGAAATATGTTTTGTATATTGACTTCCAAACTTGATATTTAAACTCCAAATTGAACAAGATATAAAAATCACCTAACAGGTAATGTGAGCGCGAAGCGCGAGCAAAAATTTTATATAGTGACATGAAATATTATTTTTATTTCCATGTCTTCCCCTCATCTTACTTTATTCACTCGTCTCCTCCTCTTCTTTTTTTCTACTCTCTTTTCCCTCCTTTTTTTTTCTTTCTTTCCTTTTTTCCTTTTTTTTGTTCCGCCAATAGGGGGCGGGCCCCTCGCCCCCCCCCCTGGATCCGCCTATGCATATGGATAGCAGTGGACATCGTTCTGTGATTTCAATGTTTTTTTTCAATTGGTCTAATGCCAACTCGTCTGCTTTCATTTGGTCTACCATCAGTTCGTCCACTATCCACATGGTCTAACTGCCATTTTGTCTAATAACCAAGTTGGTCCAATTGCCATTTATTCCATATGCCATTCGGTCTAATTGAACTAAGTGTTAATTGGGCGAAATTAAGGAAAATAAAATTGATATTAGACCAACTAGTTGTGAGACGAAATGGTCATAAACGAACTGGTGATTATAGACGAAGTGATGACTGGACCATATGGTTGTTAGGCGAAAAGTTAATGGACAGAATTGCATTAGACTAAATGAATGTAGATCGACCCTGCAGTGGAAGAATTAGCAGCAGACGAATTGGTTTCAACCCGCATACCGCCCAGGCAAGCAAAACAAATTCACGACGAAATTCACGACGTCGTGAAATTCGTCGTGAATAATTCGGGACGAAATTGGCGACGAAATTCATGATGTCGTGAATTTCGTCGCCAATTTCGTGGGGAATATTCAAATTGACGACGAAATTGGCGACGTCGTGAATTTCGTCGCCAATTTCGTCGTGAATATTCGCGATTTGGTCTATTTGCGATGTCCCTTCAGGGCCACCATACTTTCGGCGATCTTCAGGCAGACTGATGATTTGACGACTTGGTTGTGTCTGCGTGCTGTGATGGGTCGTCACACCTGATTGGTTTTCTGGGGGATCTTGGCCGGTGTCTGTGGCGGCACTTTGATATTATTTCTGATCTTTTGTTGAGGCACTTTTTGCTATTGGTGATACGACCCATCGCAGCACGCAGACACAACCAAGTCGTCAAATCATCAGTCTGCCTGAAGATCGCGTCTACTACCGTCGGTTTCACGCTTTCGGCGATCTTCATATATATATATATATACATATATATATATATATATATACATATATATATATATATATATATATATATATATATATATATATATATATATATATATATATATATATACATATATATATATATATATAGTGTGATGATAAGTTTACTTCTACCAATCGCTGTTATGTTGAGTTGTGAATATTTAACATAATGAGATGAGGCGAGGCCAACTCAACAGATATATATATATATATATATATATACTGTATCCTTAGATGTGTAGATGCCGATGATTGTGCAAAGTGCTCAATGCTATTAAGCAGAGCATATATTCATACCTATTAAACGTCTGCTACCGGCGGTTTCACGCCCGGACTTGAGGCGATCTTCAGGCAGACTGACGTTATTGACAGTCAGTCCGCAAGACCCTGTGTTAATGAGCAAATGAGCAAGATTTATCCAAGTCCTCTCGTGGCTGAATTCATGTCCCTGCAAAATCTCGTGAATTGTGAGACTTTCTTTCTCAAAGAATTTAACCACTTTCTCCTCGAGTAATATTGATTATTTTTGTACCATGGGCAAGAGTAAATGTTACTTTTTTATATTGGTCATTTCTTTTGAATGAAATATTTTGATAAATAAGTGAATTTTTTACCTGAAAAGATGCATCAAACAGAATTTTCTTCCTCTGTTTTCACTTTCAAATTGTGCAACATTTTATGTTTTAGGCACCAACATTATTTATATCATCAGAAAGCTCAAACTCTATACTTTCTTACAATGTCACTCTTGATATGTGGCATCTTTTAGATGGGTCAGCAGCCAGCTTTTTCCATCAAGATGCAAGACGAGATTTCTGATATTTCTGAGTAACATAAAATCCAGAGTTCTGATTGGCTGAATACTGTTTTCAAAACAAACAGGCGCGGGTAATTTGAAGAGATTACCACATGGTGAGTGTGACCTTGCAGAGGCCCAGTGTGGGGAACATTGGAATTTGCGTGGGTGTGTGGTCTCTATGACCAATCAGAGCACAGTATTCTTGTTTTTGAGCTGCAAAATGTACTTGGCCTATGAAAAGCTGGCTGCTGACCCATCTAAAAAAAAAAAAAAAAATCTTCTTATAAAAATTATATCATATTAAAGCTTAGATCTTCAACTTTATCATGATCTAAAAATCATTTGTGCCTAAACAGAAATTAAGTGTGAAAACAACAACTTTTGTTGCATGAAAAAAAATATTTTGTTTCATGTTTTAGATCAAAAGTTTTTCCTATATTACAACATATTTTTAAAAATCCAAGCACATGACCTGAAAGAATTCTTCTTCTTTACAAAGATACCAAAAACATGAAATTTGGTCAATATTTAGAGCAGCAATGGCCGAATAAAAAGAGGTGTTTTTGGTTCGCACCAAGCTCATTAACTATGCAAAAACCCTCTAGTCATGAATATCACTTTTTCAGGGCTTGCGGACTGACTGTTGACTATTGAGCCTGTTCAGACCGGCAGAGATAGCGCGATCTAGCGCGCGCTAGATCGCGCTATCTCTGCGGTGTGGAAGGTACAACGTCGTTTCGGTCCGCCCAACAGCGAGCCACGGCGAGCCAAAACGGCGTGCCACTGGAGCACCTCTTGGGGGTGGTCCACGAGAGATAGCGCGGTCTAGCGCACGCTAGATCGCGCTATCTCTGCCGGTGTGAACCCGAGCTACGATAGCACGCCGGAAGTCACGCCGGAAATACATGCACAATGTATACAACGCCATGAAATAAACGTAGGCCGGCTAGCATAATAGGCACAGCGGAGGTGCCGTGGCCGAGTGGTCTAAGGCGCCTGACTATACATGGAAAGTCCGGGGTTCGATCCCCGGCCGCGGCACCTATGCCCGTGAGCAAGGCATTTAATCTACAATGCTCTTTTATCCTGCTTTCAAATAAATGGAAATGTTATATGCATTATTGGTAACTAGGTGTGCACTTGTTTGTTAAAAAAAATAAAAAAATAAAAAAAATAAAAATAAAAAAATAATAGGCACAGCGATATCGAGCTCTCAACTAACAAGTACGGGTTCGTAATAGCGCGCGAAATCTTTGACCGCTCTGACCTCATGACGTCACGCGTCATGGCAACAGGACCTCTCAAAAAAGGGGGTGCTACGATAGACCGCGCTATCTCACTGCGGTGTGAATCCGGCGAATGCCAATGGGCGGACCGTGGATCGCGCTACGATAGCGCGATCCACGGTCCGCCCACGGTCCCCCCTTGCGGTGTGGTGCGGTGGGTCAATTTGACGCTTCGGTGGTTTCCGGTTTGGTCTCGTTCGGTGTCTGCACTTTGAAATCAGTTCCGACCTTTTGTTTAGTGAGTTTATGTTTGTTATTATGGACACTTTTTCCTCCAGGCAAAGATTGCACAAGCCACTTTTTCTTTGGTTTAAGTTTGACTTTTTTCGATGTCCCAAGTTAGCGTAGATTCAGTGTTCTTTTCCTTCAGATTCCATATGTATTTTGAGAGTTGAGTTTCGTTCCGGTATTTTTCATGCTTGAATGATTTGATGTGGTTTCTGTATCTATATTTGAATGTCCCCCCTGCAAGCCCGAAGTAGTGTTTCTCTTCGTTGCCATGTCGGATCGTCGCCTTGTATACCAGAGCCGTCTGCATGCACTTTCCTTGTAATGGACATTACATTTTTTTTTGCCGACAGTTACATTTTGGCTTACTTTCCGCTCGTGGGTTTGATTGCTTGACAACTTTTTGGTTGTGAGTTTTTATTATGGTATCCATGTTTTTCATGCAACTGTAGCTAGCCTTTATCGTGTTCTTGTAGAATATTTGGTTCAGTTCATGTACCTTGGGGAAGTGCTTCATTATTATCTTTAGGAATCTCCCTCCTACGTTGGTTTTTACTTCAGAATTGTAAGGTGGGTTAAACCAGGTGACTTTTCTATTTCTGTTTCTTCTTTTTCTTCCTTCTTCTACTGGTCTGGTGTATTTGATGGTCTTGTCATACCCGCTTCTTTTCAGGGCGTCGTCGTATGCTGGCGCTGCTTTCTTGAATAAGTCTTCGTTAGAAGACACTTGGGACCTTTCGCAAACCTCACGGACGCTAATATTAGAGTCCTCTAACTCAAAAGTTGACGCTTAATCATACACTTGATTTTTAAGATTGAGTGTACATTATAGTCAATAGAATCAAACGTAGAAAACTGCTCTACAATCAATGCTAAGCTTTGTGTTACAGGGGGATTACAGGCCCCACAGATCTGCTTTTCGTGTGCAAAATTCTTTCCCGCGACACCCGCACCATACATGCATGTACATTACGACTGATAGTCACCATCGTAATAGATTATGACATATGGATAAGAAAGTGGTTTTTCACACAAATCGAGTACATATTGAGTGAGGAAAAAGTTACTGAATTAAGGCTTAGATATAAATCATTTCAGTCCATCGAATCGATATTGCATTTAATGTGGATTATTGGTGGATCACTGGCAATTGATTCCATGGGTCAGATCACCTCTCCAGCCGAAACCATTCCCGAAACCATTTCGCATGCGTTGATATGTACACAACATGCAGTAGGCCAAATTCGTCTGAACTTCAGTCGATTTTGCGGGTTTTTGTCTTTTGTTACTCCTTCTACACAAAAGATATGCCTCTAGCACACAATGTAATGGGCATTACGTTTTACTTTCCCCAGAAATGGGGGATTAGATTCAAATTCCCGGGGAACCACTTCCATTGATAAGTGGATACCAGGCGCGACCATGGGGTTTCGAAAATCACCCTAAACAAGGGAAGCAAGTCTTTTCCAGATTATGAAAATGCATCTCTTAAGAAGTATTAAGCTTGTAAAACCTTACAAGTATTGGAAATATATCCCCCTTTTCAGTATTTTAAACATCGTTTTTGACACCCTTATAACGTTACATAGGCCTATACGTAACGTACTTGCCCACTCTTTCCCTTTTTACGCGTGGTCGCGCCTGGTATCCACTCTTCAATGGAAGTGGGCCCCCCGGGCGGCCTCTCGAGCTCTGGGCGGAATCAAATGTGGCTCTGGAAAGTCGTCCTAAATCGGATATATCGCTGTTACCATAGTAGCAACCAGAATTCTGCACACGGAACGCAGATTGAATGTTTCCGTTCCAGATGCGAAACGAAAAAAAATCTCATGTCACACAATTTGCATTGCAGGACAGAGTTTTACGACCATGACGACGGGCCCAAAAGTCTCTTCCAAAATCAACTACCGTTGTAAATAAGCGTTCGCATTCTCGAACGAAAGGTCGGGAGTGTCGATAGGCGCTTCTCAACAGCCGCAGGTATTTGGTTGAGGATAGGGGGTGGATGCTCTTTGTACGTAGGTGACCGTGTCGTTAGGTTTTCTATATGGTTGAAAATCGACTGTGTCTAGGTTGAGGGTGACGTCCAAGTAATCTACGATTTTTTGTTAGTTTGGACGGTGATGCGTAGGCAGAGATCATTGAAGACCTTTATGAGGTCTTTTCGCGCCCTATCCGCCCTGCTCCCTGATGCTCGTCGGAGTACCGCTAGGCCGTCGTCGCGGTAAAGGCCTACACTATAAGTGTTGATTCTTTTGTTTAATTGTGACAGAGCATATAATCTTACGAGTTCACAAATCTCGGCTCCGTCGTAACAAAAGGTCGGAACTGATTTCAAAGTGCAGACACCGAACGAGACCAAACCGGAAACCACCGAAGCGTCAAATTGACCCGCAGCACCACACAAATAGTCAATAACGTCAGTCTGCCTGAAGGTCGCCTCAAGTCTGGGCGTGAAACCGCCGGTAGCAGACGTTTAATAGGTGTGAATATATATATATATATATATATATATATATTTATTTATTTATTAATATTTGAGAGGATGCTATACAGTGAGAATAAAGCAATCGATGTAGCCGGGGTTCAGTTCATCAAGTTTATTTACAAGCTTTCGGCCATAATTGGGCCTTCAGGTATCTGAAGTACAAGAGAAACAAGTATAATGTACAAAAAAAATTGCGGAATATGTATACATAGAAGAAGGTTACTACAACTTAAGTAAGGCTAATTTAGGTCGTGATTTAAGTCGTTGAAGTCATTAAGCCGAAAGCTTGTAAATAAACTTGATGAACTGAACCCCGGCTACGTCGATTGCTTTATTCTCGCTGTATAGCATCCTCTCAAATATATGATAGAAAGCACCTCGCAGTGTATAGGTCCCTTTTCTTCACAATTATATATATATATATATATATATATATTGTAAAGAACTGGATGAAGAGAACAATGGTAGGCGTAGCTTAAATCAAGGTTCCCCAGAGCTATCTACCCTTTGGAAAAATTGGTGATGCCGAAAAAATGTCTCTGCCGGGAATCGAACCCGGGCCCCCAGCTTTGAACGCCGGTGCCTTAACCACTAGACCACAGAGACGGGTTAGTGGCTAGGGCGACCCCGATCCGATTGACTTTACACATTTATATATATATATATATATATATATATATATATATATATATATATATATATATATATATATATATATATATATATATATATATATATATATATATATATATATATATATATATATATATATATATATATATATATATATATATATATACATGTGTGTGTAGGGTGTGTGTGAGTGTGTGTGCGTGCGCGCAAGTATTCAGGAAAGAAAAATCTCTATCACCAGTATATATTCACTTGGTCTACAATCAGTTGGTCTATTTCCCAGATAGTCTCCTATACCACATTGGCTAAAGGCATTTGGTCTATTATCATTTTGGTCTACACTACACTTGGTCTAATAATACTCACTTTTATTCTTACTATAATTTAAAATTAATCCTAATTGGTCTAATTTCCACTTGGTCTTCTTAATATTGTATGCTTTATCGAATGAATAAACAGATAATTTTTTAGACGAAATTGGTACAGCCTAACTGAAAATTAGACTTAATGCATGCCCTAAACGACAATTTTGCACCTATGTTAAGTAGACGAACTGTCGGGGATCTAGCTTTGTAGGGTTTGACCGCGAAATTTGACAAGCAAAAAACAAAAAACAAAAAGAAGAAAATGGTCCACTATAAAATGAAGATAATGTGGGGATTGCTCGAAAATGTAGGTCAATACTTTTTTTTTTTACTTGGCATCCCAAGGGGAGGGGGAGGGATTAAAACCCTACCCCCCCCCCCCCCCCGTAGATCCGCCCTAGAACTGGTTGTAGACGAACTAGTATATATTAGACCTTTGGAATGAGACCAAACGGAAATCAGACGAAGACGAAGCAGGTGTCCTATCGACAATATGGCGTTCAAAGCATAGTAGAGGGTAAGGGGACTTTTGTGTCTCCTATAATGATAGACCTAACCTTTTAGGGGCAGAAAATTGAAAATTTATTCTTAAACCTCTAATTACAGGGATGATTGCTAGGCTTATACAATAATTTCCATTATCGTAGGTGAGCTTAGATGCCGTGGTCGAGTGCCTGTCTAGGCACACCCTTAAAATGTTGGGCAACAATACTGTCCACACAAGAATAAGTTTTTTTAAATAATCCAACTCTGGGTAGTTTTTAACCAATACTGTGTAGTTTTTACACAAAGCACACATTATTGGTTTAAAACTACCCAGAATTGGATAAAGTTTTAACCAATTGCTGCGTGGACAATATGTTGCCCAGTTTTCGATCCCTGTCACGGCACCTTGAGCAAGGTATTTTTAAAAACACAGTGCTTATTCAAATAAATGGAAATTATATAATCATACTTGATTACTATGCATGTTTTTGTTTTTTTAGTGGGTTCATCTGTTCAGATAGCACCGATAATTTAAATACTAAACAACTATTTAGAACATTTTTTATTTTTTTCACGTAAGCTTATATAATATAGGTTTTCCCGTCCAATTTCGTCAACATTTCAACCGATTTTATGTAATAATTCAATTTGCAACTAATTTGAATGGCCTATAAGATCAACATTTAAATGGCCAAATACTTCATTCAATTTAATTTTATTGGCATACGATTTCATGGTTATCCCATTTAAACATATATAAAGAATGATCAAATTAAAATAGCTGAAGAAGTGTTTTCAAATTCGCACCGGTACCCTCCTTTAGAACATTTAGGAATTCAAAATCATAAATATGCAATCACTTATAGGATATGGACAGTGTTTTTCGTTGGTGTGTTTTTTATCTTCTTTTAAATGATTATGGATATGGATTTTACTTTTCAATTGGATGTTTACCATTATCCATCTGACAAACCATCATCGGAACAAGTACTCGTTTTTGTTCCACTCTATAACTATAGACTTTGGTCAATACCATGTCTCTTATCCCTTCCCTAACACAATATAAATTACAATTATGTAAAAAATAGAAAAGAACAACAAGAAGAAGATGATGAAGAAAAAATACCTGCCATAGGCATAGGTCATCCACCCACTCACCAATCACTAGAAGAATAACCGTTTACAATCATATCCTTTAAGTGTTACATGAATTACGTCTTTATCACACAAAATGGAATAAAATGAATCTAACTAAAAAGATCAGAAAAATAGAAAGATAAGATAAAGTGTGAACAAATATTGTA
This sequence comes from Lytechinus pictus, assembly GCF_037042905.1. NCBI lineage: Eukaryota > Metazoa > Echinodermata > Echinoidea > Temnopleuroida > Toxopneustidae > Lytechinus > Lytechinus pictus. The sequence continues at coordinate 25,707,019 of NC_087246.1, forward strand.
TAACGTGATAAAAAAGGGAACACAGAACATGTTATCTGAATGTGGACGTTTAAAGTGCAAATATGTGTGCCGATAAATGAAATTGAAAATGGTATTTAAGGCGAAATTAAACGATCGTCGTAGCGAAATTAATTGACAACTTTGGTTCATTAATTTGAACGAACTTCTCTTTAAATTGAATTTCTACAAAATTCAAAGGAATGATATACAGTGCGTATCAAAAAAAAGTTTGCACTTTGAAAAAGCCCTGGGAATTAAAAAAATAAACAATATGTGGTTAATATTTTCACATACAATCTTGGGTTTAGGTCTCATCTATCCAATGACAGTAAAAGTTTTAACAGAATGTTACACTTGAATGAGCACTGTCCATTTTTGTAAAGCTCGCAGATATCTGTTTGCGCAGAAATGCTTGTTTTCACGCTTTGTCAAGGGGAAAGGGCGAAATCAAACCTACCCTGCAAAACATTTTTCATACATTTCCCTTGCACTTTTAGTCGAATGGAATAAACACGGATACATTGAAGTATTTTGTAACAAATTTACCATCCAAGTTGAAATTTCAACACTTAGTAAGAACAACCTTTACCCTTTCTGTGCCAGCTGGATCTGAGGGCATAACTGAATCTGAACAACAGTTTATATCAGACATCTCCAGCATTTTTTCACTATGTTTTTATCATTTAAAGTGGATTTACATTTCATTTTGCATTAATAGTTGTTTCTCCACACTTTTTCCAAGCCTGACAATGATTAACAAAATGAAAATCAAACCTAAGCCATTTCATGTAAATCACAGCTCAGTGTAAAGCAATTATCGTCACGATGGCCTCGGTGTGTGGGGGAGTGGGGTGGGGCGCAATGCACTCTTTGAAGTGTTTTGGGCAAGGAAACAAATTTAAAAAGGTAAAAGATAACTTCAAATCAATTTTACTAGCTAAATTCCATGTGTTCTTCATGATTAAGGTCTACTTTTATTCGCATAACTATTTCAAAGTTCTGCGCAGATCATTTTTCACTAACTTTTCAAAAATAAGTGGTGCTCACTCAAACGGAAATATTTTTCGACAGTAATATCGTCATTTGCTTAAATGGATTTGTACCAATGTTAAAATGTGGAAAAATCTTCAGGATATTACAAATGTATAATTTTACAGGATTTTTTCTAAGTGTAAACTTTTTTTTGATACGCGCTGTAGAACGGAATTGAATGCTGAATAAATGAAAATGAACCATATGTGCACAGGGTGGACAAAAATATATTTTGAATTTGAACGTCCTTTCATTAATTTAAATGCAACTCTGATGGAATTGGACGGGAAAACCTATACTATATAAATGCATGTCTTGTCGTCTGCATTGAACATTGTCTTATGTAGGCAAGGTGATTGCTCGTCAGTTTGCCAAACTCCGCTGGGGTGTTTTCGATGAAGATTACGTACCAGGAACTGGCGCTGATCCTTACTACCCATCAAACGCTGTAACAGCATATTTAGGCTTTGAAGGAACCAGATGCTCCGAAAAGGTTGAAGGAACACTTGTTAATGATAATGGACACCTATGTGGACTTGATCCCAGCACGGATTTACTCGAACCTTCTTGCAAATTCGTGCCAAATACCCAAGGGCAAGAAGCCAAGGCATCGTTAATGTTCGCATCTAATATTGACTCGGTAAGATATCAACATATACTATTTTTGTTAACACCCAGTTCCCACTGTCACGATTCAAATGGCATACTTAAAGAGATGGTCCGGGCTGAAAATCTTTACATCTAAATGAATAGAATAAAATCCACAGAGCAAAATGCTGAAAATTTCATCAAAATCGGATAATAAATAACGAAGTTATTTCATTTTAAAGTTTATCAATATTTTGTGAAAACAGTTATATGCATATCGTCATGAATATTCATTAGGTGGGCTGATGATTTCACATCCCCACTTTCCTTTTTCTTATGTTATTACGTGAAATAATTAATGTTTCATTTTTTTCATACATGTGTAAATGATGTGTCTCCATTATGATGAAATAAGTTGCGGGAATAAATAACTAATGCACTTAATCAGCTGTCAATCCAATTGTTTTAGTTCTTGGTAGAATTTGTTGTAATAAACCTAATTTCATATAATAAAATACAAAAGAACAAGTGGGGATATGACATCATCAGCCCACCTAATGAATATTCATGAAGACATGCCTAGAACTGTTTCGCCGGAAAAATGCAAATTTTTAAAATTCAATATCTTTGTTATTTGTTATCCGATTTTGATGAAATTTTCAGCATTTTGCTTTGTGAATTTTACTATATTCATTTATATATAAATACCACCAGCCTGGACCATCCCTTTAATCGTGGAGTAATCGTAATGATCCTATCAGATCAGTTATTGCAATCGTATTGATGATGATCGTAGAAAAATTTTGAATGGTTCAAAAATTTTCGCGACCAATAACAAAAGGCCAATTGTGGCGGTCGTATAAAGGATCGCGCGACAGTAAGAACGAGGTATAGATAAACATGTTTACTTCCAGCATTTCCTTTCTTTATTTACCCTTTTCGTTAATGATTTAGTCTTTTCTCTTTCGTAATCAAAGCTTTAGTAACATGGATCAAAGTGAAACTAAACTATTTGTTTCTGGAGGGCAATGCCTTTGGGAGAGAGGGACTCCCCCATTTGATTTCCCGATTTATGATTAAAAGTCCATATTGCACTCTGTCTAAAAAAAAATAGTCTACATCTTTCCGTTATTTGTAATTCCTAATTAGCATATTATATGCATGAACTTTTATAAGTCTTTTGTATGTCTACGGATTATAAATAAGCCGCCCAGGTTACCATAACGCAATTTTATCGTACGCCTAATTTTACGATTAATAATATTGAACATTGTATAGTCAATGCTATCGATCGTAAAAAATATGTCCTATGATGATTGCTAAGATTTGTGTTACGAGCCACAGGACACCATTTTATACAAGTTACTATTATAGCAACTCTGGCTGAAATATCACCTTTCATTGGTAGAGTCAATCAAAAAGCAAAATTTCCTCTGTTGTCATAATAGTTGACATTGCAAAAAGACTTGCTTTCATAGCAGTTTTTTACTGAAATGGGGGTCCAGATTATAAAAAAAATATATTAATGATTTCAGAGAATTTCCATTATTTTGTTCCAGTGCCTTATTAATATCATCCAGTATACCATTTACTCTTTTGATCTCTTTAAACATACATAAAGCGATACCATGTAAAATAAACAAAACGTAAATATCATCAATAAAGCAAAAACACACACCATTCATATATCTTTAATTCTAATTTACACATGGGTGGTAGATTATATTAAGAAGATAGCATTACTCATCATGGAAATGATATTCAATTCTGTTCATTTGATTTTTCATGATACACAGCAAAAACTGTGGTGCTAACCGGTGTACATAGAGGACCACATCAGTAATTTTACACCGGTGTTAAATTGACATTGTTAGTTTAACACCTATTTTTACAACTACTTTCGTTGTTACATTAACACTTATTGGTGTTATATTCAATCTCTAGGGTGCAATTTTAACACCCCAGGGTGTGGTCCTCTGTAGACACCAACTGTAGTCAGTTTTAACACCACAGTTTTACAGTGTACAATGCATGCACCACAGGAAGGTGTTGTTAGAGGACCGCGTAAAGTGTGGTGTCAAGTTCAACTTCAGCACCTATTGGTGATATTAATATTATTATGTTTGTTGTATCAACGCAACGTGATGGTGCATTTTTACACTTGCTTTGTGCGGTCTTCACAACACAGTCTAGTGTTCCTTTTAACACCGTAATTGAACAAAAACAGAATCTGGTTCAATTATGGGATGAAACGTACCGATGAGTGTATACGCATCCCTGGCGTAAATCCGTGTTGATGGGTGGGGGGATGATTGAAATATTTTGGCATTTTTTTGCAATCATGTTTTTAGATATGCAAGGAATTGTCATTGATATGTCCATATGGCAAATACTCCTCCAATGTTATTATCTTTTTTACCCCATGATGGTTTTATTAGAGATTACATTCAAAATGAATTCATTAATAAATCATCCACTTCAAGCTAACGGATATCCACACACCCATCACGCACATTTCTTGTTCAGTTGATGTGATGTCCTGCGTGCCATCGACCATTACTGCAAACGGACAATCCTCCTATATCCCATGGACGACCTTTGTCACGACTTCCCGAGCGAGCATATCAATTATTTCTTCTTGAGTTTAGGGGATGTGAAGTTTGTCTTGCGTCTCAGGTAACTGTTTAGACCATCGGCATCTACCCTTAGCAGTTCCATAAGTTGATGAAAATTCCCATCAACTTCCGTGTGTCCTCTGAAAGCAAGACCTTGGCGGAGGAGAAACCTAAGAGCGCTGACTATCCTCAGAAGTAAATGTCTCGCTTCCTCTTGTTGTCGCTGACATTCGACACTAAGATGAACTCCAATGGATGGCTTGTTGGATGCTTGTAGCTGTGACATAGCAAACCGATGGCATTCAAAGGACTGGTGGCTCTCAAACCTTTGGGTGGCCTTTTTCCAATTACTGAAACCTGTGTCGATAGACTCTTTCACTTTTACGAGATGAAGAAGGCCATTTCTTTCAGCTTTGGAGCAGTCGAAGCATAAAACACCTGCCTTTCCTTCATCGTAATGCAGCCATGGATAAGTCTGAAACCATTTTGCTTGGAAATAGACTTTTTGGTTTTTCCGTTCTTTTGGAGGGATGTTGGTAGATGCTGGATGATTTGGCTTGTCATGATGAAGATGCAAGACATTCACAATCACAGGTTTGTTGACACTTTGTTGGTCTTGCTGGTCATGTTGGTCGCTGCTAGGTTCGGAGGTTGGGGCTTCTTCTTTACTGGCAGTTGTAGACTCATTTGAGACATTTTCTGCCACATCTTCCCGTGGATCCTCTTCATCTCTTTTCCTGAGGAAAGACGTAATTTTGCTCAATTTACGTCGTTTTGAACCGGACTGGGACATGATGCCAAAACTATATTCCTTATTACGAGTTGTCAAGTTTAACGAAGTCAAACTAATATACATGCATTACATCAAACTCATTACAACAGCCTCGCGCGGTAAAACTGAACATACACCACGCATGATCGGAATGCGAATACGCGCGTTAACTACATTTTTTGACATTCCATCTTAATCCCTTCCCAAAGACCCCAACATTGATGAATTGGAAGAAACGGGGGTTTGTTACACCCACAAATGTAATAATCGCCCACAAATGTAATAACGCCCACAAATGTAATAACACTTTACCCACAAATGTAATAACGCCCACAAATGTAATAACACTTTACCCACAAATGTAATAATTTCACCTACAAATGTAATAATGCACTTTACCCACAAATGTAATAATTTTTTATCGCCCACAAATGTAATAATGACTTTACCCACAAATGTAATAAATTTGAAGGGATTTTTGGCGAATCCGTTCTAAACTAAAATCCTATAGTAATACGTTCATATAGCACAAAAGTGCAAAGTCTTTTTTCCAGACCCGGTTAATTCCAAAATTATAATATAAGTCCAAAATCTTTTTCCAGACCCGGTTGTTTAAAAAATTATAATAAAGTCCAAAGTCTTTTTTCCAGACCCGGTTGTTTCAAAAATCATAATAAAAGAAGTCCAAAGTCTTTTTACCAGACCCGGTTATTAAAAAAGTTATAATATAAGTCCAAACTAAGATACGATAATGATATTCCAGTGGAATAAAAATGAGAATCAAATTTAGTCTTTTCTCCAGACCCAGTTAATTAAAACTGGTGGAATAAATCTCTTTGTTGTTATTTTAACTTATACGGCGCGTATTGTAAACATATGCGCTAAGAGTAAAGTGAGAATCAAGCATAGTCTTTTCTCCAGACCCGGTAGCTAGAAACTAAATCCCTATAGTAATGCGTTCATATAGCACAAAAGTGCAAAGTCTTTTTTCCAGACCCGGTTAATTCAAAAATTATAATATAAGTCCAAAGTCTTTTTTCCAGACCCGGTTGTTTCAAAAATTATAATATAAGTCCAAACTAAAATTTGATAATGATATTCCAGTGGAATAAAATTAAGAATCGAGCTTAGTCTTTTCTCCAGACCCAGTTAATTAAAACTGGTGGAATAAATGTCTTTGTTGTTGTTTTAACTTATACGGCGCGTATTTTGAATATGTGCGCTAAGAGTAAATTGAGAATCAAGCATAGTCTTTTCTCCAGACCCGGTTACTTAATACTAAAAACTAAAACCCTTTACGCACAAATGTAATAATTTCACCCACAAATGTAATAATGCACTCTACCCACAAATATAATAATTTTTGATCGCCCACAAATGTAATAATGACTTTACCCACAAATGTTATAAATTTGAAGGGATTTTTGGCGAATCTGTTTTAAACTGAAACCCTATAGTAATGTAATATAGCGCAAAGTCAGTCTTTTTTCCCCAGACCTGGTTTATATATAAAACATCTTCCAAATAAAGATCCCAAAATCAATTCTTCTTAATGTTGAATAACATAGAAGTTTAGCGTAGTCTTTCCTCCAGACCCAAATAGCAAATAAAAAATAATAAATAATAATTATAAAAAAACAAAGACCCCACGATCTTGTTAATGTTGAACAAAATGTAAATATAGCATAGTCTTTCCTCCACACCCAGTTATAAAATAATCATTCAAAAACAAAACAACAACAACCGAAAACAGACGCCGCAATCTTTTCAACATTGAATAGCATCGAAATATGGTGTAGTCTTTGTTCCAACCCCGGTTATTTCAAAATAGCAAATCATAGAACAATATTAACAAAGACCCCACAATCTCATTGATGTTGAATAACTTTAAAATATAACCTAGTCTTTCTTCATGACCCAGTTATTTTAAAATAAGAAATCATAAAAAGATATATAATAATAATAAAACAAAGGCCCCACAATTTAATTGATGTTGAATAACATGGAAATATAGCGTAGTCTTCCCTCCAGACCCACTTATTTCAAAATTACAAATCATTTTTAAAGAGTCAACAAGTAACAAAGACCCCCAATACCTTATGAATTTTAAATAACATGGAAATATAGCGTAGTCTTTCATCCAGACCCATAACTTTCAAATAACAAATGATGAATAATAATAATAGATTAATAATAATAATTAAAAAAAAATTAGGCCCACGATCCTATTTATGTTGAATAACATGGAAATATAGCGTAGTCTTTCCTCCAGACCCAGTTATAAAATTCATTAAAAACACAACAACAAAACAAAGACCCTGCAATCTTATCAACATTGAATAGCATGGAAATATGGTGTAGTCTTTGCTCCAGACCCAGTTATTTCAAAATAGGAAATTATCAGAAACAATTAAAACAAACAATATTAACAAAGACCTCACAATATCATTGATGTAGAATAACGTTGTGGTTGTTGTTGTTATCTTGGGTTTTAAGGCGCGTATCATTCAAATATGAATATTTACGCCTATTATTAATTTGTCTTTTTTTGTGGTATGCGTTATCACAGGGTTTTTTATAGTTTGGAAGATGCTGGGGTCTAAGTTTTAAGATGAATATTTCGCTAAGAGAACTGGGTGTGGGGTAAAGACAACACTCTAAACCCAAGCATTTTAACTGGGTTTAATTTTGAAGATTGGTCTTAGCTTTGATTTTTTTTCAAAATTTGTTTATCGTTTAAATAACCGGGTCTAGATGAAAGACTAAGCATAATACTCGTGTTATTCCACAAGAATAAGGATATAACAAAGTATTATGTTTTTAAGATTGTTTAAATTATTTTATAAATGACTGGTTCTGGAATAAAGACAACGCTCTAAACATGTGCTTTTCCACATGGTCTTAATTTGGAGGATTGTTGGTTCTTAGATTCGTTGTTGGGGGTTGGGTTTTATTGCTTTTTTATTCTTGAAATAAGTGTGTCTGGAGAAAAGTCTACAATCGATCTTCATGTTATTCAAACAGTTATTAGATTATTGGGTATTCGTTTTAGAATATTTGTAAAAACTATTTTATTTTTTCAAATAATAACCAAGTCTGGAGAAAGGATGTTTGCTTTACCCATGCATTATTACAATGTTTTGTAGGGGTCTTAGTATTATAAAGACATATTTTTTTACTGGGTTAACTTTTGAAGATTGGTCTTAGCTTTGAAGTTTTTTTATTTCATTTTTTAAATAACCGGGTCTGGAGGAAAGAGTACGTTTTAAAACTTGTGTTATTTCACAAGAATAAGAATATGATAGGGTCTTACGTTAGAAGATTTGTTTTCGTAATTTTTTTAATGATTAGGTCTGGAATAAAGACAACGCTCGAAACCTCTTTTTAAAACAGGTTCTTAGGTTGAAGGATTGTTTGGTCTTAGATTTTGAGTTTTTTTAATTAATATTATTAGCGTTATTTTGAAGAAAAAAAATTACTGGGTCTTGCTGAAAGACAACGCTAATGGGGTCTTTATACTGTTTTTGTTGTATTGTTATTTACAATTTTGGAATAACAGGGTTTGGAGAAAAGACTAAGCTCGATTTTCATTTTTATTCCACTGGAATATCATTATGGTATTTTATTTTGGACTAAATAACCGGGTCTTGAAAAAACTTTTTTAATTATATTATAATTTTTGAAATAACCAGGGTCTGGAAAAAAGTATTTAGGCTTATATTATTATTTTTGAAACAACCGGGTATGGAAAAAAGACTTTGGACTTATATTATAATATTTGAATTAACCGGGTCTGGAAAAAAGACTTTGCACTTTTGTGCTATATGAATGCATTACTATAGGGTTTTAGTTTTTAGTTTTAAATAACTGGGTCTGGAGAAAAGACTACACTTGATTCTCAATTTACTCTTAAAGCATATATTCTCAATACGCGCCGTATAAGTTAAAACAGCAACAAAGGCATCAATTCCAACAGTTTTAATTAACTGGGTCTGGTAAAAAGACTAAGCTCGATTTTCATTTTTATTCCACTGGAATATCATTATCGTATCTTAGTTTGGACTTATATTATAATTTTTGAAATAACCGGGTATGGAAAAAGTCTTAAGGCTTATGTTATGATTTTTTAAACTACCGGGTCTGGAAAAAAGACTTTGCACTTTTGTGCTATATGAATGCATTACTATAGGGTTTTAGTTTTTAGTTTTAAATAACTGGGTCTGGAGAAAAGACTACGCTTGATTCTCAATTTACTCTTAGCGCATATATTCTCAATTTGCGCCGTATAAGTTAAAACAACAACAAAGACATCAACTCCACCAGGTTTAATTAACTGGGTCTGGAGAAAAGACTAAACTCGATTTTCATTTTTATTCCACTGGAATATCATTATCGTATCTTAGTTTGGACTTATATTATATTTTTTAAATAACCGGGTCTGAAAAAAAAGACTTTGGACTTATATTATAATATTTGAAACAACCGGGTCTGGAAAAAAGACTTTGGACTTATATTATAATTTTTGAAACAACAGGGTCTGGAAAAAAGACTGTGGACTTATATTACAATTTTGGAATTAACCGGGTCTGGAAAAAGACTTTGCACTTTTGTGCTATATGAGCGTATTACTAAAGGATTTTAGTTTAGAACGGATTCGCCAAAAATCCCTTCAAATCTATTACATTTGTGGGTAAAGTCATTATTACATTTGTGGGCGATCAAAAATTATTACATTTGTGGGTAAAGTGCATTATTACATTTGTGGGTGAAATTATTACATTTGTGGGTAAAGTGTTATTACATTTGTGGGCGTTATTACATTTGTGGGTAAAGTGTTATTACATTTGTGGGCGTTATTACATTTGTGGGTGCAACAGGGTTTCTCTTCAATGTTATAATAAGGATATAAGTATTTCGTTTGGAAATGGTGAACAGGCTCTTTATTTGCATTTTATGATTCAATAATATTGTTTTATTTGTTAAGCGGTATTTCAGGGAGAATTTTCACCAATAAACAATTATCTCTTGTGATTTTTTTTTTCATTTCTTTCGTAAAAAGTGGGGGATGTTTGTACAGGCCATCCCCCCTCCTCGAAAAGTGGGGGGATATATCCATATATCCCCCATCCCCCCGGGATTTACGCCAGTGATACGCATACATCTACACGTAAATTATTTACATAATATTAGTTCGTCCAATAGCAAACATTTTGATGAATATCTACTGTCAACGATAGAGGATCAAAGTTTAACAACTTCCTCAAAGATTGCCAAATATCATGTTTATATGAAAGAGACTTTATTGCAAGGTTGTATTGAATCAGGAAATACATGATGCATTAACAATAATGACAATCTAAATAAAACAAAAATAGTAAAAATATAGAAACAACGTAAGCATATATTACCTCAAGTGAAAAACCTCTTTAAGGATGTAATACAAACTTATTTGAAAAAAATATATATACACTTTTAACATTTTATTTACAACGTAATATCTCTTTAGGTCTAACAGTAAAAAAAATGTTTTACTTTCATAAGGGGATTGAATAAATGAATAACGATATTTAAAATGCCCTTATTTTTTAAAACTCGACAATAAAAAAATGATCTTTCACCGGTGTCCGGTCTACTAGTCTGAAAAATAGTCCTTGTCAACATCTTGCTTCAAGTTTAACCAAAATATACCTACATCTGAATCTCTGTCTATATATTTTTATGATTGCCTTGTTTTGTTAAGTGCGTTACAAATTCTACAATACACAAAAACGTGCATTTGTTGTTGCATTCCTCTGTAATATAAAAGCCTGCTTTTATTATTGTTCATACATTTTATATCGTGATAATTCATTCCGTTCTCCCACTTACTAGCTTCTCTGTAGATCTTTATTTTCTATTTCCTTCATCTCAAATACGTCACCTCCTTCATAAGTACAGCTAGCATGTTCTGGTTGAATTATATTTAAACAAAACTTTGGATAAACTGGTCACGTTACTGTCGGGGGGATTAGCCAATTAAGGGAACAGATCAAACTTTACAGATGCTGCGGAACACCAGGGCCCAGTTGTACAAAGAGTTACGATTGATCCGATCAATCGCAACTATGGAAAGCCAGCAAAGTCAACAAATGAAATGCACGTTTGTTCAAAAAAATATTCTAGATATGAATGCATATCCATAAATTCATTGATTTCTTGACCATTTGGGGTGTTCTCCTTTGATTACAAAGGACATTTTGCAAATTTCCTGTAGGAAAAATTATGACACTGATGGATTTCCATAGAGTTACGATTGATCGGATCAATCGTAACTTTTTGTACAACGGGGCCCAGATCTGGGCTTCTTCGACTTTAATGAGGTTTACCAAAACCAACAAAACGAAAGGAAAAACAACAACAACCCCAAAGTCAGAGGCTACTGGTGGTTACACACCACCTACATCACCCAGGATACCACAATGGAGCTTCTGCATATTCAAAATCTCAGACTCGATGAGGATCAAATGAGTCGGACCAGATCAGCCCTTTCCCAGGCCTGCTTCGATTGCAGTCCGGCCTGCACCAGAACCGGGACGTGCAATAATCTACCTAACGTAAAATGCCAACAAGCAGTGGAGTCGCGGAACCACCGAGAAAATATCATTCCGCTAAGGATTTGTTAAACTTTGAAACAGCCAATATGAAAAGATATAAGTATATATATATATTGTTTCACTCAATATTACGAGAAAAACAAATCCTTAAAATCCGTAAATTACATAACAAGGATTAGAAAATAACTAGAATTATATTTTTCGAGCGTACATATATCGGTCATCCTAACCCTATCAAAATGATCCGGCCGATCAAGAGAATTCCAAACACCTGTACGAAAATAATATGCAAATTAGGGACATTCTTTTCGAGTTACCTAATGAAAATTCCACTTTCCGACATTACAAAATGTATATCCTTTCGATTATAGACATATGATACTTATTTAGGTGGTACCAGGTGATTGCATCTGAGATTAATCGTGAGATCCTTGATCAATTCCTCCCAGAAGTGATATTGTCCTCTTTCATCGTCTGGCCAAACCAGATATGGCTTGTGATCACTGAGAAACAATCTGATTAGGAAAGGAAGTTCTTCCTCTGCAATATCTTCCACAAATACAATAATCATCTTCTCTGTACCGACATCGTTGACGGGATCAAGGACAGTTCGGAACTTCATGAGGAACCACTGGTCCCGTAAAGCATCACGACTGATCACAAAAATTGTCTTGAAACTTTGTTCTGTGGCGTAATGGACAGCGTCGAGATAGTACATGCCAAGCATGAGCTCCTCATCACCGCATACGATTCGATTGAAATCTAGCAGTCGTTCTACCAGAGCTGGTCGTAAATATTGATCCACCCACTCATCGTCTGCTTCGTGTAGCATGACGGCGAGGTCGTATTGATATTCTTCTAGGTCGGCGTCGTCGTGTATCTCTTCTTCATATCCAACGAAACAGAGCTTAAGAAGGAACAGGCGATATCGGATCCACCATCTCTGATAGTAGATCAAACCAAGAATAAGGATGAGCACCATAGCTACAACAGTTAAAGAACTTGCCCCTAAATGGTTCGATGGTTGCTTTACTGTCGAGACACGTAGTATCTCTTGATTCTACAAGTTCCACTGATGTCCCTTTCAACCAGCTAGATCACAATTACAAACGAACGGATTGTGAGATAAATCAGCCTCAGTTAGACTTGATAGGGGTTCAAATGCGCTACGGTTCAGTCCTGATAAACCGTTTTCAGAAGCATCAAGATATACAAGACGAGACAAGTATTTAAACACATTTACATCAAGGTATGTCAATTCATTTCCCAACAAAAATAGATATTGTAACTCATATAATTCATCAAATAAACCACTGGGGATAATTGTAAGGTGATTGTTTTGCAAACCCAACAAGGCAAGTTTTTTAAGATCAGCAAATAAACATATTTCTAACACAAAAAGCGAGCAGCTATCCAAACGTAAATTCTGTAAACTAGATAAGTTTTGGAAGAAACCAAGCGGGAGAGTATTCAAGGTATTACTTGAAAGATCAAGCCGTGATAGATTTTGTAAACCAATGAATGTAGATTTGTTGGTAGATGAATCCCATAGGTTTTCTACCATCAATATATCGTCTTGTAGATCGTCTTGTGTTTCTAAAGAGGGCGCTTTATTTCCCAGATTACCAGGTCGTATCAAATTTTCAGGGCAATATGATAACTGTAAGATTACTTAGTGATGAAAGGAAGATAAGGAAAATGAAAATTCAAAATGTTCGTATCGGTCACATCTAACTCCGTTAAAGAATAGCAATAGACAAAGGTATCATTTTCAATAAATTGAAGTTTGTAATTTTCACTCAAGTCCAATTTTCTCAGGGTTTTCAGACCATAGAAGGTCGAGCTGTTGAGCGATGTAATTTCATTGCTTGCCAAGTTTAAATCTACTAGTGAAATGTTCCGTGGGGGTAGCTTCCTCGTTGAGGGTTACGATTCTGTTACTATCCAGGAAAAGAGAACGAAGGACAAACATTCCGTTAAAGATATTTGGATGCAGGACTCCCAGATTGTTTGATCCTAGCTGAAGCTGGCTGACACCTTTCAATCCATCTAGACCAGTGTTTCCTATCTGACCAATACTATTCATTTCAATGTTCACTTTCTCTAAATCCTTTCCGCTGAGAGGTGAAAAGAATCCTTCGATTGGGTGGATTTCGGCGCCTGGTAAATCGAATTTCTCAATATACATTGATAAGCTAATGCCTTTGAAGAAATTCTGTATTTGACTACGTGTAATATGCATGATATGTGTATTCATCAAATAAACTCCCTTAACATGCAGCGAAGAAATATCTGTGGCTTCAATAAATTCTAATGGATTTCTAGATAAATCTAGGGTGTCAAGTTAAATGTTTAATACAAACGACTCGCTTGAAATTTTTCGAAAACCATTTGAATCCAGATAAACGATGTCAAGGTGGTTTGAACTGATCCAGTTTATTTTTCGTATGTTATTGCTGGTAAGACTCAAGATTGTACTCTTGTGTAGGAACTCAACAACATCATCCGGAAATGTCTCTAAATTAGAAAATGATGCATTGAAGTACGTCAAAATTTGAGAACTAAACATTGACTTCTTGAATACAGGTAAATGAGGGTTACTTTCAATCAAAAGTCTGCCCAGACTCTTCAGGGGCTTAAAAGCACCTTCGTCAATATGGGATATATTGTTACTATTTAGTGTAAGAGCCCAAAGGCTTGGATACCTTGCAAATGTCTCATTTTTAATGGTCGTTATGAGATTTTTATCTAGATGAAGTTGTCTCAGATCAGGTAAAAGATCGATAGGAACATGCCTGAAGCCCTTGGGCCTGTTGCATGACGAGATGAGCGATACGTAGGAACGTCCTAGGACCATTCTTCAGAAATAGGAAGATTGGCGACAAATCAGCGCTTTCCGTTTCACGAAGGCAATTTTGTCTTTCAAGTCCGCGACATCGTTTGATAACGATAGTATCGGAAAAATGTTTAGTCTTCATCGTCACCTGAACCTTTTATTTCGGAATGACGCCTTTTCATAAAATCATTTATTTCAATAAAAGGGGATCAAATAATGTTTTATTTGTTACTGATTGTAGAATTGATGTATGGAGCTTACTTTATGAGGTAAAAAGAGAAGAAAAAAATCAAGATTCACAAATATAACTGGATAAAATCGAAATTTTCATTATTTCCCTTATTTAGAAGACGGTATCCTTTTAGAGACACCTTTCATTGATATTTCAACGAAAGAGACCCTTGTCCGACATAAAAATTGATTTAACTAAGTAATTGTGACATTTTATTAGTTCAATATTCTGTACTTTTATAGAATACATATATATAATGATAATTTTGCGAATTATGCGTTAATATGTTATCTGTTGAGGTAAAAATAGGGTTTGAATGGAGTAAACAAAATCAAAAGTGTCTGATTGTATGAGACTAAAAAGGAAAATGTGAGAGGCTGCCTGTGAAAAATCTAATTTATTTATTTTATTTGTCAGATATAACGCAAGAAATACAAATGTGAGTGTTTAGAGTATAAACATACCTCAGTTGCATGATGAGTAACCGAAGACAAGGAAAATGTGAAAATTGCTGCAAACATGTCCAAGTGGATAAAGTAGTGCTTTGCAATAATAATTAAAACATACAAAAAGGTGTGCAATCCGCAAAGGAAAAAAAATACTATTTACAGAAATAAATAACAAATTACAATGATCATAAATGTTGGTCATCTCTAAAGTTGATCACTTAATTTATGGAAGCTTATATAAGGTTTAAGAATATAAAAAATATATATGTTCAACATTTCAAAGTTGAGGAGTAGAGACTACATTATTAGGGGCCGAAAGGGGCCTATCCTACGATTTAAAATGCGCCTCTTCGTATGGACTTTCCATAATCTTTTCTTTAATGAACTTATCTTCATTTGTAATGATTGTGATGGATTCGAAAGCTATAGACCTAATCTGTATCTTAAATTCAATTAGCTATTTTGTGACTGCAGATTTTTGTTTTGTTTCACTGTTTCACATCTCAATTTAGCCCAAATCCGACAATTAATTTTCATTCATTAAAATTAATCTCAGCAAAAAATGATAATTATAATGAAAATGAAATAAAAATAAATTAATGATTTACCATGTTTAACATTTTAGTTTTGTATCGTGTTTTTTTTTTGCTGAACGTTATAAACACGTTTTTTAACTAGTTTTTTTTTCAGTTAAAGAAATTTGTTTTCATGTTGTTTAATTATCTATAATGAGAAAGCATGAGGGGTCAGAAAGATAGTGCCGCCCATTTCGATATTTAAAAAAAAATAATGGAAATGGGTGGGGATAGGATGGAGGGAGAATAAAAGAAAACATATTTTTAAAAAAATGTTGGGCCTACATTACCCCCGGACATAATACCCCGGAGAAATTAAAATGACATCCGTTTTTGCACGGCAAGACGACCTGAAATTGATGACAACTAGCCCCCATATAAAAAATAACTTGGCGCCATCCCAGATAAAATGCATCAGTGTGCAACCCAAAAAAATGTTTAAAGGTGATATGTCAGTTGCCGTAAACGAATTTTCTCTCAATGCCGACGGTACGGGCGGGCGGTGTGCAAAGAAGATCATGCCTACGTAGGACATGTCTGGAGGTGTCTTTCCAAGGACCATTCTTCGTATCGCCCAAATCGGCTTTGTGAAACAGTTGAGCGATATCTCGTTCTTACGTAGAATGGTTATACGAAAGACCCTTTCATGCAACAGGCCCCAAATCGGCTTTGTGAAACAGTTGAGCGATATCTCGTTCTTACGTAGAATGGTTCTACGAAAGACCCTTTCATGCAACAGGCCCCTTGTTAGAACAGAAAGCAATTTTGAGACTGAAGTCCTGAGAGCACGACGCTGCATGGATGCGGCGGTCCTTTGGTAGAGCAGTGGAATAATAATTATGGCGAGCAACAAACAGAACTTAGCCTTCGTCGACATGTTGACGATTGATGTAACACCTGACTAGAACTTACCGAAAAAATGTCCACCTTGTCAGAAAAAAGTAAAGATAGCAATAGAAAATTAACATTCTAAACTATGTCAATGTTTGTCTTATTATGAAACCTTTGTGTTGTTTAGGTTGCTGTAGGATGCACAATAGGCTAACATTTTCGAAGAGGGAGAATATGACGAAATTCGTCATCAATGTTAGTTTTTTTTAATTGTTGCGAGCGGAGCGGTTCACCCAGCAAAAAGGGACTTCTTTTGACATGTGTTATTATTGACTGTCCTAATCTATGAAAGTGTTATTTTTCATTGATTAGGATATTCAGGTGGTAACTGTATTCATGAAAAGAATTGATTGTTATATTTTGGTATAAAAAAGTCCAAATGAATCACTAGAAATGACAACGCCAAATCACAAAAATTGCATTTTTCGACAAATGAATTTATCGTCACTAAAAGCCAAAAAATATATACTAAGTATATATTATTACGTCTACGCATGTTTTAAAGTAATATTCATAAGTATACGTATGTACTTTTATCATGGGAAGGAAATGCAGGAACCTGGAGCAAGTGTCACATTTTTTCTAAGAAGAAATATCCATATTACATTTCAGTTGTTATTGTTAACGAATTTTTAATGATCATGATGATATGCACTGACATCGATTGTTTTACTCAATGCTTTAATTTCACTTTGATTTTTCTCAGTTTTGCAAAATTTTGAAGAACCCGCCGTCGAGAAAAACAGAAAAATAACTTATTGTTTATCAATTTTATTATTATTTACTATTATTTATCATTTGTGGAAGCGCCGTGGTGACTCTCGCCTTGCAATCAGAGGGTCGTGTTGGATCCCACCACGGCCTAGCGTCCTTTGGTAAGGCATCAATCCACACTTTTACACTCTTTACGCAGGTGTTAAATTGATACCCGATAGGACGCGAAACCCTATGTAGTATGTCTATAGCAAGTGAATCTTGGAACTCTTGTTGGAATGCTCCACAGGGAATGGTAGGAGTGCATACATTGTGTGATGGCACGCCAGGTTCCGATGACCGGGGTAATAATAATTGCAATGTAAAGCGCTTAGAAACAAAGTGTCACGAGTGCTATATAAATGTAACTATCATTATTATTATTATTTACTATTATTTTTCAAATAACCGTTGAAATCCGATATTGCTATTGTGAAAACATAGTTGAATTAACTAAAAAAAACAATAATTTTCTCCCTGTCGTACCACTCCTTGTTTTATTATGCAGCTAATATTACAGTGCACGCTACAACACAAACACGTAATATTTACCCAACAAACATGCTTTTTACTTAATATTTAATACTACAAACATGCATTTCATCTGATGTTTTACCCAACAAACATGTACATTGTGTTTACTTTAAGTCAGGTGTTTGGTAATTTTCATGAGCTCAATCCTACTTGGAGCAAATTCTTTGTGTTAGCGCGGAGTGATTGCGTTGATTTCATCATGGGCGTTCCATGATTTCATTGAAGATAAAAGTGAACGAAAAGTGGGATTACAATGGCTTTATGAGTTTACTCTGCATCTCAAACATGATAATAATCTGATTTTCGTTAGTCTGTATTAATAAGAAGTGCAATAATTACCTTGATGTGGTGTTTCAACTAGTAAAAGATTGGATGAAAACGAGACCCGTGTTCCCAAATTCTGTGCTTGTCCTCATAGTCTGATAGTAAATGAAAGTGTAAAAATTGAAATTGAAATGTTGGTCACCGCTCGGGTTACACTCGACTAATAGGATGTACAATCAAACAATAACAATATGTGCATAAACGTCCTGTTTTTATTTTTATTCTTTTTATTTCTCCTTATGATTTTCTGTTAATATGTAAGCGTCAGTGCCTCTCACGTATCTTTGTCGTCAACGGAAGGATGCGAGGGAAGTCAGAAAGAGAGAGAGAAATGGAGAGGGAGAGAGAGAGAATTAATGGACATGGAAGAGTATATATATATATATATATATGTGTGTGTGTGTGTGTGGGTGAGTGTGGGAGAGTGCGTGTGTGTGAGTGTGTGTGTGCATGAGTGTAGGTGTGTGTGTGTGTAAATTTCTCATATTCACATATTCGAATGGAAAGTATGGCATGTTCTAACTGGTGGTTTATACAGTACATTTCAAGAAACTAATCATTTAACGAAAGCACTTAGTTTCTGCATACAATTTCCATGTACACACAAACAACTTTTACAGCTAAAGTGATACACCTATGTGACCTCCAAATGATTAATATAAGTCAAATAACTAGACCAAAGTTTAGGAAATTACATATTTAGTTTGTCTTTGTGTGTCCCATGACATGTTTTTATATGAAATGACACAAATAATTTGTGATGAACATAGGTGTGTCATTGTGATATTTGTGTGTCATGTCACACATAAGTGTGCCATACGACACACATGGTTGAATACATCATTCGACTCACATTTGTCTATTGACTCATTTTAATGTGTCATTTAACTCTCACTTTTGTCCCAGGGGACGAGTTAATGAGTCATTTGACCTGGAAAAGTTTTGTGTGGTTTAACCAATATAAATGTGTGTCTATTTTAAATGTTCTTACTCTTACTTATCATTTTTCTGAATGTGCAGATTGACACGTTCTGTGACATAAAAGCAGATGAGGGGAGGAGGCATAATAAAATGGCTCCTAATCTACAGAATCGGAACTGCGACGGACAGAGCGTTTGGGAAGTAATAAGGAAATCGGATGATTGGAAAGAGTATGGAAACCGTCCTCCATTGCCAGAGGATACAGAGACTTCACCAAACTTTATTGTGGTTCAACCAGGAGGAATTCTTAGGGTTGTACTTGTCTTAGATACCAGTGGGTCTATGGATGTAAGTCAAGTATTCCAAAGTTGTTATTATCTTCATCATCATCATCATTAGGATGATGATGATGATTATTATTACTATTGTTATCATCATTATTATCATCATCATTCATTCATCTTTCCAATATCACCATATTCACGTACTACATGTATATAAAACAAATAATTGACTGCTAGATCTCCCAACTAAAAAAGTTATCGCGAAGAAAATCGTCAAAATACCGATAAATGTCAAAGTAATCAAGTCTTCCTATGGATTTTTAAGAGCATAGCGCTAATTTGTCGAAGTAGTAAAGACTCGGTGTGATGAAGTCAAAATTAAGCTTCTAGCCCTTTATAATCAACTTCTGTTTATCCCCTGATCCCGATCTGTCTTAGAAATTTCATTCTTGCCCTGTATTCTACAATTTCTGAATTTCAAACTTTGTGACCCATTTCAAATATACGTCATCCGTTTACTGCATCCTGTGCTGAACTGTTTGACTTGCTAAGGGACGCACCACTAGATATCCAGGGGGGGCTGGAAGTTTTTGCCCCCCCCCCCACAAAAAAATTGACTTGCTATACAGTCAAGCAAAAAAAAACTTGGTCCACTTGGTCCATATCTGAAAGGTGAAAAAAAATGCATCAACCCAAACTTCCAGCCCCTCCCCCCCCCCCCCCCTTGGGTATCTAATCTTGCGTCCCTAATTGGAGCATTTTCGCAATCACTACGCAGAGAATCTTTTGTAAAAAAGCCCTTCAATGACAAAACAACTTTATTTGTCGAAGTTCGGTGAATCAAAACAGCAGTGTCGTTCTGGACATATTTTACTCCTTACTCCTTTTGTATTTCAATATATGAAGCAAAGACATATTTTGCAATTTTTCGTCCCGTCCCGAATCGGACGATCTATACTCTCCCGTCCACCAACTTTCGACAAAAACCTCTCAGCTGTCCATTGTGATTTGACTTGCATTTTAAAAGGGATTGGTGCGTTGTAGAAAGCGTCTGCCTAGTGATTGCGAAAATACGCTATTAGTGCTCATTTCTTTGATTTTCTAAATAGGGAGAGCGTTTTGAGAAGATGATCAAAGGGGCTAAAAACTTTATCAGCAGTATAGTACCTGACAATAGTTACGTGGGCATTGTCGACTTCAATTACAAATTCAAAGTGGATTCGTACATGACTAAACTCACCAATGCTACATCGAGGGATGAAATGAACTCACGACTCCCAATTTTTGCTAATGGTGGTACGTGCATTGGATGTGGTATTCTAGGAGGCATTGAGGTATGTTAGTGTATTCTTTTTTATATTAATTATCATTAAAGGGCAAGTCCATCGCATCAAAAAGTGGGTTTGAATAAAAAGAGAACATTATACAAGGAAAAGGTTGAAAATGTTAATTTATGTTCATAAATCAGTCATATGCACAACACGAGTGATGTGCCAATGAGAGAGTCGTTGATGTAAAACACTCATTACTCCTTTTGTATTTCAATATATGAAACAAAGAACTATTATTTTTTGTTATTGCATTTTCACTGAATCACAATAGGTTGCAACAATGGCAATTCCGCGCGTCCAACGAGAAATCAAACTTGTCTCACGTTAAAATGAGGAAAAAAAAAGATTTAGCCCATTTCATATAATGAAATGCAAAAGAAACATCGAGTAGGTGACGTCGTGTCGACCAGGATCACTTTCATCATTATGATCATCATAGCGCATAGTACAGAAAAGTAAGCGCTCAATTATTACAACGGCTTTCGCTCGAGCTGCAATATCAAGGAATGAATCCTGCTGGGACCTCGCGAATAAAACATTTCCCATAGACTCGTGTGTTAAAATGGTACCGTTAAAAAAAATCATAAAAAATAAAGTTGACATTAGAGGGTTGAATGCTTACTACCAGAGGTTAGAATATATCAGACATTCCATATCTGACCAGAATCGGGTACCTTAGCTGATTTTAAAAATAAATCGGCATATATGAAGACATCTCCTCACGGGATCAAATTCATCACATGAAACATTAAAGTAGCCCTAATTCTTCCGCCAGCCAAACAAATAGTTCCAAAGTCATCAATATTCGGTCCTAATTTGGGAAAAGTTCATAGATTGTCAATCATATTCATACACGTTTGTCAATCAGCAGAATCAAATTTAAAAAAATCGAATGGGTTGGGTCGAATGAATTTTTTTTTGCCTTCCTGTTGTAATCAACACGTGGTACCTGCTGCATACCATCTCACCAGGGTTGATGGCAGCACAATGTTGATGAAATTCTTTTTGGTTAGAAAGTGAGGGATATACAGTACAAACCCATCTAACCACGACACATTTCACATTTCTCTCACTAGTACGATTTACAAGTAGGCCTATACTATTCTTATGTTTGTGATCATGGAGACAAAATATAGCTTTTACATCTGAATTATACATAAAGGTTGCCCAATACAATGGAATGGATTCCCGGGGCACCTATCTCATACTCCTCAGCGACGGAAAGGAAAATGTGGAACCCCTCATAGCTGATACACTGGATGACATCAAGAATTCAAGTGTTATTATACATACAATCGCCTTCTATGAAGCCGATACTCAGATGGAGGAACTGGCCCAGATGACAGGGGGTTCATCGTATACATGTCCTGATGGTGGAAGCGCACAGTGCGTCATCTCTGCTTTTGTGTCAATAATAGCCACAAGGCCTCAAAGTATTCCTGAAGCACCAACACAGGTTAGAAAATTCAATAAACAGAAGGAATCAGTCATTTTTCTATTTTTTTAATCGTTCACGGTTTTCGAAAATACCATGGAAAAACTTCTATATGTAGTTCCATGAGGAAACTTCCAATGTACCTTTAATTCCTTTCGGTTGCAATTAAAGCGCCGCGCACACACTGTTTGGGCCACTAAAACAATAATTCAGCGCCTCAGCATGATCAGCTTGGTAAATGCAATTTATTGCCATCTTAACAAAATAAATGGGATTTAATGGCTCTCTATTTGATCGGGTCTAGAACTGGTCAACAGCTAGAGGAGGCCATCTTTACTGCAAGAGGTAGATGATTCCATAGTTTCGCAGCGACCACGGGGAAGGAAGGCATTTTACCAGTACGTTTCTTGTAAAGGTGCTGTACAAGCCAGATTTATGACGATGAACGAGTTCGGGAACGATTACGGACTTGAACGACGAATTACAATGTTATCAAATTTAATCCGGTCTTCGGTGAGTGAGAGACTTAAAGACTAGGAGCAAAACTATGTCACGACTTCGCTTTCGGTTTTTATTGTCTCGCCTGCATAGCAGAGCGAGACTATAGGCGCCGCTTTTCCGACGGCGGCGGCGGCGGGGGCGGCGGCGTCAACATCAAATCTTAACCTAAGGTTAAGTTTTTGAAATGACATCATAACTTAGAAAGTATATAGACCTAGTTCATGAAACTTGGCCATAAGGCTAATCAAGTATTACTGAACATTCTGCCTGAGTTTCAGGTCACATGACCAAGGTCAAAGGTCATTTAGGGTCAATGAACTTAGACCATGTTGGGAAAATTATTTTCAAAATCTTAACCGAAGGTTAAGTTTTTTAAATGACATCATAACTTAGAAAGTATATGGACCTAGTTCATGAAACTTGGGCATAAAGTTAATCAAGTATTAGTGAACATCCTGCTCGAGTTTCAGGTCACGTGACCAAGGTCAAAGGTCATTTAGGGTCAATGAACTTTGGTCAGGTTGGGGGTATTTGTTGAATTACTATCATAACTTTGAAAATTTATGGATCTAGTCCATGAAACTTGGACATAAGGTTAATCAAGTATTAGTGAACATCCTGCCTGAGTTTCAGGTCACATGACCAAGGTCAAAGGTCATTTAGGGTCAATGAACTTTGGCCAAGTTGGGGGTATTTGTTGAATTACCATCATAACTTTGAAAATTTATGGATTTAGTTCATGAAACTTGGACATTAGGTTAATCAAGTACCACTGAATATCCTGTGCGAGTTTCAGGTCACATGACCATGGTCAATGGTCATTTAAGGTCAATGAACTTTGGCCGTGTTGGGGGTATATGTTAAATTACCATCCTAACTCTGAAAGTTTATGGATCTAGTTCATAAAACTTGGACATAAGAGTAATCAAGTATCACTGAACATCCTGTACGAGTTTCAGGTCACATGATCATGGTCAAAGGTCATTAAAGGTCAATTAACTTTGGCCGTGTTGGGGGTATTTGTTGAATTACCATCCTAACTCTGAAAGTTTATGGATCTAGTTCATAAAACTTGGGATATAAGAGTAATCAAGCATCACTGAACATCCCCTGTGAGTTTCAGGTCACAAAACCAAGTCAAAGGTCAGTTAAGGTCAATAAACTTAGGCCATGTTGGGGTAATTGTTGAAGTGCCATCATAACTTTGAAAGTTTATGGATAGAGTGAATGAAATGTGGACATGGGTGTAGTTGACAGTCTTAAGTCTCCGTTCAAATGTAATTTATGGTCAATGAACGTGGTATTATGTCATTATATGAATGATGTTTTTGTGAATGATTATTTTATAGTAGTTTTCAAAGTTAGCACTGCTGCTATATTAAATTGCGTGATGCAGGCGAGACTGCCAGAGGCGTTCCACTTGTTAGTATCTCAATATTTATGTTTCACTTTGCTATTAAGATTAATGTTTTGTTATTACTTTAAGAAATGTCTCCGATCTTCATACGTTACAGGTTGAGAGTAAAACAGTCAAAGTAGACCCCAGTTCGACTGAGACCACCACGGTCATGATCAATGCTGCTCTAGGATTGAATACTATCATGACATTCACATGGTCGGCCAACTCCATCATAACCATTTCAGTGACAGGGCCAGACGGAACCATTATAGACGACAACGATCCAGAATATAATATCGATATAAGTTCGAAAATTATCACCATCTCCATTGATGTCGCAGAGGTATATTTTAATTCAATATTGTGCACTGGCGTACAGTTGGGGGCTTTGAGCCCCCCCCCCCCCCCCATACTTCCATAAAAAAGTCAACAACCTAGAAAAGAAAAAGGAGAAAAAAAAATAGGAAAAGGAAAGGATGGAATAATGTACTTTTAGTACGTCAAATTCTTTCATGAATTCGATATTTTCTTGAAATAAAAAAAATTCGCTAGCTCGCGACGGTTTAGAAAATTTCCTCCTTACGCCATATTGTGCAGCTTCCCTCCCCCTCAGAATCTTTTGCTATTACGCCACTGAGTTTGTGATGTTGTTAATAAAAACGATAACAGTCACTCCAATGGAATTCGAACGCCGGACCTCGTGTTTTAAAGGTACGGGAACTTAACACTTCTCTTTAATAAAACCTGCTATTGTTTTTACAACTTGGAAAAATAAATAAATATATATCTATATACATGTATGTAAGCAATGGCAAAATGGGTTGGTTTGTAAAGATAAAAATGAATGTCTTTCGTATGAAACATATCTGTTACATGGCTTTCGGAGATCGATACAAGTATTTTAATTTGTACTCCAAAACAAGGTCAAAATACATAACAAACAAAGTTCTTACCAAAACTACATTTATGTTGGCAAAATTACGATGTTCATACGTTGCTTGTATTGACCGATTTCATATCTTTCACCTTCGATTACTGTATTGAAATCGTTACAAAGCATGCGATTTTTAAAGGTTATCATGAATTAAATATATATTATGTGTTGTGACCTATTTGTCGAATTCTACCAGCCTGGTGAATGGATCATTTCAATCATTAACAACCATAATCTCGTGGAAGAAGTGAGTGTGGATGTGAATTCAAAACAACGCTCTAAGGATGTCTATCCTCCTGTTGTTAGCAGCTTCTTAGGAGCAAAGGTGGGTTTAGTCTTAATTCTTCAGTATATTATACGAGGGGTGACTGACAAGTTTTGAGCCTAACATAAAAATGATCAAACTCGGGCCATAAAAATCGTTAACATTTCTTAATCCTACCTATTAAATTTCTTCCAATATCTAGTCCTATGTTGCATGTTCCTAGAATGTCCGTATCAGGTGTCCAATGAAAAAATGGACAAACCTCCGTATCGAGCTGTCATCAAGTTTCAGCAGATGAAAGGCATGACCCCATCTCATAGTTGGCACTCGATCTTTGAGGGTATACCCAACCAATTTCTTGGAACAATTTGTGACTGTGGATGAGACTTAGGTTCAACACTATCAGCGCTAAGACCAAAGAGCGGTAAAATAATGGAAGCATTCAATTCAAATGCAAATTCAAAATCAACTTGAATTCCACAGCTAAAGATATACATATATGTACAAATCATTGACATTAAGAGAGATATTTTACATGTGGAGCACAACTACTTGTATAAATTGGCCCCATACTGATAACAATAAATCATTTACATGTAAAATGATCAACAACAATATAAGCATAATAAAAAAACATAATTACATGTCACCAACCCCCAAACGGCAATTTCAAGTTTGTTTATTTATCTTTATTAGACTCTGATAAATCAGACTAAGTATCGCTATGACCAAGCAATTTGGTGGTTAGGATTTAAAAAATATAAAAGGTTTTATTGCCAAATCTTTGTTCTTTCTAAGTCAGGCTCAGAACTTTTCAGCTGCCCCTCGTTTATGCCTTTATCTGGTTTACTGATGAATTTCTTTATTTGCAACCGTAGTTTTCACTCTCCTTGAAAATTAATTATTTCTCCCCCCTTATAATGTATAAGGAATAAAACATTTCCATCTACCTCCCCTGGGTTGGGTGCATCACAATATGGATAAATTTCTTTTTTTAAAAAAAGCTTGATTTAATTAATTTACCTTGTCTTTGTCAGTATATGTTTGTATTTCCACCACCTTTCGCAATTCACATGTATTTACTTGTTTTGCAAAATTAATCTTAAATTAATACTTCTCTCATTTTCATATCCATTTGACTACAAATGTATTCTAAATGATATAGGTATACTTTTGGAGCATAAATCATCTTGATTGTTAATGGAATTGATCTTTGGACGAATCTCAATGGGTTTTTGGATATCGGTAATGTCATTTTAATTATTATGGTAAACAGAGGGAAATCCTAAATTGTGCTTCCGACACCAACACCAGCACAAAACTTGAAATCACATATCTTTATCTACATCTTCTTCAAATGGTCAATTGTAATCCCTCTCAACCTCGAACATGTTATTTTCCCTTTTTGTCTAGATTTCATTCATATTATTGGAAATGCACATAGTGCATAGAGACAGGCAGATACATGCAGTATAAGAGCAACTAGATCATTATACTCCTTCTATTCACGGTAGCGTATGCACATCATTCCATTTCATTTCATAATTTTATTCGATTGTACTTCAAATGCCAGGCATGAAGTGATAAATGAAGATAATGATTTGTCTTACTTGTCACAGTCAATCATCATTTCTTGTTCACTGTCTTCATTCTCATACCATTAGTTCAATAAAATACAAATTGAAAATAATTGAATGTTAGTTAAACGTTCATAATAATGATTATTATAGCATTTAATTGATAATAGTAATGTACCTTAACCTTTCTTTATTGATATTATCAGGAATATGATTATAAAAATTGAAATAGAAATTATTTCATCATTCATGCAGCTTCGATTTCAGATCAATCCAAATCAAACATCGGTCTATCTATCTATCTTTTCCATGGTATACAGTCTGGTAAACTTAAAGTTTTCTTTAAAATCACGTAATGTTTTAACTGCCAGAAAGGAGAATCTTTATCTCTCAAAATATATCACTCTCGTTTTTCTTAGATAGTAAACTACACGTCATTCCCCTTGGTAGAGATCTATGCCTATGTTCATACCAACTACCAACCCGTGATCGATGCGACGGTGATTGCTACAGTGGAGAGCACGTTAACGGGCTATGAGACAGTCATCCCACTCCAAGACAATGGAATGGGTTAGTATTATACGCAGCCAAATATGTGAAATATCTGTATCATTATTTTAGTGAAGATATTTAAATTTCCTTTAGGTTAGGTTCTTTGCACATAGGTTAGCCTTCAGAAACGATCGGTGAATCAGTGTATAATCAAGTCATGGGAACTTGTTGTATCCTATATCTATACAGTCTTGTCTGCTCGTAGGAGAGGGGGGGGGGATTGAGAGAAGGGAGGGGATGATGATAATGGATATATGAATAAATGAAAATAATAATTGGATAGAAATAAAGAGGGAAACAAGGAAAGAAAAAAAATAAAGAACTAAACAAAGAAAGAAAGATAGATAGATAGATTAGACAGATAATGGATGAATAAAAAAAAGCCTAACAAACGTCAGTCAAATGCACTAATTTTTCATTATTTCAGGAGCTGATTTGATCACTGGTGACGGCATTTACTCGGCTTATTTCCTAGACTTCTCTTCGAATGGACGATATGGCGTCAAAGTAGATGTAAACGGAATAACAACCTCTTCATCAAACAGTAAGTTTGACCATCAAATTAATGTTAAAAAGTTCTTCATTGGTCATGATCTAATACCCCCATCTCACTAGATGGCGATTCCACTGCGATCGTCAAAAATCGACAAAGCGTGGTATAACGTAGCTTGATCGTGCCTTGATCTTTTCAATCTTCTCCGTCGTACCTTGATCTTTTCTGAAGCGGCAAGGATCGCCACCATCTTTATGGTCGCCACAAAATTTTGAACATGTTCAAAACTTACGTAGCGAGATCGCGGAGGTGCTAAAGCGCATCACAATCGAGTCATGAGCGTATTACAAACGACATATTCGTAGCTGTAACGGAGCCCCAACGCATAAAGCGTAGTATAAGCGCATTAAAAGCGGCACCGATCGCCCGTGGTTTTCAGGCCCGTTTCCAAGACAATTCTGCTACGCTGCTTCCGTTTACAAGGCGACTGCCTTGCGCTCGACACGCTTCACACAGCTTCCACCACGACGCTTCCTTCTTTGGGTGACATGTGGCCCATGTGGCACACGTTCTCAGCCCGCTACAGGCGTTCGCGTTGCGCTTTTGCTGCGCCGCTGATGACTGGGCAGCGATTGCGCAACAACCGTCCGCGCTGCTATAAAACGCCGTGCCGATGGTGGCGGATTATCATATTTGCAACAGATTACGAGGCGATACCACGGCGTTTTCAAACATACCTCCCAGAAAAAGGACCAGAAAAGGGAAAGCTGCCCAAGCTACCCCTCTTAGGCCGGCGGTCGAAGGGGAAGAACAAGGGGTTATGGTGGTGGTAGAGGAGGAAGAGGAGGGGGTACAGGAGGAGGATGAAAATCTTACTGCTGAGCCAGCTGGAAAGAGAAAAAAGACGCTCACATGTCTTGATGACGAAATGGGTTACCTCTGCAGAAAAAAATAAATTGATTATGTTTTGAAAATAAATTGAATTCTAACCACAGTAACAGAAGACAACATCAAATTTTGTTAATGATTCGATCACTAATGTATTGATTGGGAAAGGCAATCTTTAGGGAGATTCTGGCATTGTGCCCCCCTCCCCCTCCCTTTTTATGAGTGCTCTCACATCAGTAGACTACTTCTTGTCAGCAAATTTGAAAGGAATTTAACAAATATTTTTGAGTGACAAACTTTGTGGAAAAAAATAAACAGAATATCAAAGATTTTAATGCTCTTTTATGAAATTCTGGATGCATCCCTCATATTAATTATTAGGCTCAGCATCGACATCTTTTGAATGAAATTTTAAAAATATTGTATATTATGACTTAGGTGACAGCCAGGATCGGACCCTGTATCTTTTTGGCCTCCTCCTTCTCCTGTCCTCGCATTCAACTTTTAACTGATGTGTTTTTAGAATGCCAAGATGTATAAGTCCAACCAAATTCGGACATCCATGTTGGTCGGAGGTTGGCAATCGACTGAAAAATGTGTCATGTGCCGCGATTAGTATGCCGATTGCTTGAAATCGTTTCAAGAGCCCATCATGAACGTAACATAATCGCTTCATTCGTAGCACCACCGTACCGAGGTCCTAATTAGCGTATGAGCCTCGTTGTACGATCGCTTTGATCGCAGAAGCAGCGCATCACATCTGCCTCGAATCGTCGCAAGAAAGTGGCATCGTCGTACTTTCAGCGTATTACCATCGCCTTCAGCGCAGGTCGGTCGCATAGAAGTTGCAGTGCAATCGTCTCGCAGGCTAAAAATAGAATTCGAGGAAGATTCTGCTACGATTTGCGGGATTTACACAGATCGCCATGGTCGCCACGATCGCCTTCCTAGTGAGATGGGGGCCTTAGATGTAAAATTTTTAATTTCAAATTTTCATCTGTATCTTTCTGGGGCCCATTTCATAAAGAGTTGCTATCATAGCAAGTTGCTATGAAAGCAACTTGCTATGATAGCAACTTTTGCTTGCTATGCTAGCAACTTTGCATTTCATAAAAGCACATTCGCTGGAAAGTCAGCTTGACTTTCCAGCTATTTATTTGAATAGTCATGTACGAGGCTGATTAGGGGGAAATCCCCTTTCTCTCCAGTTTTTTGTTTTCAATTCAAGTCATAAGTTTAGGTAGAAGCACTGGCGGATCCAGGGGGGGGGGCACAGCTGGCCCGTGCACCCCCCCCCCCCCCACCTTTGAGAAGCAAAATTAGAAGAAAAAAATTGAAAGAGAATATTATTATTATTATTTTGCTTATTAATTTTTTCGGGAGCGAAATTATTATTTAGCAGCTGCAAACAGGGTCTGCAGCATAAGACTAGCAGTTGAAGCAGAGTGATGGCTCTAAGACTATGGCGATAGTTTGCAATTCTAGAACTAGAAGAGAGTAAGAAGAAAATATAAATTTGTCACAGGATGGCATAGCATTGTTTCTCCATTGTGTAAGTTTTCAGAGAATTGATTTAATTTAGCCCTATGCCAGGGAAAAAATTATTTTAAAAAGGGGGAAAATTTATTATTATTGCCAGTCGAAATTTCACCTTCAACAAATTTTCTACCGTACAAGTTTAATTCCAGTCCCACACATGACTATTTGTGTCGGTAATGCAAGGTTGTATCAACAACAAGGCAGGCGGCGGCCCACTGCTGGTGCAGTGCTGTATGATCACCCTGAAGCAAGTAAATTTGTAGGCTCCAATTATGCATGAAACATAGAAAATTACCTTAAAAGATTATTTTTGTTCAAAATGGAAATGATTTTTAAGTTATCGGTTTCAACGGTGAATATCAATAACCATTCTCAGTAAATGGATTCAACAATGCCATGGCCACAACTTTTTTTTTTTTGAGAAAGTCAGAAACAGACAAAAAAAGCTATCATTTTTTTATCGCATACATTCATAATTCCGAAGCTTCATTATTCCGAAGGTTCGTTAGTCCGAAAACGAAATGGTTAACGAACGTTATTTCGTTTTCGGACTAACGAACCTTATTTCGTTTTCGGATTAACGAACCTTATTTCGTTCTTGGATTAACGAACCTTCGGAACATCAAACCTTATTTCGTTATCGGATTGTCGAACCTTCGGAATAACGCCACAAATGTTCGGATTAACGAACCCTTTTACGTTTTCAGATTAACGAACATCGAGGTACTATAGGCAATTTACGTGTTTCGGAATTACGGACCTTCGGAATTACGAAGTGTAACCTTTTTTATGGCCTAGGGCTTTTTTAATTTAGGCCTTGAATTAAACACTTCCACATAATAGATCTACCTTCCTCTATTTTTTCTCACAAGAAAAAAAATCCTCTCAATTTTTTTTTTTTTTAATGTCTATAACCTCCCTTTTTTTTCCCTTTGCCTGCCCTGGGAAAGACTGAAAAATTTGTTTCGGAGGAATTTTTTAACATTTTTTTTTTTGGGGGGGGTAGGTAGAACAAAAAAAAGAAACAGCATTTCTACTAGAAAACATTACATTAATATTTTCTTTATTAGCATTATCACAGACATTGCTCTAAATATCTGTTCTCTTGTAAGAGTCATTTTAGCATGCCTCAGCACAACGTACACCATTCTTAACAATGAAAAACCCTTTACAGTGTCAACTTGACGCTCCCCCATGACCAGCGTAAAATATTTAACCCTATTTGACGCTCCAGTAACCATACTTGTCGCTCCAGTAAAAAGTTGACGCTCCTACTGGAGCGTCAACTTTTTATGAAATGCACTGCAGCGTCAAATATTTAATTTGACGCTGCAGGTGAAAATTTGACGCTGTTTTGGGACTTGACGCTGACGCTGTATACCTTTATGAAATGGGCCCCTGATCGTTATAGAAAATTAAGTGTAACTTCTACTTTTATATATTCCATGAATATTGTGTAAGATCTGTTTTTGGATTGTAGTAAAAAAGGACATTTATATATTTGTTTTCAAAAGCCATCGTCTATGATGGACATGTTGCTTTTCATTCTTGATCCAGATACTTTGCGATCCAAGAGAGCCACGGGGACACCTACCACTCCACGACCCCCTCAAGGGTTCCAACTTACCACTACGGCTGGTGTATTCCAAGTCGAGAACTACTCCCCGGATCTGAATGTTGACATCTTGGCACCATCTAAGATCACTGACATTACGAGCGTTGAGAGAACTTACGACGAGAAAAGAAATGTCACATTGACATGGATGTCTGTAGGGGATGATTTGGACCAAGGAACAGGTGAAAAAATGGGCAACTACCGTGTTTTTGTTCTTTTGGGTTTCTTATGGGGTGTTGCAAGAAACTTGCAATTGATCGCAAGTCAATTGAAATTCATGCATTTCATTGCAAATTTGCAACTGATTAAGGGTCTGCTTCTCGCATCAACAAATATAAATTAATTTGTTTCATTTAAAAGTGATCTATCATTTCTAAAAATGAATTCGAAATTTTGCAATCGATCGCAAATATTTTCGCAAATATTTTCTTGCAACACCCCCTTAGGGGGTGTTGCAAGAAAATATTTCAGTCATGTGGGGGTTTGTGCGTGTCTGGGTGAGTGGGTGTGTGTATAACTGAGTTTTTTTTTTTCAGTGGTTATGTACATTAGGACCGACCTTTAACGCCACCATTTGAAAGACATATCCAGGGGCCGTATTCTGAAAATTGTCTTATTAAGAAAAATATTCTTGTAGCTTTAGAGTTACAAAAAAATCTGTATTCCGAAAATTCTTGTATCGTTTCTTGTAAATTTTCTTGTAACTTTCGCTGAGCGCGTATGATGTCAGAGCTAAAAATATGCGTAAAGTTAAAAACGGCGTATAAATATCCCTTTGCGCAAGATAACATATCGAGATAAAAGGTATTCTGAAAATTATCTTATCTTTGCGTTCTGTTAACTTCCCTTGCAAAATACAAGAAAATTTAAAAGAGGTAGGGGGCTATTGTAACTTATTGTTGCATGCGATATTAGTCCGTCTGCAATAATTATTTCTTGCTGCATCCTGCAAGAACATCATGTTTTACAAAAAGAGACAATATATCGACGGATTGGTAGACTTTTCAGCAAGAGCCACGTGTATTTTTAGCACAGAAGCGCACAAGCAAAAGCGTCTGGCCGGGCGCAAGGAAATTGCGCCTCATATCAACAATGCGCTTCATTATTTTTCAGAAGAGATTGGTTGACCCAACGAACGTAGAGGGCAGCAACACACAAGCGTGTTGCTCTAAGGAAGGTGACCCGACAATTGCTCCGCCGACATCTGCTCCGCCGACAATTGCTACGCAAAATACGACAACTGCTCCGCCGACAATTGCTCCGGACAGTTGCTCCGCCGACAGTTGCTCCGTCGACACTTGCTCCGCCGATATTTGCTCCGTCGACACTTGCTCCGCCGATATTTGCTCCGTCGACATCTGCTCCGCCGATATTTGCTCCGCCGACAATTGCTCCGCCGATATTTGCTCCGCCAAAATCTGCTCCGTCAATATTTGCTCCGCCGACTTCTGCTCCGCCGTAAATTGCTCCGATAATGCGACATTTATTTATTCATCTATTCGTACTTTCATGCGCGTAACAATTGTAGCACAGGATGAAGACGTCAATGCAAAGTAAACTTAAACTATGCTTGCATGATATATTACAAGACATACACAGGGGGCGCGAAACGGTTTTCAAAGTTGGGGCTGACCATGCTAAAAATCACAATCATATGGTAATTTTTACGTTTTTGTACACGGTTTTGGAAAAAAAATTGGGGCTGAAGCCTCCCAGCTCCGGGCCCCTGATACATAACATAGAAAGAAGAAGAAAAAATGGATAAGCACAAAGGAGGGATAGATATTCTTAATTTCTTATTCCTTGGGGGCATTTGTTTAAGTTTTATTACGTGCCTGGTGATTAAAATGAAAAAAAATACGCGTGTTCATGTAATTATTATGACAGTACAAAGAAAACTTCTTAGCGTCAAAATCGCTCTGGCGAAATATGCTCCGAAGTGGAGATATTTGCTCCAGGTGAAATTCAATAGGTATGCTTCATGTTTACAATTTAAAAAAAAATGCGTATAAATGTTCCATTTCCAGGTTGATAACAGCTCGCGCTTCGTGCTCGCATTATAAATTCAGTGCGATGCGTTATTGGGTTTCATGAATATGTAAATATATTATTACTGGTATGTATATATATTATTTCTTTTAAAAACAACATTATTTGTTTATACGTTATGAGAGATACATACATATATTCATTTATTGAAATATATTTATATTGTTGCTATTGCACAGAATAGAAAAAATACAACCGAAGTCTCGTCTTATAGTAACTCACCAGTAGCGTAATGAGCCAAAAAAAAAATGTAGGGGGCCAGACATGGATGACATTTAGTTTCCTTTCCTTTATTTTTTTTTTATTGGTAGGGAGAATGGGGGGGGATCCGTGACCCCTAGCACGCCCCTCCTCTATCTGTACGCCAGTGATGATCATGCTTTCGTTTGAATGAAAAAAGGTGCAAGGGTAGATAAAGCCCAAGACTTATTAAAAAATATTGATAAAAATATTAATAATTATAATGCTGATAAATGTAAAATAAATCAAGCGGTAACCAATGAAAATAAATAGTGTGAAAGAACAAAACGAGAAAGAGGGAGAGAAAGAGAGGGGCGCGCGCGAATGTATGGTGTATAAGTTGCTGGAAAGCAGAAGAGCAGGGGCGGATCCAGCCTTCGCCAATAGGGGGCGGGGTTTTTTAAACCATATTTTCCCCGATCGGCCGCTCGATGATGATTTTGGTCTCTTTGAAGGGGTAGTCCTAATAATCACTTCTTAGCTTTATTATAAATCAACATAAATATATAATATGTGATCGGCCATACCGAAATGAGAGAGAAGTCGCAAATCAAAATTCCTAGAGATTCGACGAACTAATAAAAAAGTCGAAATTTTGAAGATTTTTTTTTTTTTCATTTTCTGATTCTTCCATGTTTCATAATTACTCTGTGAAAAAATTGAGTGAATTTGATGACGGGAAAGTGATAAAAAAATAGTTTTTCTGCGAGTGTTTTTTTCGGTCAGTTCGAAATTTTCTGATACTTGGCACGCTCGACTTGATCAAATTTCGCTTCATACTAAGCTCCGCCCCTAGCAACGTACGCCATTGTTGATTGGCTATTCATTTAAACTAGAGTACAGCTGGCGGCGTCCGACCGGCCGCTCGATCGATCGGTTCAATGAGCTTCAAAAGAAAGATCAAAAGCATCGCTTTCAATATACGTATTCTGAAATTGAAAAGGGGGCTTCTTGACAAAAGTTAACAAATGGGATTCAACTTCTAAAGGGTTATTTTTGTGATAATGGTAGTTGGTACCAGGCGGGGGCGTTAGCGATAGATTAATAGGCCTACCTGATTTAGAGCGTATAGCTTGTCTATAATCGCGCAAAAAGTCATGCGTAAACGCAAAATTCATAACACGGTTTGTTGGCGAGGATTTATTTCATGAAACATAACATGGACATGAAGAAATAAAGCAATATACTTCTGAAGGAAAAAAGAATAATCATACGTGCATTAAGTTTCATCAGTCAGTTGAGTGGGTTGATGCGTACAGATGGGGGGACTCTTGCCTCCCCCCCCAAAAAAAAAATCACAACCAAGAAAAAAGAAAGAAAATATAAGAGAAGGAAAGAGAGATAATGATATTATTGGATTTTCGTTATAAAAATGTTTATTTTTGCTCGCTCGAAGCTTTGATACTGCAGCCAATTCAAAAAATTTTCGCTCACCACACTTCTGTAGATTAGTCTTTCTTTTTTAACGAGAAGGTGCCATTTTTCCCAGTGCCCCCCTTCAAATTCGCTCCACCGCGCCCCTGAAGTAAAATGCTTTAAAGGGCTTGTGATTATAATTTTTAATCTATATAAAACTAAAAGCAATTAACGGGCCGTGGCAGAGAAATGAAAACCTAGGCTCCCCCTTCCCTTTCATGCCCGCCCGTGCTTCAAAGAGATTTTAATAATTGTCTTTTAATTATATTTATCAAAGAGTTACTAACCGTCAAACGGGATGCGAAATCTGAGTTATAAGGTTGGTCAAGATTGGTGATAACGTAATAATGTCGAAATGAAAGCCAAGCACAAGAACTGTTCAAACAAAGTAGATCAGCGCTTTGTAACTTTGGAAAATTATCATTATTATCTAAAGCTCACAATCCATCGTAGTTTGGGCGGCCAGGACCCCGTAACACAAAGGCTAATGATCAATTGTTAATACGAAACCGCGCCGGCGCTCGTCGGGCGACCGCCGGGTCTACCGTAGTTTATGTTTTGTTACTCGCAACGTCCGGGCTTTTGTTATTTCAAAACGTGTGAAGTGTCGATCATCAACTCAGAAATGGCGTGTTCAGTGCGATGTCGAAAGTCGAGACTGCATTTAAAGACGGATTATTGTAGCTTTTTAATCAGTTCTCGCACTATTATCAGTGCTGGATCCGCCTATGAAAAAGTAAGAAAAACATACAAAGGGAAAACGGAAGGAAAGCGGGAAGGAAGGAAAGAAGAACATGTGAGAAAGAACAAATCATTCCAAAATACTATACTAGCGTGATTAGTAAGAAAGGGAAATAAACAACAAAGATGACAAAATAGCAAACAACAGAGGGAAATTAAGGTAGAATGGAATGAGTCAAAAGTTCTATTGGAAAATTAAGAAAACGGACAAGAAAAAAACAGAGAACTATAAACACAACCGGGCTTTTATTTCGTTTTATTATTTTTATTCTGAATTTATTATTATTATGTTTTTTTCTCTTTTTAGGGGGGTTCTCTCTCCTCCAAATTTGATCATTCAATCTTACAAAGACTTGTTGCACAATGCATTTGCATGTTCTAATTCTTTATCTGTTACTGTGTTAGATATCGATCCGAATCAGCATTCATGTTGGAGGTGCCGTGGCCGAGTGGTCTAAGGTGCCTGGCTATACATGGCGCGTGACTTGCAAGTTGACTATTGTTCTCAAAGCAGCCTCCTCATTGGTTAATCGTTTCGCCCTTTTTGGCAAGCGGTTACTAGGGCATTTCGGTTAGCTCGGCGGTGGCAAAATAGATTTTTTCATGGAGCAGGGTCAAAACGGAAGTCAAACTTCGAAGGCGTATTTCTCTTGATTTTTATTTTCAAGAGCCCAATTCTTCTTGCATTCTAAGGCTAATATCTCTACTAATATTTACTTTTAAGGGTCAAGTGATATATCAAATTAAAGGTAAAGAAACGGGGAATAATAATCACTAAAAAAATTGGATTTGGAACATTCCGACTTGTCTCTCATTTCGGTGTGTCGAGTCACATATCATAATCCTTATTCATATAATGCGAGCGCAAAGCGCGAGCTAAATTTTTAAGAAAATTTATGTATTTTTCCTCAAATTTGAACATTCTGGTCAATGTTTGTTATCCTGAAAAAGATGTGTATGCAACTAAATAATTACTACGAACACGAAGCGCGAGCAGAAATGAACTGATGGAAAAGGTACCTGTTAAATATTGCTTGCAGTTAGCCATGAAACGTTAAATACTTTAAAAATCAAATAATGCGAGCGCGAGATTTAGACCTACTGAACGAGACACTCTATGTTTTGTAAATCATGAAAAGGATGAGTAATTGGGGATCTTCCTTACATTAATAATGCGAGCCCAAAGCGCAAGCAGAAAATTGTTATATGTATACATTTTAATGTGATCGAAAAGGTACCTGTTAAAGACTGCTTGCACTTAGCCATGAAGACGCTACATATTTCAACAATCAAATAATGCGAGCGCGAAGCGCGAGCTGAAAAATTTTGAAATTTCTACAAAAAGAATGGAAAATTTCAATAATTTTTTGTAATCGTGAGCAGGATGGCTATATAACTAACCAATTTATACGAGCGCGAAGCGCGAGGGGAAAAATCGAGATTTAGACCTAAAACGGGACACTCTATTCATGTTTTGTAAATCATGAAAAGAATGAGTAATATGGGATCTTTCTAACTTGATAATGCGAGCACAAAGCGCGATCCGAAAATTTTTGATATTGTGATCTGAAACTGGATAATGATTTAAATAGATCAAACTTTTTGATATTCCGACTAAAAAACAGAGTCAATTTCAAGCACTTTGTAGGGAAATTGTGAGTTGGATATGGATTGCATTTAATAAAGAGCTGATATGTTCTATTATTACTTTGAGTTTTGACATATAGGACCGGGACATCCTTAGGACATGCCATCATATGAAAATGATGACTATTTTCCTATTTCTCTTGCTAAGCGCGAGACAAAACAAAAGGGACAATTTAATTTCTAAATTAATATCTTACTCATTAATGCCTAATAACGGCACGAAATCTGATGATATTATGGTCTGAAAACTGAACATTTCAAGCACTTTTGTAGTCATGAATAGGATGCATCAGTTAATATATTTTCAACCATTAATGCAAGCGCAAATCGCGAACCAAATTTTTTGATAAACTGTCATTAAATGGGGATTTTAAGTAGTTTATTTGTATATTCAATATTGAGACATACATAACTCTCCATTCAAATGCGAGTGCAGCGCTAGCTGATACGTTTTGACAATCAGACCTGAAAAGGGATATTTTGAAAACTTTACGGAATACACGAAAATAATAGGTACCTGATAAATCAAAATTTGCGAGTGCGCAGCGCGAGCAGAAAATATCAAAAATCAGACCATAAAACTGACATTTTTACAGAGCACTTTTTAAAAATCAATTTGTAAATCACACAAAATAATGAAAGTTCGATTCCCGAGGTGAAATATTAATGTATATTGACTTCCAAACTTGATATTTGAACTCCATAATTATTGAACAAAATATGAAAATCCCCTAACAGGCAATTTTATACAGTGACATGAAAGATTCTTTTTATATTCCAAATCTTTCCCTCATCTTGTTTTATTTACTCGTCTTCCTCCTCTTCTTTTTACTCTTCTCTTTTCCATCTTTTTTTTTTTTGCTCCGCCAATAGTTTGGGGGGGGGGTGTTACACCCACAAATGTAATAATCGCCCACAAATGTAATAACGCCCACAAATGTAATAACGCCCACAAATGTAATAACACTTTACCCACAAATGTAATAATTTCACCCACAAATGTAATAATGCACTTTACCCACAAATGTAATAATTTTTTATCGCCCACAAATGTAATAATGACTTTACCCACAAATGTAATAAATTTGAAGGGATTTTTGGCGAATCTGTTCTAAACTAAAATCCTATAGTAATGCGTTCATATAGCACAAAAGTGCAAAGTCTTTTTTCCAGACCCGGTTAATAAAACATTATAGTACAATTCCAAAGTCTTTTTCCAGACCCGGTTGTTTCAAAATTATAATATACGTCCAAAGTCTTTTTTCAGACCCGGTTAATTCAAAAATTATAATGCAAGTCCAAAGTCTTTTTTTCAGACCCGGTTGTTTCAAAAATTAGAATATAAGTCCAAAGTCTTTTTTCCAGACCCGGTTGTTTCAAAAATTATAATATACGTCCAAAGTCTTATTTCCAAACCTGGTTGTTTAAAAAATTGTAATATAAATCCAAAGTCTTTTTTCCAGACCCGGTTGTTTAAAAAATTATCATATAAGTCCAAAGTCTTTTTTTCAGACCCGGTTGTTTAAAAAATTATAATATAAATCCAAAGTCTTTTTTCCAGACCCGGTTGTTTAAAAAATTATAATGCGAGTCCAAAGTCTTTTTTTTCAGACCCGGTCGTTTCAAACAATATAATATAAGTCCAAAGTCTTTTTTCCAGACCCGGTTGTTTCAAAAATTATAATATACGTCCAAAGTCTTTTTTCCAGACCCGGCTAATTCAAAAATTATAATGCAAGTCCAAAGTCTTTTTTCCAAACCCGGTTGTTTCAAAAATTATAATATATGTCCAAAGTCTTTTTTTTCAGACCCAGTCGTTTCAAACAATATAATAGAAGTCCAAAGTCTTTATTCCAGACCCGGTTGTTTCAAAAATTATAATATACGTCCAAAGTCTTTTTTCCAGACCCGGTTAATTCAAAAATTATAATATACGTCCAAAGTCTTTTTTCCAGACCCGGTTAATTCAAAAATTATAATATACGTCCAAAGTCTTTTTTCCAGACCCGGTTGTTTAAAAAATTATAATGCGAGTCCAAAGTCTTTTTTTTCAGACCCGGTCGTTTCAAACAATATAATATACGTCCAAAGTCTTTTTTCCAGACCCGGTTGTTTCAAAAATTATAATATACGTCCAAAGTCTTTTTTCAGACCCGGTTAATTAAAAAATTATAATGCAAGTCCAAAGTCTTTTTTCCAGGTGAGTGTTTCATCAACATTTTCATCTGACAAGATGTCAGATCTGACATCTTTCTCTGATGTTGATTGGCTGAGAGGTACTGTTACTATGGTAACTGTCGGATAAAATGGGACTTGTCGGATAAAACGTCCGACAAGTCTCTTCATGAAACGCCCCCCTGACCCGGTTGTTTCAAAAATTATAATATACGTCCAAAGTCTTTTTTCCAGACCCGGTTGTTTCAAAAATTATAAAATACGTCCAAAGTCTTTATTCCAGACCCGGTTGTTTTAAAATTATAATATACGTCCAAAGTCTTTTTTCAGACCCGGTTAATTCAAAAATTATAATGCAAGTCCAAAGTCTTTTTTCCAGACCCGGTTAATTCAAAAATTATAATATACGTCCAAAGTCTTT
Source organism: Lytechinus pictus (assembly GCF_037042905.1). Lineage (NCBI taxonomy): Eukaryota > Metazoa > Echinodermata > Echinoidea > Temnopleuroida > Toxopneustidae > Lytechinus > Lytechinus pictus. The sequence continues at coordinate 25,747,636 of NC_087246.1, forward strand.
TCCAGACCCGGTTGTTTCAAAAATTATAATATACGTCCAAAGTCTTATTTCCAAACCCGGTTGTTTAAAAAATTGTAATATAAATCCAAAGTCTTTTTTCCAGACCCGGTTGTTTAAAAAATTATCATATAAGTCCAAAGTCTTTTTTTCAGACCCGGTTGTTTAAAAAATTATAATATAAATCCAAAGTCTTTATTCCAGACCCGGTTGTTTAAAAAATAATAATATACTTCCAAAGTCTTTTTTCAATGGGGATCGAGGGTGTCATTCCCCTTCTGCGTTACAATTTGTCAAGTGGCGGCGGCAGGGAGAACATTTTTTTTAAAGCAGAAACGGTGATTCTCTGCCAAACGATGTAGCATTGCAATCAGTTTGCCTCAATTGGCTGAGATTTTTCTCAGAAAAGTATGAAGAAATTTAAACCAGGGAATTTGGCTTTGAAAGTTTGGTTGCTCGATCGACCTAGCTATCGACGCAGCCTCGCCTAGCTGTCTGTGCATGCAGCGCGCAGCCAATGGTCTCGGACTCGGAGTTGAATTTCGACCTGGATTTCGGGGATACAGCGCCTTTATTTGAGAGTTTTAGACTAAAAAGTCAAATTAAATTTTAAATCTAACCTTAAACAATCATCTTTGATAAACATCAGCCCTGAAATCATTGCACTTAAAATCAGGCCAGGCAAATTAGACGTCATTGTCTATGTTACTAGAACTTAGAAGATCTATGACGAGTCGCCTGGATCCCCAGCGCGTCACCGTCACTAGCTAGCTACCCGACCACGCCAGACTCGGCGCATCCAGGCCAGAAGAACGACTTCGATTTGGACGGTGGTTGTCTATGCATTTATTAGTGGTGCAGCGAAATGTAGCAGAAGAAAGTAACAGACCAGAGTTATCCTCGTTACATACTTAATATTCCAAAATGAGAGAAAATGATAAAATAACAAAAATGTTAATATTAATTTTAATATTATTATAAAGAACAACCGATCCAAAAAAATGTTTCATCAAAAAATGTTTTTAATTAACAAATGAAAAAAATCAACTCTCCAAAGTTCCCCAAAACCATAGAGATATATACTAATAACGTAATTAGTATACATCTCTATGCCCAAAACCACCCACCTTATTTTTTAGAGTGGTCACAAAATTCGAGCGGAGTTCACCTTCCTTAGACTCGAGCAACACGCTTGTGTGTTGCTGCCTTCTACGTTCGTTGGGTTGACCTAAGCAACTGGGCGTTGTGGCGTGCGCCTGTAATCCAAGCTAGGTGGGGAAGTTACAAATTGATGCAGAGATTCGAGGTTCGATCCCAGGTAGGGCGGTATTCTGAAAACGTTCTTATCTTAATTTTGTTCTTATCTACGTCACGATCTCAAATTGGTATTTTGAAAACGTTCTTATCTTTTTCTTATCTTTTGTTCTTATCTTTTTCTTATCTTGCTAAACATCAACGAACGTAGAGGGCAGCAGCACACAAGCGTGTTGCTCTAAGGAAGGTCAACCCGATACGCGCATGCAGCTGAGCTGCGCGCATATTTTATTGTTCATGCCAACGAACGTAGAGGGCAGCAACACACAAGCGTGTTGCTATTAGGAAGGTCCACTCGATACGCGCATACAAATGAAGTGCACGAGCAATTTGGTAGTCATGCCAACGAAACCATGATCCGATACAATACACTCACGGAGTGACAGCAAAATATAGGTAAACTAATAGATTATGACAATAGTAGATTAAAACAATGAAAACAAAAGATATATGAAAAAAATAAAATTATAATGTACCAAATTCTTAAACTAATATATCACTAAATTATTGTCACAATTTTTTGTACATCTTCAGTAAAACAGGATTAAATTCTGTCATAAATAAACCAGTCTGCTAATTTCACCCGGATTTAGCCAAGTCATTTTGTGACCACCGAAAACCTCTCAGAGCACTTTTTTAGTAAATTGTAGAGTTGATTTATTTTCATTTCCTCTTTATCATTATTTTTGCTTGAAATATTTTTACATTAAATATCATGCTTAAAAATATGAAATACTTGTTCCTGTATTTTTCATAAAATATTACATGGTGGTGACAACAGTTTTATGACTTTGCATATCAATATGATAGCAAGTATACGTGAGGTTGATACGTCTTCATCTAAATTTCGCTGCACCATAATGCGCCTACACAATCCAGCACCGCCTCTTATACAAGCGCCATGGCTGGCATGACCGTGCCGGCGCCCCGGGCCGGTCGGTGCTGACGTAGGGTACGGTGGGCTGCATGCATATGCTAACACAAATTTTTGTAAAATTATGAAATGAAAAAAGTAGATGTGACATAGACCTTCGCCCCTTGATAGTTCGTCTCAAGTCAAGACCCGTCGGAATATACATAGCTCTATACTGAACCAGATAATTTCTGTCTAATATTATGTCTAACGTTAGACTAGGACTTGGCTTTGCTGTTTAGTGGTCGTATTCGATCCTGCCTGATGGATTGCAAAATGTGGGTTGGATTTGTGGATATAGCATAATTATTTTAGATTTTCAGACTACAATCTACACTCTAAGTGAAAATTAAAATTCTAACCTTGAATATTTATCGTTGCTCATCCGCCATAGTGCCACATCAATGACAGACCAAGTCTATATCTTTCAAGTCCATATCTAGCTAAGTCGAGTCGCGTCGAGATTATCATGCCAGTGCAGTGCAGTCAGCATTATCATTCACGCAGCGCAGTACGCGCACCGAGGTACAGGTGACCGGGGAAGTTTCGGCGCGGCCAGACCAGAACATCACGGTCTTGGCTCTGGCGTTAGCTTGTGTAGATTTGGTAGGGGCAGCGAAATTAAGCAGAAGAACGGTAACATAAATGTCATCAGTCTATGTATTTTTATTGCTATGTAAACTACAAGAATCATGATTACCTTTCGTTTTACAATTTAAAAAAAATACAAATATGCTAAAATAATATTATTTAAAATATTTTCTTGGAGGTTTTATTATCAATAACAAATAGTAAAATTGAACAAACGAAAAAAAATCAACCCTACAATCTTCCAAAAAAGTGCTCTGGGAGAAAATGGTCACAAAATCTGAGCGGAGTGGACCTTCCTAAAAGCAATACTGCAAAGTGTTGCTGCCCTCTACGTTCGTTGGTTCATGCCAACGAAATCAAATGCCGATCCAATACAACAACAAATTAGAAGCGATCAAGAAGTGAATATGAAAGAATATGACTACAACAATATCAAAGATAACATTAAAAATATGTTGAGGAATATACATACATATAAAAACATACTTTGATATTTAAAACTTTACAAATATAAGTTTTATAAACTAAAATCATTACCAAATCGGTGATTGTTGTTATCAGCGATTTCACCAGACGGCTGTATTAGGTGATTTGCGCCGAGACGATTTTGTGACCACTCGCAAAGCATTTCGGGATTGAATATAACCACCTTATTTTCTCTGAGCTCTTCGCTGAACCCATCATCACTCTATGCTTAAGCTAAATTATGCTCCGTCGTCTGCTTAGATCTCAACCCCTAGTCTAGCACTGGTACTTGTTCTGCTAGGCGTCGATCAGCATTTATCTGCAGCCCATAGGCCGTGACTCATTTATTTATTAGAACCGGCAGCAATGCCAATGGGTATTAAACAAACTTATTCACGTACATCTATCAGTAGGATGTTAATTATTTCTTTTCACCATTTTCCCAAAAACTTGAACTGCGCTGGCTCACTCTCACCGATGGAGATTATAGTAATATGTCAGATACTGTTGAATAAATCCCCAGAAACGACGGTTATTCCTGTCTAGTTGATCGATAGACCCAAGTCTAAAGATCTTACTTTATTAGTCTAACTAGACAAATGCTTTTACCAGTCTCGATCTGTTAAGATGTTGTTCCACACTGGATATCTAACTCTAAGTAGATCTAGCACGACTTGTTGGTATGAGATAGTCTATGCAAAAATAAAAAAAATAATAAAATAATAATAATAAACTCAAAACAGACGGATTTCACCCTGTCTATATATAGGACGCCTAAACCTAGACCATTTGAGGGTTGGTCCATGCAAGCTAACTTTGGTTCAATTAAGGCCAGCCTGCATGGGCTAGGAGGTTATGATTTTTTTAGTCCGTTAAATGCCTACAGGGTAAATTCCTTGAGTCTACTGTTAGATCTAGAAGATTATATGGTTGACAAGTTACCGTTAGGCCTTAGCGTTAGACATGAAATCCTTGAAATTCACTTTAGAAAATGCATAAAATCACGACGAGCTCAGTCACTTTGCTCTATCGCTTTCGAAATTTCTCAAACAAAAATTACGCGTTCTGCCGGCCAAGCACAGGCCAGCTGGCCCAGGAAAATTATAACCAATTGCAATATGGCAAACAAATTATATAAAAGTCTTTAAACATTGATTGCAGAGAATCAATGGTCAAATTAAGATATGGATGCTGTCTATATCAAATCAACTTTCTGCCCAAAATCAGAAATTAAGATGGTCTAATCTAGCCCCCTTCCCTATTCCAGGCCTACCCAAACTAATATTAATACTTACTGGGTTAGGTCTAACGCAAAACGATGATGGCACTCTGCCAAACGATGTAACATTGCAATCAGTTTCCATCAATTGGCTGAATTTTCTTAGAAATTATTGAAGAAAACCAGGGAAAATGTGGATAGGTGGCCATTTATTTAAGATTTAATTTGGCTTTGGAAGTTTGGTTGCTCAATCGACCTTCGACGCGACGCAGCCTGGCTGTGCAGCTGCAGCGCAGCGCGCAGCCAATGCAATGCATCCGATGCATGGGGGTTTTTTTTCGCCGTCCATAGTCTCGGACTCGAAGTTGAAATTTAGACCCGGATTTCGGGGAAACAGCGCCTAAATTTCAGATTTATAGATTTAAAAGTCGAATGAAATTAAAAATTTGAAATCTAACCTTGAACAATCATCGGTGATAAACATCAGCCCTGAAGCCATTGCACTTCAAATCAGACTAGGCAAATAAGACGTCATTGTCTATGTTGCTAGAAGATCTATGACGAGTCGCCTGAAGCCCCAGCGCATCATTAACGTCACTGCACTAGCTAGCTGCGCGACCGGCCCAGACTCGGCGCGCCCAGGCCAAAAAAATGACCTCGATTTTTACGGTGGTTGTCTATGCATTTATTAGTGGTGCAGCGAAATTCAGCAGAAGAAAATAAGACATAAGAGGTATCCTCGTCATAGACTAATATTCCAAAATGAGGAAAAATGTCAAAATCATGACTATACAGCTAAATATTTTCTTTAAAAATAAAAGTAATATTTGTAATATTTATACCCAGAATAACCGATCTAATAATTGTTCATTAAAAAATATTTGAAATTAACAAATGAAAAAAATCAACTCGACAAATTTCCCAAAACCCCACCTTATTTTTTAGAGTGGTCACCCATAGAGATGTATGCGTTATTAGTATACATCTCTGTGGTGGTCACAAAATTCGAGCGGAGTTGACCTTCCTTAGAGCAACACGCTTGTGTGTTGCTGCCCTCTACGTTCGTTGCTAAACATCCTATGCTGAGCGCGTAAATGTATTACTCGCGCATCAACGAACGTAGAGGGCAGCAACACACAAGCGTGTTGCTCTAAGGAAGGTTAACTCCGCTCGAATTCTGTGACCACTCTAAAAAATAAGGTGGGGTTTTGGGAAATTTGTCGAGTTGATTTTTTTTCATTTGTTAATTTAAAATATTTTTTGATGAACAATTATTAGATCGGTTATTCTGAGTATAAATATTAAAGATATTACTTTTATTTTTAAAGAAAATATTTAGCTTAAATAATCATGATTTTGACATTTTTCCTCATTTTGGAATATTAAGTCTATGACGAGGATACCTCATATCTCTTATTTTCTTCTGCTGAATTTCGCTGCACCACTAATAAATGCATAGACAACCACCGTAATAATCGAGGTCATTTTTCTGGCCTGGGTGCGCCGAGTCTGGGCCGGTCGCGCAGCTAGCTAGTGACGTTGATGATGCGCTGGGGCTTCAGGCGACTCGTCATAGACCTTCTAGCAACATAGACAATGACGTCCAATTTGCCTAGTCTGATTTGAAGTGCAATTGCTTCAGGGCTGATGTTTATCAACGATTATTGTTCAAGGTTAGATTTCAAATTTTTAATTTCATTCGACTTTTAAATCTATAAATCTGAAATAAAGGCGCTGTTTCCCCGAAATCTGGGTCTAAATTTCAACTTCGAGTCCGAGACTATGGACGGCGAAAAAAACCCATGCATCGGATGCATTGCATTGGCTGCGCGCTGCAGCTGCACTGTGATGATGGGTTCAGCGAAGAGCTCAGAGAAAATAAGGTGGTCATATTCAATCCCGAAATGCTTTGCGAGTGGTCACAAAATCGTCTCGACGCAAATCACATAATACAGCCGTCTGGTGAAATCGCTGATAACAACAATCACCGATTTGGTAATGATTTAGTTTCTAAAACTTATATTTGTAAAGTTTTAAATATCAACGTATGTTTTTAAATGTATGTATATTCTCCAACATAATTGTTTAATGTTATCTTTGATATCGTTGTAGTCATATTCTTTCATATTGTTTTCGTGATCGCTACTAATTTGTTGTTGTATTGGATCGGCGTATAAATTCGTTGGCATAAATGATAAAATATGCGCGTACCTCAGCTGCATGCGCGTATCGAGTTGACCTTCCTTAGAGCAACACGCTTGTGTGTTGCTGCCCTCTACGTTCGTTGTCGCGCATATAATACAAAAGCGCGCTAAAAAGATAAGAACAAAATGAAGATAAGTGGTATTCTGGGGGGCGTTTCATGAAAGGACTTGTCGGACGTTTTATCCGACAAGTCCCATTTTATCTGACAGTTACCATAGTAACAGAGCTCCTCAGCCAATCAAAATCAAGGAAAGATGTCAGATCTGACAACTTGTCGGACAAAAATGTTGATGAAACGCCCCCCAGAAAAGTTCTTATCTTTTCTCTTTCTTATCTTTCACGATATTTATGATAATATTTAAGATAGCTAGAGGGTTATCTCACGATGTCCGCGTTCTTTCTTGCTTAAAATCGATGGCCACTATTAGTAACAAGTTCCCACAAGTATTCCTCCCACCCTTTCTTTCATTCACCCTTTATTTTCCCGTCTCTTTTTTCTATCCCTTTTTTCTTTCTTTCTTCCTTTCTATGTGTTTGTCTTTATTTCTTTCTTTAAGTTTATTCTTCATTTATATCTTTGTTTTATTCTTTTGAATCTTTTAATTTCTTTACTTTTCTTTTGCTTTGTTTCATTTATTCGTCATCTTTCTTCCTTTTTTATTTTCCCTTTTCATTTTATCCCTTTCTTTCTTTTCTTGAATAAGTCTTTATGTCTGCTTTTATTATTTCCCCTTTCTCTCTTCCTTTCCTTTTCTTTTCTTTTCATTTTTCTTTCTTCCGTCACATTTTTGTAATCTTTTTATTTCTTCCTTATTTTTTCTTTCATTCTTTCGTCTTTATATGTGCTTTTCCTTTTTTCCCCTCTTTCTTTTTGTCTTCCTTCCCTTAATATTAATTTTTTCCCCTTATTTTTTTTCTTTTTATTTTTGGGTTCTTTTTTTTTTCTTTTTTCGTTCATTCGTTTGTTCTTTCTTTCATTTTTTTTTATTTCTGCTTCCTGACACTCTTGTGTCTTATTTACTTTCTTTCTTGTGTTTTATTCTTTATTTCGCTCATTCTTTTTTCGTTCATTCTTTATTTACTCTCTTTCTTTACTTTCCTCTCTGTGTCTTTCTTCTATCAATTCAAAAAAAAAATATTTTTCTTTATTTTTTCCATTAATGTTTTTCCGTTTTCTTTTTTTTAATTCATTCTTCACTTTTCCTGACTTTTTATTTTCCCCGTTTTTCGTTCCTTTTCTTTCTTTTAATTTTCCTTTCTTTCTTTTTATCTTTCTGTAATCTTTATTTTTGCTTTAATTTTCCTTTCATTTTTTCTCTCTCATCTTTATTTCTTTGTTTCATTTTCCTTTTCCTCTCTTTTTATTCTTTTTTATTTTGTCCTTTTACCTTTTTCCTTTAAGTTTCTTTCTTTTCTTTCTTCATTTTTTCTTCCTCACTGTTTCATTGGTAATCGTTCTATTTTTTTTTCCTTATTTTATTATTTTTAAGTTCTTTTTGCTTGCTTACTTTCGTTTACTCTTTATTTCTTTCATTATTTTTTGCTTTGTTCCTTTCATCTTTTTTTTAATTCCTGGGGTGGTATTCTGAAAACGTTCTTATCTTTGTTCTTATCTTTGTTCTTATCTCAATGAGATAAGAAGACGCTAAAATCATTGCAAATCGGTATTCTGAAAATCTTCTTAACGCGTTCTTATCTCTGTAAGGACTGCCTCCTTCTTATCTTCAACACGCCCATTTTTAAGATATTACCAATCAAAATGCGCTTTATATTGGCAGTTTAACCAATAGAAGCGTTCCTTATGTGAAGAGAATATCATGGGCGCCGCGCGTACACTGCATGTTTCTGGCGCATTGCGCGAAATAGGCATTTTATACGCAATGACTGATTATTATTTCGAGACACGTGCACAAAATAAAAAAAGAAAGAAGGTAAAGAAAGCAGTTACGAATAAAGAATAAAACAGGACGAAAGAAAGTAAGTAGGTAAGTAAGAAGACAGAAAAGGGTTATAATGAAGCAGAAATAAAAAAAAATAAAGGATCAAAGCAGAAAACAATGAATGAAAGAAAAGGTAAACGAATGAAAGCAAGCAAAAAGAACTTAAAAGAAAATAAAAAAAATCAAAAGAAATAAAAAGGAAAGAATACAAGAAAGAAAAAGGAGGAATAAATAGAATGATAATCAATTATAAAATATTGAAGGAAAAAAACGAAAAAGGACAAAATAAAAAGATTAAAAAGGATAAAATGAAGGAATAAAGAACCAAAAAAAGTTCGAAAAAATGAATGAAAGAAAGTAAAAAACAGAGAAAAGGAAGGAATAAAAATGTAAAAAAAGTGAAGGAAGAGAGAAAAAAAGGGGAAATGAAACAAAGAAATAAAGAGAGAGAGAAACAACGAAAGAAAGAGATAAGAGAGAGAGAGAAGATAAAAGATGAAAGGAAAATTAAAGCAAAATTGAAAACTAAATAAAATTAAAAAGAAATTTAAATTCAAAGAAGGAAAGAAAAAGAAAGGGAAATTAAAAGGCAGGAAAAATGAAGAATGAATGAAAAAAAAAGAAAACGAACAAAGATTAATGGAAACAATAAAGACAAATATTTTTAAAAGTTAATAGAAGAAAGAGTAAATAAAGAACGAACGAAATAAAAATGAGCGAAAAAAAATAGATAGAAGAACGAAAGGAAGAAAGAGAGTAGGCCTAAATAAGGCACACATTTAGTGTCATAAAGCAGAAATAAAAAGAATGAAAGAAAGACCAAACGAACGAGTGAAAAAAAGAAAAAATAAAAATAAAAATAAAATGAAAGAAATTTTAAGAGAAAGAAAACAAAAACAAAATGAGGTGGAAAAATAAGGGAAGGAGAAAAGGAACAAATGAAATGAATAAATAAAAAAATATATAAAGACGAAAAATTGAATGAAAGAAAGAAAAAGAATGAAGAAATAAACAGATTACGAAAAATAAAGTGAAGGAAGAAAGGAAACGAAAAAAAGAAAGAAAGAGAGAAAAGGGGAAAGAAAAAAAACAAAAGTAAAGACTTAGTAAAGAAAAAATAAAGAAAAATCGTAAAGGGAAAATAAAAAAGGAAGAAAAATAAAGAATAAATGAAACAAGGCAAAAGAAAATAAGGCAGAAGTTAAACTTGAAAGATTCAAAAGAATAGAACAAAAGATATAAATGAAGAATGAAAGAAAGGAAAAAAGACAGACTTTTTTTATACAAAGGAAGAAAAATAGAAAATAAATAAATGAAAAAGAAAGAACGAAAGAAAGAAAGAAAGAAAGAAAGAAAGAAAGAAAGAAAGAAAGAAAGAAAGAAAGAAAGAAAGAAAAAGGGGATAGAAAAAAGAGACGGGCAAAATAAAGGGTGAATGAAAGAAAGGGTGGGAGGAATACTGTCACTACCAGTGGCCATCGATTTTGAGCAAGAAAGGACGCGGACATCGTAAGATATGATAACCCTCTAGCTATCTTAAATATTATCATAAATATCGTAAAAAGATAAGAAAGATAAAAGATAAGAACGTTTTCAGAATACCACTTATCTTTAATTTGTTCTTATCTTTTAGCGCGCTTTTGTATCATATGCGCGAATTATAAATTTACGCGCTCAGCATCAAGATAAGAAAAAGATAAGAACAAAAGATAAGAAAAAGATAAGAACGTTTTCAGAATACCAATTTGAGAACGTGACGTAGATAAGAACAAAATTAAGATAAGAACGTTTTCAGAATACCGCCCCTGCTTCATTCTGACACCTTTCTGTCTTCATATTTTATTCTTTATTCGTATCTGCTTTATTTACTTTTTATCTTTACTTTCTTTCTTTCTTTATATTGTGCACGTGTCTCGAAATAATAATCAGTCATTGCGTATAAAATTCCTATTTCGCGCAATGCGCCAGAAACTGTGTACGCACAGCGCCCATGATATTCTCTTGACATAATGAACGCTTCTATTGGTTAAAATGCAAATATAAAGCGCATTTTGATTGGTAATATCCTAAAAATGGGCGTGTTGAAGATAAGAAGTAGGCAGTCCTTACAAAGATAAGAACGCGTTAAGGGGCGGTATTCTGAAAACCGTGTTAGCACAAAAACGGTGTTAGCTAACACGATTGGTATTCTGAAAATCGTGTTAGCATGGAAAACACGTGGCCCAAGTGGTAACACCGCGCAGGTCATGAAATACGCAGTGCGCAACGCGCAACCCCCATACGCGGTGTTAGGGAGCAAGATAACACGAAATTTGGTATTCTGAAAATGGTGTTAGCTAAAATTTTGTTCAAAGATGACACGAAAATTTAACACTGCGTTAAGGAGAGGTCAAGTTGGGGATGACGACGGCTGCACTTTTTCTAACAGAGGAAAACATGAAAAAGAACATTTACGGGCAAATAGCTATCGTCTGGCAGAATTTACTCAAATTTTCTTTCATTTTTCCAGCTTTAGTATTTTCCATCTACCTTTCTCTCTATACTAACAATGATTAAAGTTTAACAACGATTTATTTGATATTTCCTGTGAAAATACACTTCAAATGCATCATTAATTATATGCTCATGAGTTATTTATTTGGTTACTTTTTGCCATAATATAAAAAGGACAAAAGGAGAGGAAAAAAATTAAAAACGTCTAAAAAAGCACAAACGGAAATTAAAAAGAATGGAATTGCCGATTGGGGAACTCTTCTATACTATTCACAATTTGTTTTTACCCTTTTCAATCGTTATATAGTTCCAATGATTACAATTTCTTAAATTTTTAAATGCTTCTAGATTATCCTTAATTCATTTATCCCGCCAGTCAATTTATATGCTTCGGATGTGGGGAGGGGGGGGGGTCGGGGTCGGACAAAAGTGAAAACAATACATATCTTTTTTTTGGGGGGGGGGGGCTAATATCGCTATCAAATTTTAATAAAGAAACTAAAATACAATTTTGTATGTTTGATATTTCTATGTCGGGTTTAATTTTTCTTAAAGTGCTTTTCATGCTTTTCAAAATGTGCATTGCATGTTTATTTTTTCAAGTTCTCAAAATTTTTGGAGCATGTATAACTTATGCTTGCCCCATATTTTAGGGGCGATCGTCCCCTGCCCGCTCCACAATCGATCGAGGCCTCTGTTTCCTGTCATAATTTCGTATCATCCGGTTCTTGTCACATTCACCCATCCCCACGTCTCTTTGTAGCTCTAACTTTTATTTAGCTGTACTGTATGCGCTTACAAAATGATGTCACAATGCAGGCTTCGTGTCACCGAGCGCGCACTCCCCCTTTCCCTGAAATTTGGCGCGATTTGTTTCTTTAACAGCGCATTTGATTGGATTAAATGGATGCAGAGTGGGAGGAGCTGAAGATAACACGAAATGAGATAACACGCAGATAACACGGTTTTCAGAATACCGATTTGGGGGTATGTTAGGAGCGTGTTAAATCAGAGAGATAACACGATATTTAACACGAAAGTTAACACGATTTTCAGAATACCGCCCCAGAAGATTTTCAGAATACCGATTTGCAATGATTTTAGCGTCTTCTTATCTCAATGAGATAAGATAAAAGATAAGAACAAAGATAAGAACGTTTTCAGAATACCACCCCTGGTCACGTCTTTCGGATGGTGACGTTAAAGGTCGGTCCCAGACGTAAATAATCATATCTGATTGATACACGTCTGACAAAACTCAAATACACACACATATAACAAGCTTAATGATTGGTTAATGATAATATTAATAATTTTCCGCATTTATATAGCGCTTAATACATCGGAACGACGTCTCTATGCGCTTTACAGACATATTATTACCCCGGTCATCGGATCCTTGCATGCCCGCATACAATGTATGCACCTTCTCCACTCCCTGGGGAACATTCCAACAAGAGTTCCAAGACTCAATTGCTAGGCATACTACATATAGGCTTTCACATCCTACCGGGTACCCATTTAACACCTGGGTGGAGAGTGGCAAAGTGTGGATTAACGCCTTGCCAAAGGACGCTAGGCCATGGTGGGATTCGAACACACGACCCTCTGATTACAAGGCGAGAGTCAGTCAGAACCGCTACACCACGACGCTTCCACACTTTCTAATCCTGGTCGGTATGCAAATGAGGAGACTGATGACGTCATCCACTCACTATTTCTTTTGTATTTTATTATATGATATATGAAATATTCTAATTCTCTCCTCATTGTCAAGTGAAAAAATGATTAATTCCTCCCTTAACATGTGGAATTAGCATTGTTTAATACTATATGGTTAAGTCAAGTTTGTCCTCATTGTCAAATCCCAGTTAGCAAAATATATGGGGCCCATATGGGTTACTTGTTGGCTTATCTGGGCTAAAATGTGGGCCCCATATGGGTTGCCCATGTGGGCTATGTATGGGCCCATCTGGGCCCCTTGTGTTTTTTGCACTGTACACCCCGTCTGGGGCCCATATGGGCCAGGGTTTCGCGTGGGGTAAATATGGGCAGGCCCACATCGTACCCATGTAAACCATATGGGGCCCATTTGGGCTATGTATGGGCCCCACCTGGCCAATATGGGACCCATATGTACACCCTATGTGGGGCCCATTTGGGCAAAGTGGGTTTCACGTGGGTAAAATCTGGGCAAGCCCACATGAAACCCATGTAAACCCCACATGGCCCATCTGGGCCCCATATGAAAACAATACTGTGTTTTTATATGGGTCCCATGTGGGCCCCATGTAGGTTCATGATGTTTTAATCAATTGAAAAAATATATTAATTTGTGTCATTATATAGGGTGACTTTACAACCCATTACTCTAATCCTTATCATATCCTATATTCCTACATTCTAACCCTAAATCCTAATCCCATCCTAATCCTATATATCCTACACCTAACCACTGAATCTTGTTATTGACTTCTATATACAGAGCGAGTTTGCTATACTTGACAGGCTATGGTTAATAACAATTTTCAATATTTAACTTTGAAAATTTTCTTCTGAAATTAAATGTTTCGATTTTTTATTTTATGGTAATAAATTACATACTTTTCTGAAACTTTTCGTTGTGGAATCCTTGCATAAACATAAACATATTAATTGTTGTAGCTGTATTAGCTAACATTTTGGTCATTTACTGTTGTAATGAATATTCATGAGTGCATGCAGTCCAGATCAATCCGGTGATATGACCCAGATACATCCCAGATGGGTCCCATATATTTTTGCCCATCTGGGTCCCACAGGAAAATGCCCATCTCCAGCCCAGATGATATTCATCTGGTACATATGGGCCAAGATTTATCCCAGATGGATCCCACATATATTTGTCCATCTGGGTCCCACTTGGAAATGCCCATCTCCAGCCAAGATGATATTCATCTGGTACATATGGGCCCAGATATAACCCAGATGGGTCCCACATATTTTTGCCCATGTGGGTCCCACTTGGAAACGCCCATCTCTAGCCCAGATGATATTCATCTGGTACATATGGGCCCATATATATCCCAGATGGGTCCCACATATTTTAGCCCATCTGGGTCCCACTTGGAAATGCCCATCTCCAGCCCAGATGATATTCATCTGGTACAAAGGGGCCCATATATACCCCAGATGGGTCCCATATATTTTTGCCCATCTGGGTCCCACTTGGAAATGCCCATCTCCAGCCCAGATGATATTCATCTGGTACATATGGGCCCAGATTTAACCCAGATGGGTCCCACATATTTTAGCCCATCTGGGTCCCACTTGGAAATGCCCATCTCCAGCCCAGATGATATTCATCTGGTACAAAGGGGCCCACATATACCCCAGATGGGTCCCATATATTTTTGCCCATCTGGGTCCCACTTGGAAATGCCCATCTCCAGCCCAGATGATATTCATCTGGTACATATGGGCCCAGATTTAACCCAGATGGGTCCCACATATTTTAGCCCATCTGGGTCCCACTTGGAAATGCCCATCTCCAGCCCAGATGATATTCATCTGGTACATATGGGCCGAGATATAACCCAGATGGGCCCCATATATCTGGGCCTCATGTGGACCTACCCACTTCTAGCCCATATGGTTTCCATATGGGCGATATGGGTCCCAGATAACCCACATTGGACCCATATGAGGCCCAGATATTTTGCTATCTGGGATCTGTAAAAAATGAAATATTGTATAATTCAAACAATAAAAAGCAAAAGAAATAGTGAGTGATGGACATCATCGACTGACTCATTTTCATGTCACTGAGTTGTGCATATCACTGTTTTGTGAAAATAAGCTAAACTTTAAAATGCCATAACTTTCTTATTTTACATCCGATTTTGATGAAATTTTCAGCGTTTGATTTTTCTCTGTTTATTCTAATCAACATTTTTATTGGGTGGACTTTGCCTTTTTAGCGAGCTGTTATCTTGCTGACTTACAAGAAAAGTTAAGACAATTTTCAGAATACCACCCCATGCAGGGCTCGAACCTCTGTATCGGTTTGCACACAAGCTCGCATTACAGGTGCACGCCAACACGCCCAGTACCATATACATTGCATTTTAGAAACTTACTTGTAGTACCGATAAATAATGATAACAAACATAATGAAAAAATGACTACAGAGATGTCACTGTCAACCAAATTGATGCTTTCTTATGGAGATCTGACCCCCGGCCGCCTCAAGATCAATAATAAAAAAACCGTGATTTTTTTATTCACAGCCCTTACTGACCTACTGCACTTTTACCTTCCTTTGTGTTCAGTAATATGTTTTTATCATACTTTACTCAGTTGTATAATCGCCTCCTTCGTCTTCACATCCATGGTGTGATTATCATTATATTGTTTTGTTCTGCTCGCATTTCGACATTTAGTTATGATCTTTCTTTTTTATTTATTGATAACTCTCCCACTTTATTCCAGCTGCCTCGTACGAACTCCGTTTCTCCGATAACTTTACCAAAATCCGAACCAATTTTACCTCTGCTCCTGCCATTACCGATACAGAACTCATAGTCGGTAACCTCTCTCAAGTCGCTTCTTCTGGAAATCTTGAATCTATCTCTTTTCGTCTGCCGGGTGAGGACTCGGACGCTATCTTTTATTTCATGATAAGAGCCTGGGATGAGGCTGGCAACGCGGGTCCTTTATCGAATATAGTATCTGTCTCAAGGCGTCGTCTACCTCCGACCACCATACCGAGTACCGACCTTACATCAGGAGCACCATCTTCAGCTTCATCCACTGGAATCTTGACATCAAAACTGATATCCACGCAGTCACCCGGAAACCCCGTAGGAGCGTTTCCTTTATGGGCTATTATAATAGTTTCCCTCTTGGGAATCGCCATTTTCGGGATTATCACCTGCGTGGTACATAATAGGCTTAAAACAGGGAGTTGGTCTCCCAACTCCCGGCCTAGATCAAAGAAGGTAAATGGGCCTTATAATGATCACTTCAATTCTGGGTACGACGGACCGTAAAACACCAATGTAGCAAGAAGTCAAAGGGGGATAATTTCATGAAAGCTTCACTCTAATAATAATAACATTAATAACTTATATCGCGCCCAAATCCACTCTGTAGAGTGCTCAAGGCGCTTTATAGGAAATTATAAAGGAAATTAAGAAGAATTGAAGATAAATATTTTAAGGTATTGTCTGAAAGTTTCAGAGGTCACTATTTAACGTTTTCAGGGAGGCTATTCCATAACTAGGAGGATGAGTGAACAAATGATCTTTCCCCCAGGTTTTGGAAACTTTGGGGGTAACGAGAGAACTGAAAGAGGAGGAACGTAAGAATCTTGAAGGGGTATAACTTTTGATTAATGAAATGAGGTACTGGGGAAAAGAGCCATGGACACAGCGGAAAGTTAACAAAGTTAGCAAATTTTCATAACGCGATGGTTTCACAGGTATAACAATCAATTGAAACCAGTTCAAGTTTTAACTGGTATAGAAGGGAATTAATTTTCAAGGTGAAATCGATTTGACCAAAGTGGTCTATGCATTTCTCCAACTGCATGGAATCAACTGAAATAAACTGGTACCATAGTGAAATGGTCTATATATAATGTATGCCAGTCACTTGTATCAACTCTTACTCTTTGAATCCATTTGACAAAACCGGTCAATAATATTTGTCGAGTATATTTTGGGGAAGTTCACCCTGACGAAAAGTTTTTTTTCATAAACTTAACCTAAGGTTAAGATTTCAATGTTGAGGACGTCACCGCCGTCGGAAAAGCGGCGCCTAGGCGATACAAAAATATTGGTTAAGGTTTGAAGGAAATCCATTTAAGGTTAAGAGAGATATTTGATTTTTTTATTTGTGACGTCATGTGCGAGCGCTCTTTTTTTTTCAAATAAACATTTATTTTCCTCCATTTTACAAGATTTCTTAAATTGTGTTAACAAGAATTCATATGAAATCAATTTCCATAAAGAATATAAATATATACAACTTATGTGTACAGAGGAAGGCGTATAGGTCCCTAGAAGCATATGCTTGTGGCGGGATACGCCTGTTATGTAATATGAAATACATAAATTGAAATTTTTATTGGTTCATGGTGACCAAAAATTTTCTTCTTTCAGGAGCGGGTGTAAAATTAATGTGTCTGTTGGTATACAGAAAGTCAATTAAAACCATTTTCAAATTTCTGAGAAAATAACATTTCGTTAAGCTTCTCGCATAATTATGACGTCACCAATAAAGAATAAAATTCTAATAACGTTTTAAATATTTGATCGATGTTCCTCAAACCTCAAAACTTCCCCTTTAACTGCATGGTTTCCACTTGAAATTTCTGGTAAAAAAAACAAGAGTTTAATTTTTACATCAGATGGGGTTGACAGGTCAAAATGGCAGATATGACTTGTTGATTCAACAGCGGGATCAAACTCCATGTGATACCATCGTCAGTCATTACTCCAATGGCACCCCTCTTCCCCCTTGAAACCATGCCGAGGGGACACCCCCCCCCCCCACAAAAAATATACAAACTTGTCTATTTCTTCGACCCCCCCCCCCCCCCCCCCTCCCCACCACACCCTAGATCCGCCAATGGCAGGAGAACCAGAAATAATTTGGGGTTATTGGTGCAAACATACCATGGGTCTCACCTGTTTTTATGAGAGGAACAATATGGCGGCACATAGTGTATTACACAGATTATCTCCAGATGCCATCAGGGAAGCGGCTTATTTTTTTCAAAGAAACTTGCAAGCAAGATAGTGAAGTAACCTAGCATGTTATAGTGGCACTTTTGCATTTGAATTTTCCGTATTATGTGATAAACTGACTGAATGCCAAAATAACATTTTTTGTATTTAACCAAGATTCGAAAAGGGTTTTATTTCATCATTAAATATCACTTATGAGTATTCTCCTTGTAAATTTGTAGTTTAACTCAATATTCTAATCAAGACTTCCTCGTCAGTGTTGAGATGCCCATATTTTGAATTACAAAAATGCCGCAATTCCTCCCTTTTCGTTCCTTTCCACATTCCAAATTGCATGGAATTAAAACAAAAACAGATCGAATGTAGGAAATTTCGAACCACAGTCAATGTGGATTCATCTTAATTTTTTGCAACTTTGAGCGCTATATAAGCAAATATGATTTATTTGTATTCAAAGGTTAGAGGAAACATATATGTTTAGCAAATAAAAGTGCAAATACATCCGTTTATCATTCTTTAGTGTATCATTCGTGCATTACTTTATGATGCATTCATTTTATGACCGCAATGTCTGTCGTTTAGGAGGATATATTAAACACATTATAATGATACTCCCATATTATTAATCCGAACGATAGTATATAAATGCATTATGAAGGTGATTTTCATAGCAACGTTTTTGTCAACTCTTTTAGCAAATAAATGAAATTGTATGTTCTTTGAATTAGTTACATTTGTTATCAGTTTCCTTTGAGCACGGATGTTCATAAATAAGATCCATGCTTTGCGTGACTTTTTTTTTCGAGACAACCGATTAACGCCAAAGTCAAAATTTTGTATAATTTAAACAAAATTTGGAACAAGGATTTACTTTGTAAATAAAACGAAATTACTTTCGCGTATCCTCGTAATAAAATATAAATACGTTATCAGTTTCTTCTCAGCGTTTTATTGTAGCTTTCTTATCGGAAACCGAGTTAAACGCCAGGAGTGAAATGTAGTATTTTCCAAAGCAAAATTCGGGACAAGGATTTCCTTTGATATTAAGATAAACACCACCCTTGTGTATTATCCTTGCAAATGTTTAGTTTTGTCGCAATGTTATAACCAAGATACATATATTTTTTACAAGTATTTTTATGACCAAAGTTAAAATGAAGTATTTTCAAAAGAAAGATTCAGAGCAAAGATTTCATTTGATATTAGGAAATAATATAATTTTTTTAGTATCATTCTTGTACATGTAAAGTTTTACCGCAATATTTTAACCAATGTTTAGTTTTGCCGCAATATTTTAACCAAGATACATATATTTTTTGACAAGTCTTATCATGACCAAAGTGCGACGTGGTCTACTGGTTCTGACTCTCGCCTTGAAACAGAGGGTCGTGGGTTCGAATCGTAACCATGGCGTGTTTTCCTTCAGCAAGAAATTTATCCACACTATGCTGCACTCGACCCAGGTGAGGTGAATGGGTACCCGGCAGGAGTAATTCCTTGCATGCACTGAGCGCCGGTGATGGTAGCTCGAGCCGGGGTAATAATAGCAGCACTTTGTATCCTCTGGCAAAAAGCGCTTTATAAATCCAGCTATTATTATCATTATTATTATTAAAATGAAGTAACTTCAAAAGAAAGATTCAGAGCAAAGACTTCATTTGATATTAGGAAATAATATAACTTTTGAGTATTAACCTTGTTCATGTCAAGTTTTACCGCAATATTTAATCAAGATGCAACATATATTATCAATATCAGATGAATGGTGTTGTAGCAAAAATGTTGTTCATACATTTATTATAATGAACGGTTATCGCTTATGCTAATATACAGTACAATGTTTATATCAATATTATGTACGTGTCTGTATATAGCCACAATCTGGAACCAAGATATTTTAGCCTGAATGGCTGTAATTACTAACGTCTGATCCTATGTATGTTTGAGTATATTTCTTGTAATTAAGATCTTATGTTATATATTAAAGTTTTGTATCAGACATTAAGCAGAAGGATATTCTATGTAACCAAGATTTGTAACATATACATGTATTCATCATGTTATCAAATTTGACAACGGTAAAGTCTACCCCCCCCCCCAACAAAAAAAAAAGAGTAAATTTTCATAAAAAGAGAAAAATAAAACAATCATGAATATAAAGTCTACCCCCCCCCCAAAAAAAAAAAAGGGGGGGGCAATTTTCAATAAAAAAGAGAAAATCAAACAATCATAATACTGATGATTTTATCGATATCGGATTTAAACTAAGAAAGTTGCGACATATCAAAATTTCTTATTTTCTGAGTTTAATGAAGATTTTCCCCTTTTGTTTTGTTTAATCAAATTTTGTTTGGGTGGGCTTTCTCTTAATATATTCACATCGACCCCTGCGCGTTTCCTTTGTATCCAAGATTCTTTGTATCGTCTATATCAGATTCATTTGGCACAAAATTCATCAAACATTAGATTATATTTGATTTGATTTATTTTTTCGCATTCCACAAAAACATACAGCTTGCACATATGAGAAGATGATGACAAAAAATACATAATTTTAGTGTTTTACAAAGAAATATAATATCATGAAATATATTATCAATTTGTGAAAAAAAATATGAACAAAGATTCGTAAAGAGTTCCATCTTATTGGGAATGTAACTTCTAATAAGAAGAATTTCAACCTTTTCACAAATACCGGTGGATGAAAGCTAACAAGGTAAAATCAAAATGTGAAAGATAAAAATCTGTATCTTTACTAAGAAGATGTTATTTGCTAGCGAAATTTTTTTTTTAAACAGCGTTGTGTTTTCCTTTTAATGATACATCATGTTCTTACTAATAGAGAGTACATGGTTAAACAATTTGAGATTTTAAAAGTATTACCCCAAAACAATCTGAAAATTTATTCATTTTATTTTTTTTCTTCAAAATACATTAAAGTAGTAATTTATACACTTTTATACCAAATTATTTGATATCATTTTGTGTATACGTTTGCATTTGTGCATGAGGTTGCAGAACTCAACTTGTTTGTTTGTTTTTGTTGTTTTTTTCTTTTTAAACAGACCTCATACTTATAGTTACAAATATCATGGGTGTATTGCCTATCGCTCTGGATATACAGTGCGTCCCAGAAAAAACGAAACCGAGATTTAGCGATGATTTATCATAACTTAATCATAAATAAAATAGACAAATGACCTACCAATTTAAAGCTTAGAATCTCCTCTTTCATCTGGTATTACTTAGATTATTCCTCATTCGCGCATGATTGAGCAAAAACAATTCGAAGAAAGGATGCCAAAAACTCATTTGGCGGGGGGTATCTGAATTTCAAAAAGAAAATCACATGACTAAAAAGTTCAATATCTTCTCTTTTCTTTGATACCTAAATCACAGAAAATGGTCAAGTAGTAAAAAAGTTATGATCCCTCGAAAAAAATGCTTGTATTTCCATAATTTCATTAAATAAACGTTTTTTCACCGGTTTCCCACTGAAGCTATCGCCCGGTAACAAAAGACTTAATGCATGGCTGATCGTCAACAAAACGGAGTGTCGAGTGAGTGTGAACTCTAGCCTGTAAAACCTCTTCATTTTATGAAATTATTGAAATGCAAGCCTTATTTCAAATAACCAGAACTTTGTTATTTCTTGACCATTTTCTGTAATTGAGGTATCAAATTAAAGAGCAGATATTGAACTTTTTTTTAATGTGGTTTTCTTTTTAAAACCCAGATACGGCCCGCCAAGTGACTTTTTGGTATCCCCTTTTCAAATTATTTTTGCTCACTCATGCGTGAATGGAAACTAATCTAAGTAATTTCAGATGAAAGAGGAGATTCTAAGCTTTAAAATGGTAGGTCATTTGTCTATTGTATTTGCGATTAAGTTATGATAAATCATCGATAAATCTCGGTTTCGTTTTTTTGTGGGACGCACTGTACAGTGCGTATCAAAAAAAAGTTTACACTTTGAAAAAGCCCTGGGAATTAAAAAAATATACAACATGTGGGTAATTTTTTCACATATAATCTTGGGTTTGGGTCTCATCTATCCAATGAATGTAAAAGTTTTGACAGAATGTTACACTTGAGTGAGCACTGTCCATTTTTGTAAAGCTCGCAGAAATCTGTTTGCGCAGAAATGCTTGTTTTCACGCTTTGTCAAGGGGAAAGGGCGAAATCAAACTTACCCTGCGAAACATTTCTCATCCATTTCCCTTGCACTTTTAGTCAATTGAAATAAAACGGATACATTTAAGCATTTTGTAACTATTTTGCCACCCAAATTGAAATTTGAACACTTAGCAAGCACAACCTTTACCCTTTTTGTGCCAGCTGGTTCTGAGGACATAACTGAATCTGAACAAACGTTTATGTAAGACATCTCCAGCATTTTTTCACTAAGTTTTCATCATTTAAAGTGGGTTTACATTTCATTTTTCATTTAATACTCGTTTCTCCACACTTTTTCCAAGCTTGACAATGATTAACAAAATGAAAATCAAGCCTAAGCCATTTCATGTAAATCACAGCTTAGTGTAAAGCAACAATCGTCATGATGGCCTCGGTGAGTGGGGTGAGGCGCAAAGCACTCTGGGCAAGGAAACAAGTTTAAAAAGGTAAAAGATATCTTCAGATCAATTTTACTAGCTAAATTCCACGTGTTCTTCATGATTAAGGTCCACTTTTATTCGCATAACTATTTCAAAGTTCTGCGCAAATCATTTTTCACTAACTTTTCAAAAGTAAGTGGTGCTCACTCAAGCGGAAATATTTTTCGACAGTTATATCGTCATTTGCTTAAATGGATCTGTACCAATGTTAAAATGTGGAAAAATCTTTAGGTTACTACAAATGTATGATTTTACAGGATTTTTTTCTAAGTGTAAACTTTTTTTCAAACGCACTGTAGAAAGATACATTTGAATCAGAGGTGTAAACAACTGACCATTCAGACATTAAATGTATTTAAAACATATTATTTGATTGATTTCTTTATCCATTCATTCAGTCACACTTGTTGTGGTGGTAATCTTGGCCTTGAGGGAGGAATTCCTGAATACTTGAAATAAAATAATACAACATTGTTAATCATGCTAATAAAAAATAAACAGAGATAAAAGTTATCATTAAACTCTGTTTCATACTGTTCTACGCTTTATTAAAACGTTTGCTTTTTTCTTTGAAGCCTTATTTGTTTGTTTCATCCTTTGTAATAGTGTTTCTTTTGTGTGTGTGTGTGTGAGGGTGAGTGTGGGTGTGTGAGGGTGCGGGGGTGTGTGTGTGTGTTTAGTATGGAGAATGTACGCATGGTAGTCATTTCATCATTTAGTCATTTAATATTAATTATTATTAAAATACATAGGGGGTTGGGGGCTCAGTTAAGTAAGTTTTTTTTATAGATGTAAAAGTATAATTTTAAGGAATTTCATTCCGTCCTTATTTGCTTCAGTTTTTTGTAAATATCCATGTATATGTATTTTATTTTTGCATATCCTTGTTGAAATAAAATGAAGATTTGTATTTTTTTTTGTATTTATCTGGAGTTTATGTAATGCATTTGAATGAAATCCTTAATAAAAACATGTTGAAAAAAAAATGGTAAGAGTATGGCATCATGAGTGTAAGTGTATAGGGCCAAGAGCTGTAGGCCTACGTATTTAGATTTTTTTTTAAATATTGTTGCAAGGATTGATTCTTCTCCCTAATTTGAGTAGTCATTTTTTTTTTTCTTTTTTCTTTTTTGAGGGGGAGGGGTACTGGCCGGAATTGTTCATAATCAAGAAAGTATTAGCCCATCGGGGAAAATGTGGGTGAAAATATTATTTCCGCCCCCTTCCCTATTGGCTAAAGCTTGATCCGCCCCTGATATTATAGAGAGAGGGGGTAGGGAGACAGTTGTTTGTTAATTTATATACATGTAATAAACAAAGTAAATCAACTCTACTACCTAGCTTTCGTTTTTAATGTTTTATGTCTTCAGAAGAATAATATTATAAAACGAAACCAGTAAGAGTTGTTTATTATTTTCTCTCTCCATGACGGAAAAGATATCCAATTATTTATTATTTCGTATGAATCATGTTCATCGGCCGGTATCATCTCCCTATGGTAGTGAATGGTATTACCGAACACTTCATAAATACATGGCCCATGTATGGAAGCTTTAAAGTACCACCCAGATGTTCAGATTATCATCTCGTCATGTCTATATTCCTTAGAAAAGATGATCTCATATCTCGTCATGTCTACATAAATTATTTTAGAAGAAATGATCAGATGACATGGTCATGGATCCAATATCTTGCATCTGATCATTACTCCCAATATGTAGACATGACGGGATCCAAGATCGTACAGTGATCATCTCATGAGACATGACGGGACGGATCTTGTCATCTGAAAATCTCCCCCACAGGATGTAGACATGACGGGACGGATCTTGTCATCTGAAAAATCTCCCCCACAGGATGTAGATATGACGAGATCTTGTCATCTTACCATCTCGCCAAAACTAAGCATGTAGATATGACGAGATCCGAGGTCTCGTTATCTGGACATGTTTCTAAAGGATCAACTTAGACATTATAAGATTATTATCTCTCATCATCATCATCTCGGTGGCACTTTATATAAATGCGATCATTTCAATTACAATATTTTCTTAAAACTAATCAAACAGTCAAACTTCCACCATAAATACACAAATACCTACAAGATGAGTCAGTGGCGTACAGATGGGGGGGCTCTTCCCCCCCCCCCAAAAAAAAAAAAAAAAAAATCACGACCAAGAAAAAGAAAAGAAAAAAAGAGAAAGAGAATTATGATATTATTTTCTAAATATTATGTAAAAATCTATCACAAAATAGGATTTTTTTAATAATTTTTTTTTCAAATTTTTCGCTTGCTCGCTCGTTCGCTCGCTTTGCTCTCTGGCAACTTAAAAAAAAAAATTTGGCCTGTTTTTCTGAATAATTCCATATCTTGCCCCCTCCATTTTTTCACTCATTACGCCACTGAGAGGGGTTTATCCCCGATGGATCATCGGTGGGATGGCAGTGTTTCAACACGGATCCAAAACAAACTTCCCGAAACTCATATAGCTTTTCCTTGAATTTTCAAGTTTGATTTTTAACAAAAATCGGACCAAGTGACCGAAATCAATTAATTAACCCTTTTTTTGTTCACGCACTTTCTTAAAATAGGAACAAAATACATGAAATGCGAGCGCGAGCAAAAAAAATTGAGCTACCTACAGGGGCGCATCCAACTTTCGCCAATAGAGGGACCCGAAAATATTTCACCCATATTCCCCCGATCAGCCGTTCAAGTTGATTTTTGTTTCTTTCTTTGAAGGGGTAGTCCTAACAAAACGACATAAATATGTAGTAATCTCATCAGCCCATTTAAATAGTGCGAGCGCGAAGCGCGAGCTAATTTTGTTGTTGTTGAAATTTCATGTAGTTTTTCCTGAAAATTGAACATTCTGGGCAATGTTTGTGATCCAGAATCCAAGCGCGAGCTAAAAAATTTTGAGATCAAATCATCCAAAATTTTGTATTAGCACTTAGTTTTTGAATGATAAGGTAAGAATGCATACTGATCGATATTTATGAAATAGTATAATTTATGATAAAAAAGAATCTGACCCTAGACTAATTTTTCTAGTAATTTCACAGAATGGCATACCACAGAAATAGACCCGTAATTGGTTGTATCATCCCAATCCCCTTTACCCCCATTCTGACCAAAGATGTAGACTTTTTTTCACGAATTTCTTTAAAAAAGAAGTAATGAAATTATTCCTTTTAGTTGTAAATCCCTACAATCAATTCATGGAAATTTTAGAGCTGTAACAGGCAAAAGTTTAAGTATAGATAACACACTAATCTTTGGGGCAATGTTATTATTAACAAATCTTCGCTTGCTTGATATTTGACATCTATATATATCACATTGTGAAGCGATAAAGAAACAATTAGGATTCTTTTGTTATTCACAAGTTCTATTTTTTTATATTTTGAATCTTTTATATCAAATTGTTCATTGACTTCGCCCATATTTCATCCAAATGGTGGCCAGATAAGTATTAATAAAATTTTATGAAGTTCATTTTATTCTTCTTTTTCTTCTTTTCTTTATGCCAAATTAAGTTTTGTCGGTTTCAAAGGAATTTACGGGATTTTTTGCAAGTTACCAAGGCTACATCGCTCTTGGCCCCTTTCATTTTCATTAAGCTAGTACATTTTAAGTATGCAGATTTTTCCACTCATATAGGATTATTTAGAAAAGTTGCAGGTCTGAGTAACTTCCTATTTTGTGTTGCTGCTTCCATAATTTTAATCCATGTACTGACTCCATAGCGGGCTCCATAGTATGTACCAGGTGCATAAGTTAATTATAAAAATATTATTCTCAACACATATTGAGTATTCATCTTGGGCAACAGGTTCATCACAAATCACTAGACCACACGGGTCGTGTGGTCCAGTGGTTAGAGCATCGGACTCATAATCGCAAGGTTGTGAGTTCGAATCCCTAATCTGTCATTGTATCCACTTTGATTTTTAAAAAGGCCCGTCTATAAGGTCAGCCCCTATGACTAATTAACCTAGACATAGAATGTTTCCTATAGACAATTTGTTATATATCAGCTTGGCGATTACCAGCAAAACGCTGCATGTCCTGCCGAGTTACCACAAGCAGAAACAGAAACTTTTCCGATATTGCATAGGTTATAACTTATATGTCAACTAAAAATGTTCAATCAATGTGGAGTGCATTCATTTATGATTAAAAAGAAATTGAATATTGTGTGGCAAAAAAAGACACAAACTCGCGGCTCATTTTAAGAAATGGAAGTTTGAATTATAATTTTATGTCATCTGCTCTTGATCATTGGATGTATCCTGTTTACATACGAATACTTGCCATCACAGTTGTGTAAAATATCACGTCTGTGTCATTGCATAAAACTTTCCGCTTTTTTTTTTTCTTTCTTTTTTTTAATGTAATTATTTTTATTTATGATTGTATTTTTGTTTTGTCTCATGATGTTATTATTACTTTTAAATAGTTTAATTATGCTTGATTTGTTATTTTTGTTTGTTGGTCTGTGTTGGCATAATTATGAATTCCAAAAAAAATGTGATGTATGTTACCATGTGTTTTGGATAAGAAAAAAATACATGTGATATATGTGTCTAAAATATTCTCTTCAGCCACAAGATTTTCTTGGTCAATCACGAGCTTAATTTTCATTATTTTGATGAAAACACTCTACCTTTTCAGTCGGTCATTAGTTCAGCTTGAATCATATTCATATATTGGTTAGCTGCGTGGGGTTGCCACGTAGTCAAGCTTAGCTTATCATAGGACTATATATAGTCCTCCCCTCCCGCCATCTTTCCTCTCCGCCACAAACCCACCTCACCCATGCACTCTCTCACCTCCATCTCACCATCCCATGATCCGTTCCAACCATTCGATCCTTCATGTCCACCATCCTTCACTTTCTCTCCCTCCATCTTACCTCTCCCACCATCCAACCTCTCCCTCCCGGCCATGATCCTCTCTCGATCACCATCTCTCCTCTCCCAGACTCGATCCCACCTTTCCACCTCTGCCATTCTCCCACCATCTCTCCTCTCCCACCATATCCCACCTCTCACACTCTCCCACCATCCCATATCTCTCCCACCATCTCACCCACATATCTTACAATCTGATCATCTCCCACCATGCATCCAACCTCCCCTATCATCCCGGCCACCATTCTTCTCTCCCATCATCTTTCACAACCATTCCTCCTCTCTCACCATCTTTCCTCTGAGGCTCGGCCCCTCCCACCATCTTTCCTCTCCCACTACCCCACCTCATCATCTCTCGATCCTCTTCAACCTTTCCTCCTTTCACATCATCCTTCTCTTTCACAATCGATCCCTAGCTATTTCTTCCACTACCCCCCCCCCCCCCCTCCATAGAGGTACTTATAATATTATATCTCTAATCCATCTCTATGCCCCCTAGGCCCTCAGCTCTCTCCCAGGCCCATCGTACTGTACTCTCCAGCTGTGACCTGTGGCTGTGTTATGGTTTTCGAGCTAATCTGCTTCTGCTGGATTTCGCTACATTTTTCTTAAACTAAATAAACTACTGTAAACTTCGTATGGTAAGAAACGAAATCGCATTTTACTGTGAGTTTATATCTCCTACCTATTGTTTTCATTTTTTAATGGAAATCTAAATGAAAAACGGTATGATATGATGCAATCACTAATCATTTGCGTCATCTTGTTAGCCAGTCCAATTGTAGTGTACAAGCGAGTGGGATTTCTTATGCACGCAAGTGAATAGGCGAATATCATGATTCCATGTTATCTGTATTAATATCGCACACGAGTGAAATCTCTGATTGTAGCACATTGATTGTGCAAGATAATGATTTGTTTTACAATGAATTAGGGTATATACCCAGTTGTTGTGTGTCCGGACGATCAGTTTTAGAAAGTCATTTGGAAAAATTTACAAGCAAAGTTTCATAAAATGTTTAGTACGAAATGTTAGGTAATATTATAGAGAACAAAACAGAAGATGATTACAACTATTGAATTCGTATTTTTAGTGTAATCCAAAGACAAAAAAGAAGGCTTCAAAAATATTAAGTGTCCGAACACCCCACCCCCCATCCTACTATATGTACCCATTAGTTGTGTGTCCGGACGATCTATTTTAGAAGAAAAAAAATTACAAGCAAAGTTTCATCAATTTTTAGTACAAAACAGTTTGAAATATTATAGAGAACAAAATAGGAGATGATCATGATTATATTAAACTATTGAATTCATATTTTTAGTGTAATCAAAAGACAAAAAAGAAGGCTTCAAAAATATAAA
The DNA here is from genome assembly GCF_037042905.1 of Lytechinus pictus. Taxonomy (NCBI): domain Eukaryota; kingdom Metazoa; phylum Echinodermata; class Echinoidea; order Temnopleuroida; family Toxopneustidae; genus Lytechinus; species Lytechinus pictus. The sequence continues at coordinate 25,776,402 of NC_087246.1, forward strand.
ATGTCCGGACACTCGACCCCCCATCCTACTCTCCAAAAGCGGCCTGCTGTGCGTCATAAAATGAAACATGTGTATGGTAACCGTAAGGGCAAAGATACGACAAAGCAAAGGGAAGACCGGACATTTCAGCGATTTTTTGAAACGCGCGATAAATGCTTGTGGGGAAGGGTTCCCATTAGGCTAGCGCGTAGTACTAGTAGGGTTCGATTAGAAGTAGATCTAACTTAAACCATCAGGCATCACACATCGGCACGCTGAGCTGCTAGCTGATATTATGAGGAAAATGAGGGGATTTTGGAGAGGGCTCAAGGGCCAGGGCGGTGCATGGGAATAATTCCACCATTTATTACCTAGAAACCTCTGACATATATTCATCTGGAATTTAACCAAAAAATATGAATAAGATTTTTTTATAAAAGTAAAAATAGTCTATTTCTTCACCCCTTCACCATTTCTCTTATATATTTTGTACACATCCATATCGCGATACGCAAATGTAAAAAAAGTTGTTACTTACTAAACGCTGTAGGGCAGTTTTCTCCAGCGTTTCTTTGCGCGCTGTATGTACTGTCCGATCTTCCCTGGCCTTGTAGTATCTTTGGTAAGGGTCCTAAATCTATGCACCACTCATTGCGCATGCAATTTCAATGGCAAGTTGCGCACTCTGTGTGTGGAACTGACTGAGGAGGGTCTGAGCATGAGTGTCGATTCCTATTTAATTTTTCTACGGAGGCTGCAATAAATCACTAAATACAGAAAAAACCAGCAACTATTTGGAATCATATTCACATTTTATATTTTCCTATAATAATATGAACATATTTCAGAAATTGAGGCACAGAAAATACTATTTCTTTGCATGATAAATCAAGTGCGTAACTTTAGGACCCCTTCTACATTGGGTGGCAAGATCAAGAGGTGTTCGGGAAACAGCAGGATTTTCTTATATTGTACTACTAGTGAGTTTTGTGATATTTTCTTCTTGGTTAAGGATGTTTACAATATTACTCATTAGTGAAAGATAATTTTTGTTGTTTGTAAACAAAGTGCGCAGCTTTAGGTCCCCCATCATATTATCTCAAATCTATGATGGTGAGCTACAGGATTTGGCACTATTGAAATAAAGTAACCTGCAATCTTGACGAAAGAAAAGAATTGAAATAGTCAAGATCTACACTTTTAGACTCAAAATTTACCACATTAGATGATCTGGCCTGGCATTTTTTTTTTATTTGGCCATGCGTTTGGAATTGGGCCAGTAAAAGGTGGAGTTGTGAGTCTGGTTGTGACATCTGTGCGACAATTTTGGGTACATACTATCTTCCTTTAATTTTCTCTGCGGATATACAATGCATTTGTTGTCAAAATAAAGCTAATGGTGAGAGTACTACATTCATAGTAATTCATAGTAATGTTATTTCCCCTCAAAATTAGTGGTTAATTAGCAACATGTGCAGGGTGGAGGATGATCAGGAGGAGCAAATTCTCCTAATAGCACACTGATGGACTACTGACACCCCCATCCATCATCATATTGTTGACTTTTATTGATAATTCATCATTATGATAGTTTAGATTAATCGTAACTCATTAATAATTTAAAAGTGAAATTAAGCTTAATTACTAATTAATTTTACTATTTAAGCTTTAAAGAGCAATATACCCTGATGCATGATCATGCAAGCAAAGTGTCCTTTCCTCATAACTTGCATTTATAAGCAATGTACTTGACATATAAATATTTCAGCTACTGTATTGTAACTTACAGGACTTAAAAGATGGTTCATATATAAAGTATTGAGAAAGGGTTCATTAATCATTAAAGTATAATCAAATAACAAACAATATAAACATTTGTGATTTCAGCATTATCGCAATGGTTGAGATTTACGGCAAGTTTGAAGAGAGAAATTACACAGAAGGTCTTAGGTCTCTATGAATATACTGAAATTAAATTTGAAAGAACTATTGTGCTTGAAATTATAGGGCTACTTTTGCAGGGGTGTGAGAGTTCAGATTTTTATCTGATTTCAGATTTTTTTTTTTTCAGCTTAATTTCAGCTTATTTTTGGCCTTCCTCTGTACAAAAAGTGTGGGAGCTCTTTCTATTTCAGACTTTTTCAACACTCTTCAGCTTTTTTCAGATCTTTTTCATTTGTGACCACTCACATCCCTGCTATTGATCCATTCATTACAGACTTCATTCAGCAATGAGATGCTCAAAACATGGAAGTCCTCCACAGATCCCTATAAGTATAACATCCTTGCCCTAGGATTGGAATTACCAAGAAATATGTCAGTGTGACTGTTGGAATTACAATGTAGGCCCTACAGTATTTGAACTATACCAAAGTCAGAGATTCAAGAGATGGCTTGCTCCACAAAAATCTATGGAAGAGGCTAGACGGATAAATAGGTCTATTTCTGTCAGAGATATGCTCCGCTGAGACTGCATCAGAAAATGTTGAAAATTCCTCTGAAACAGCGGATTTATCAGTCTAGGAAGAGGCTAAATTACCAAAAGAAAACTTATGGAAAAGAGGATCATGAAGATATGTGTACAATTGCCTTGTAACTTTCATCTTATCTGGACTATTCACTTTGCATAGCATGGAGAATTGGAGATCACACCTTTAATAATCATACTGTACATTTATGAGTAAAATATTACTCTACTTGATAGTATAATTATCAAAATATTACTTTACTGTTATTTTGTTTGATTACATACACCAGAGTCCTGACGCAATAATTTTGATCACGGCTAGCTAGATTCAGATGGGTCACATTAAATACTATTGCCAGATGGTGCATTTTTCTATGTTTTTCAGGGACTCGATTTTAAGGCGCGCGAGAGCGATCGCGCGCTACATGCGCGCCTTAATCCATTTTTGGTAGCGCGATTAATAGCGCGCCTCGCGATAGCTGACCTGCGCGAAAATGCCTAAAGTCGCCCTCGAAATCACCCAAAATCATGCTTTCGGGAACGACATAAAATCTGAATGTCGCCCCCGAAATTATTGCCGAGTGATAACAACTCAACGGCCCACTAGTGCCATATGCTCGAGCTCCGCTTACCATTTAAAAACCATCCAAAATCCACACTCAAAATCACGAATAAGCCTTAAAAGTAGCGAGTAGCGCAGTTTCAAATTCCGAAGTTGCGTTATTTTTTCTGTACCACGTATTTCCATACACATGGTATACCAGGTATGGAAAAAAAAATCAACGCAACGGTCGGGAAAGAGTTGCATGTATAGGGGTCCATTATGACTACCACCGTGTGCCATTTCGAATGCACATGTTTCCCCTACAGATATCACCATTCTGTGATAAAATAATTCGAATTACACAGGAAATAAATCCCAGGTCTAGTAACCTAGCATTGGTGAGTTGTCATTCGGCTTTGCTTTTCAAAACGGCTTATTAACTTCCAAAATAAGTTATCTAATTTATCAATTATAACTAAAAAATCATTTGTTTTCTTTTTCTAGGGGATGAGGTATTATATCAGACAATAAATCATCAAACAAAGCTCCATCTTTTTTACAAGGACGGCGGCAGGCTCACGCATTGGCGCTTTTACTAGCTAGCCAGTTGGAGCTCTGTCTCTCTGCCAGAGCTCTGGGGGACAATTCGCTCAGTAAAGGCCTCAATGATGGTGATTTTCTGTTTCAGACAGAGTTTACATTTCAGGAATATTATTCAAAACTGCCAATAAAGTTTGATGATTTCTTCATTGTCATGTATATTTAAGTTCTTAATGAATACATTCTCACCAAATTTAGACTCCCCCATAGAGAAATTAAATTTTCATGGAGATCTGCGTTTTCAAAGAACTTCAGGAAAAGTTAGGGTTTGTGGGCCTTTATTACATGTACATGGCTGACTAGGGTATTGTACTGGAATAAATGGAGTAGAAATTAGATATTGAATTCATTTATATCCAAGTCCAACTCACAGTCACACACACACTCACAAACCCACACACACCCACCCATCCACACACACCTACATCCAAGATTCTAAACATGATAAATAACTTTAAAAATCATACAATATTAAACAAAAAGTAATAATTCCTTAATAAGTGAACAGGTATTCCTCAAAATACAAAAAAGTAGCATTTAAAAAGAGCCCCCGAAATTTGACAAAAAAATTAAAATGGAGCCCCCGAAAAAAAAAAAAAAATTGTCAGTGACTTAACTTTTAGCCAAAGTCAAAACCTAACTAAAACAGGTTTTACAACACACAATCTAATTACAATACATTGTAAAACAATTATAAATACTTCCTTTGGTTGTTGATTGTAATTTTATAGTACATACATTTCCTCCATCCATTTTGTTAATTGGGCAAAAAGCTCCCCTTGTATGTTGAAGAAGAGCTTTTTGAAGTGCTCCTCTACCGCTCTCCTTAAAAGTTCTAGGAGAGCTTTTTATTGCTCCCCTTATAATTATAAAACCGAGTCCCTGGTTTTTAAATAAATCTTTTATGAATTCATATGTTGATACTTGGTTTGAATTTCTATTTCTTGTATGATTTTGAGTATTTTAAAATGCATATTGGTACAAAATTATAAAATTCTCCGATCATATCTAAAAATGCTCTGTCATAAATTTTGTATGAAGAGGCTTGCGCAAAATGATTATGAATACCTTAGAGGCTTAGACCCTATAATGCTATTTATGGAAAGTACTGAATTAGAAGAATTTAAAAATGGCACTTTTATATTAATTGGGTACACCAATACTATTTCCTTTAATATGGTATATTTGGTTCTTCTAATGCATGCACCCTATTCTATTTGAAGTGCATTTTTGGAATCCTTAGTTAATCTCCTATCAGAAAATTTTTTTTGTACGATGGGTGATTCCGTGAAGTATGTCAAAGTTACAGAGGTTCAAATGAAAAAGGACCCAACTCTCATCATGTCGTGAACACATTCACACAAAACTGGCCCAACTAAAATGCATGGCCATTTAGGTCCAAAATTACTCTATGTTTTCCAGTTTGAGCCCTTTCATGTCTGTTACAGTATTAGTAATCATTAGGCATTGTTTTACCATCAAAATTGATTATTTAGATGTGATAAAAAATGAATTCCCAAAATTATGGATAATTTTATTTTTGTGAAGTAACCAAATATGGGGTTCCAATTCTGTCTAAAAATGTCCTTTCCGAAATCGGCATTTTTACAAATAGTTAAGTTAGACATTACTTGATTAATAATTCATATATGAATTATATATAAGAACTCTTAAATATACAACAGATTTTAATTTGCCCACATCCAATTATTTTTTTAGACAGTACAAATTCCAGTGTCCTGAGTGTTGTCAAATTTATCAATTTCTGTCCAAAAGTGAGCCTCCAAAAAATCAAGCAATAGTCATCACATGTAATTACGAGATTGAACCCATATGAACAAATTAAGTAGTCCCCCTTATGCCTTAAAATTCTGGAGAAATATGATTTCACTTATTTATAACACACAGAAAGAAATTGAGGAAAAACAAACAATTTTTTTTTGTCAAATGAGACAGTTAGGTCTACCCTGATGGGTACCTGGCCGGAATGGAGTGAATTTACTACTTGAAATGCATGTGCGTTGTAAATAATTACGGCCGCCAAGCTAATACAAGAACTGTTTATTTAGTTTCTTTCAGCACAAGATTTACGCACTTGTTCTTCTGACCCAGGTTGAAAATGGCTGAAAAAAGTAAAACATCCTCTTCGTCAACCCAAGATGACTCTGTATCGAGACCAGACGTCCCGTAAGTGAACCATCTATCTACACCCTCTTGTTTGAGCAATTCAAAGTACAATTAAAAACCCACTTTCAGAATTTTTAAACTAATCTATGTTTTAATTTTCTTTGATGTTTATAATGTATATTCAATGTTTGATTCTACAATTTTAACCATATTTCCTGCTTTCCTTATGCAAAGAGAGGTATTATGTGTCTATTAAGAATTGTACTACAGTGTATTTTTATTATTTATTTTTATATGGCAATTACATGTAATGCATTCTAACTCCTGATCCAACACAGTACTACTTTGTCCACTCTGACAGTTTGGTCATATTTGGCATTCTTGTCTTACTGTAACCTTGTGTTTTGAACAACATTCTGCACAGAAATCGAACTTTAACAATGAAAATTCATAAAAAGTAATGTTTTGGGGTAATTCATATTGTTAAAACCTCCCTTTGCCTTATCTTTGCTGATCGGAACAAGAATTGTAAAGTTTATAACATTGGTAAATCCAGGGAGCCCCCTGTTGCACCCACAAATGTAATAACGCCCACAAATGTAATAACGCCCACAAATGTAATAACACTTTACCCACAAATGTAATAACGCCCACAAATGTAATAACACTTTACCCACAAATGTAATAATTTCACCCACAAATGTAATAATGCACTTTACCCACAAATGTAATAATTGTTGATCGCCCACAAATGTAATAATGACTTTACCCACAAATGTAATAAATTTGAAGGGATTTTTGGCGAATCCGTTCTAAACTAAAATCCTGTAGTAATGCGTTCATATAGCGATGGACCTATTGTAATAGGTCCATGATATAGCACAAAAGTCCAAAGTCTTTTTTCCAGACCCGGTTGATTCAAATTATAATATAAGTCCAAAGTCTTTTTTCCAGACCTGGATATTTCAAAAATTATAATATGAGTCCAAAGTCTTTTTTCCAGACCTGGATATTTCAAAAATTATAATATGAGTCCAAAGTCTTTTTTCCAGACCCGGTTGTTTACAAAATTATAATATAAGTCCAAAGTCTTTTTTCCAGACCCGGTTGTTTCAAAAATTATAATATAAGTCCAAAGTCTTTTTTTCCAGACCCGGTTGTTTTAAAAAATATAACATAAGTCTAAAGTCTTTTTTCCAGACCCGGTTATTTCAAAAATTATAATACAAGTCCAAACTAAGATACGATAATGATATTCAAGTGGAATAAAAATGAGAATCGAGCTCAGTCTTTTCTCCAGACCCAGTTAATTAAAGCTGGAGGAATAAATGTCTTTGTTGTTGTTTGAACTTATATGGCGCGTATTGTGAATATATGCGCTCAGAGTAAATTCAGAACCAAGCGTAATCTTTTCTCCAGACCCGGTTACCTAAAACTAAAAACTAAAACCCTATAGTAATGCGTTCATATAACACACAAGTGCAGTTTTTTTTTCCAGACCCGGTTCATTCAAAAAGTATAATATAACTCAAAGTCTTTTTTCCAGACCCGTTTGAGTAGAAAATTGTAATACAAGTCCAAAGCCTTTTTTCCAGACCCGGTTGTTTAAAAAATTATACTATACGTCCAAAGTCTTTTTTCCAGACCCGGTTATTTAAAAAAATCATAATATAAGTCCAAACTAAGATACCATAATGATATTCCAGTGGAATAAAAATGAAAATTGAGCTTAGTCTTTTCTCTTAACCCTGTTATTCCAAAATTATGAATAACAATACAACAACAAAAACAGTATAAAGACTCAGCCAGACCCAATTATTTTTTTTTCAAAACGCAAATAGTAATAATTTCAAACGCAAATAGTAATAATAAATAAACTACAAATCTAAGACCAAGCAATCATTCAACCTAAGAACCTTTTTTTAAAGAGAGGTTAAAAGCGTTGTCTTTATTCCAGACCTAATCATTGAAAAAATTACAAAATAATCTTCTAACGTAAGACCCTATCATATTCTTATTCTTGTGGAATAAGACGAGATTTAAAACGTACTCTTTCCTCCAGACACAGTTATTTAAAAATGAATTTAGAAATACTTTAAATCTAAGACTAATTTTCAAAAGTTACACCCAGAAAAAAATACCCCACTCCCATTTTTTTTTAAATAATACTAAGACCCCTACAAAACATTGTAATAATGCATGGGTAAAGCAATCATCTTTTCTCAAGACTTGGTTATTATTTGAAAAAATAAAATAGTTTTTACAAATATTCTAAAACGAATACCCAATAATCTAATTACTGTGGAATAACATGAAGATCGATTGTAGAATTTCCTCCAGACACAGTTATTTCAAGAATAAAAAAAAAAATAAAAAATCCAACCCCCAACAACGAATCTAAGAACCAACAATCCTCCAAATTAAGACCATGTAGAAAAGCACATGTTTAGAGCGTTGTCTTTATTCCAGACCCAGTCATTTAAAACAATTTAACAAATCTTAAAAACTTTGTCATATTCCTATTCCTGTGGAATAACACGAGTATTATGCTTAGTCTTTCGTCTAAACCCGGTTATTTAAAAAATAAACAAATATATAACAAAGACGAGATTTAAAACGTACTCTTTCCTCCAGACACAGTTATTTAAAAATGAATTTAGAAATACTTCAAATCTAAGACCAATCTTCAAAATTAAACCCGTTTAAATTCTTGGGTTTAGAGTGTTGTCTTTACCCCACACCCAGTTCTCTTAAAAATACAAATTAAGCCAAACTATAAAAATCATGTGATAGCGCATACCACAAAGACGACAAATTAATCATAGGCGTAAATATTCATATGATACGCGCCTTAAAATCCAAGATAACAACGTTATTCTACATCAATGATATTGTGGGGTCTTTACTGATACTGTTTGTTTGTTTTTATTGTTTCTTATAATTTCCTCTTTTGAAATAACTGGGTCTGGAGCAAAGGCTACACGATATTTCCATGCTATTCAATATTGATAAGATTGCAGGGTCTTTGTTTTGTTGTTGTTGTTGTTGTGTTTTTTATTAATGATTTTTATAACTGGGTCTGGAGAAAAGACCACGCTATATTTCCATGCTATTCAACATGAATAGGATCGTGGGCCGTTGTTTTTATTATTATTATTAATTTATTATTATTATTATTCATTTGTTACTTGAAAGATCTGGGTCTGGATGAAAGACTACGCTATATTCCCATGTTATTTAACATTAATAAGATAGTGGGGGTCTTTGTTTCTCGTTGACTCTTTAAAAAATGATTTGTAATTTTGAAATAAGTGGGTCTGGAGGAAAGACTACGCTATATTTCTATGTTATTCAACAACAATAAGACTGTGGGGCTTTTGTTTTATTATTATTATATATCTTTTCTAATATTTGTTATTTTGAAATAACTGGGTCTTAAAAAAAGACTACGTTATATTTTCAAGTTATTCAACATCAGTGAGATAGTGGGGTTTTTGTTAATAGTGTTCTTTATGATATGCAATTGTGAAATAATCGGGGCTGGAACAAAGACTACACCATATTTTGATACTAACTGGGCGTTGTGGCGTGCACCTGTAATCCAAGCTATGTGGGAAAGTTATAAATTGATGCAGAGGTTCGAGCCCTTGTCACGTGTTTCGGATGGTGACGTTAAAGGTCGGTCCCAGACGTAAATAATCATATCTTATTGATACACGTCTGACAATACTCAAATACACACACACACATGCTATTCAATGTTGAAAAGATTGCGGGGTCTGTTTTTGGTTGTTGTTGTTGTTGTTCTTTTGTTTTTTTGAATGATTTTTTTATAACTGGGTCTAAAGAAAACACTATGCTATATTTACATTTTGTTCAACATTAATAAAATCGTGGGGTCTTTGTTTTTTTTTATTATTATTTATTATTTGCTATTTGAAACATTTGGGTCTGGAGGAAAGACTACGATAAACTTCTGTGTTATTCAACAATAAGAAGAATTAATTTTGGGATCTTTATTTGGAAGATTGTTTAAATGTTTTATATAACCGGTTCTAGAGAAAAAAGACTGTGACTTTGCACCATATGAACGCATTGCAATAGGGTTTTTTTTTAGAACAGATTCGCCAAAAATCCCTTCAAATTTTGTAACATATGTGGGTAAAATCATTATAACATTTGTGGGCGATCAAAAATTATTACATATGTGGGTAAAGTGCATTATTACATTTGTGGGGTGAAATTGTTACATTTGTGGGTAAAGGGTTTTAGTTTTTAGTTTTAAGTAACTGGGTCTGGAGAAAAAACTACGCTTGATTCTCAATTTACTCTTCGCGCATATATTCACAATTTACTCTTAGCGCATATATTCACAATTTACTCTTAGCACATATATTCACAATGAGCGCCGTTTAAGTCAAAACAACAACAAAGACATTTATTCCACCAGTTTTAATTAACTGGGTCTTGAGAAAAGACTAAGCTTGATTCTTATTTTCATTGGCCCAAATATTCACCACTGGATGATACGCGCCGTATAAGCTAAAACAACAAAATTTTATTCCACTGGAATATCATTATCGTATCTTCGTTCGGACTTATATTATAATTTATTAAACAACCGGGTCTGGAAAAAAGACTTTCACTTATATTATCATTTTTGAATGAACCGGGTCTGGAAAAAAACCTTTTGCACTTTGTGCTATATGAACGCATTACTATACGGTTTTAGTTTTTAGTTACTAGGTCTGGAGAAAAGACTATGCTTGATTCTCAATTTACTCTCAGCACATATATTCACAATATGCGCCATATAAGTTAACACAAAAACAAAGACATTAATTCCACCAGTCTCGATTAACTGGGTCTGGAGAAAAGACTAAGCTCAATTCTCATTTCCATTCCACTGGAATATCATTATCGTATCTTAGTTTGGACTTACATTATAATTTTTTAAACAACCGGGTCAGGAAAAAAGACTTTGGACTTATATTATTATAATTTTTAAACAACAGGGTCTGGAAAAAAAGACTTTGGACTTATATCACAATTTTTGAAACAACCGGGTCTGGAAAAAAGACTTTGGACTTATATCATAATTTTTTTAACAACCGGGTCTGGAAAAATGACTTTAGACTTATATCATGATTTTTTAAACAACCGGGTCTGGAAAAAAGACTTTGGAATTATATTATAATTTTTGAAAAAAACAGGTCTGGAAAAAAGACTTTGGACTTATATTATAATTTTTGAATCAACCGGGTCTGGAAAAAGACTTTGGAATTATATTATAATTTTTCAAACAACCGGGTCTGGAAAAAAGACTTTGGACTTACATGATAATTTTTTAATTAACCGGGTCTGGAAAAAAGACTTTGCACTTTCGTACTATATCATGGACCTATTACAATAGGTCAATCGCTATATGAACGCATTACTACAGGATTTTAGATTAGAACGAATTCGGCAAAAATCCCTTCAAATTTATTACATTTGTGGGTAAAGTCATTATTACATTTGTGGGCGATCAAAAATTATTACATTTGTGGGTAAAGTGCATTATTACATTTGTGGGTGAAATTATTACATTTGTGGGTAAAGTGTTATTACATTTGTGGGCGTTATTACATTTGTGGGTAAAGTGTTATTACATTTGTGGGCGTTATTACATTTGTGGGTGTAACACCCCCCCCCCCCATGCATCATGCATCTTCTTGACACAAGTAGTAAATTCACCCCCCCCCCCCATGCATCTTCTTAGCAATCAGGTAAAAAAATCACCACCAATCATACATGCAAGTCCTTTGTCTCTTTTTTTTTAAGTTCAACATTCACTTAGTAGTACGTACATCAAATGTGTGAGACCCCATCTTTATAAGATATAGTTTGATTTTGTTAGAATTGTTTTTTATTGGACTTTGAACTTTGTTTAAGTTTGTCTATTCCACTGATTATAGGATTACCAGTACTATTTCAAAGATTATTGCACAATTGTGGTCAAGTTGATCGGTAGACTTAAAATAGAATTTAAACGTCTTCCAATGAATTCAATTTTAGTCTTGGCATATTAAACTAAAAAGTAAAAGCAAGTAAGCAAATAAACATGGTGCTGGTAATGATTTACACCTTTTAAAATATCCCCTATTGATTCTATGGGACTTGATACACCACTAATCACTTCAATATTACCGTAGAAATGAATAGGAACAGGGAAATTGCCCAATAGAAACTTGTAATTTTCTTCCCTTGTTTCAATAAGGAAAAAGTTAATTTGGAAATGAACTTGTGCTTGGACACAACTATGTCAGTACATGATCATGTTTTTTTTTTCATTTGCAATGGTAATTTTTTTGTTTTGCCTGAACGAAGCATGGCAGAGGCCGAGTGATTACTTTTCCTGTTGGTCTGTTGATCTGTTACAAAAATGTTTAAGTTTTTGTTTAACTTGCTTTCATTTCTTTATTTCTGCATCAATGATGTTTTATACTTGGTACATTATGATCCTTGGGTGAGCTTATGAGAATGATGGGGTCAAAGGTCATTTAAGATCATATTGCATATTTTATAGATCGCGAAATCAGGTGAGACTGGTGGTTCCCGAACCACCTTGTTTTCAAGTGAAATGACCTAGCAATCACTTTTCCTGTTAGTCTTTTAGTAACAAAACTAACAAGCTTGTGAGGTGAGCACTCTTGCATAAAACAAACATGTAACTTTTTGTTCAAATTGCTCTCATTTCTTTATTTCTGCATCAGTTATTTTCACACTTGGTACAAATAATCCTTTGGTAATTACATGTGTGTTGTTGAGGATGATGGGGTCAAAGGTCATCTAGGGGTCAAATGGTCAAATGATATAAGGTCCTGTCCATCTTTTTTTCAAGTTTTTTCAACTTGCTGTCATTTATTTATAGCTGCATCAATTGTGTAAAATACTTCGTACAAATAATCATTGGGTAATAACCACACATGTGTTCTTGAGGATGATAAGGTGAAAGGTCACCTAGGGGTCAAAAGATCATATTTCATATTGAATGACCTTGTTTATATTGTTAGCATTGAATTGTTTGTAAGTTTTTGGGTTGTTGTTATTATTTGATTTAAGTGTTTACTTGAATTGAATAGAATTTGTAGTTTTGAACAATATGGTGATATTACATTCCTTGGGGAATGTTAAAAGTAGAATAATCCTACCATTTTTGTCTCACCTGCATAGCAGAGTGAGACTATAGGCGCCGCTTTTCCGACGGCGGCGGCGGCGGCGACGGCGACGGCGGCGGCGACGGCGGCGGCGGCGTCAACACCAAATCTTAACCTGAGGTTAAGTTTTTGAAATGACAGCATAACTTAGAAAGTATATGGACCTAGTTCATGAAACTTGGCCATAAGGTTAATCAAGTATTACTGAACATCCTGCCTGAGTTTCATGTCACATGACAAAGGTCAAAGGTCATTTAGGGTCAATGAACTTAGACCATGTTGGGGGAATCAACATCAAAATCTTAACCTAAGGTTAAGTTTTTGAAATGTCATCATAACTTAGAAAATATATGGACCTAGTTCATGAAACTTATACATAAGGTTAATCAAGTATCACTGAACATCCTGCATGAGTTTCACGTCACATGACCAAGGTCAAAGGTCATTTAGGGTCAATGAACTTTGGCCGAATTGGGGGTATCTGTTGAATTACCATCATAACTTTGAAAGTTTATGGATCTGATTCATGAAACTTGGACATAATAGTAATCAAGTATTACTGAACATCCTGTGCAAGTTTCAGGTCACATGATCAAGGTCAAAGGTCATTTAGGGTCAATGAACTTTGGCCAAATTGGGGTATTTGTTGAATTACAGCCATAAATTTGAAAGTGTGTTGGTCTAGTTCATAAAACTTGGACATAATAGTAATCAAGTATCACTGAACATCCTGTGCGAGTTTCAGGTCACATGATCAAGGTCAAAGGTCATGTAAGGTCAAAGAACTTTGGCCACGTTGGGGGTATTTGTTGAATTGCCATCATATCTCTATAAGTGTATTGGTCTAGTTCATAAAACGTGGAAATAAGAGTAACCAAGTATCACTGAACATCTTGTGCGAGTTATAGTAGTTTTCAAAATCAGCACTGCTGCTATATTGAATCGCGTGATGCAGGTGAGACGGCCAGAGGCATTCCACTTGTTCTTTCTTTCTATTAATTTTTTCTTGTTATTTTGTTGTTTACCTCCCCCCCCCCCCCCTCTTTACATCATGAAATCATTATCGTTTTTAATATTCTACAGAATCCACAAGCCAAGAGATTCTCTTTTGAGTCATTCAAGTGGTTTTAACAATTACAGGGGATTTCTCAATCTATGCATAGTCTTATTGGTAGGTATATCTTAATGAATTTACATGTTAATAAGTCACCAGTTTAAACTGCATCCTACATGTAGGCTATACAATCTGACTACAACCCGATCCTCTACTAAATCACCCTTTGCGTAACGGTAAATACAGAAGTTTAAACAAGTGAAATGATCTTTGAAGTTTGGCATACTATGAAAATTCTGCTTTACTGCAAGCTTTGTTGGCAGACTTAAGTAATTCATGTGACGTCAAATATGTTATGGAAGTGAATTTGCTCTTATTTCTACATGTAGGCTTACAATAGATTGAAAATTTGCTTTTAGAACTTATACCAATTATTTAGAACATTGATCATAAGATCTTATAGGTTGGAATGTTCAATCAAATACTAAATTACAATTTATTAAAAAATTGATCACAAACGGTTCGTTTAATGTGTGCTGGCTTAAGGTGTTTAAGTGGAGCCCACTGAAATATTTCATATATTCCATAAATTGAACAATCAAAGGATTAATGGCCATTTTGATTTTCCTCATAAACTTTTGAAAACAATGGAATGAACATCAGTGACAGGTTTGATGTGCTCCTCCTGTTATTTCCCATGATTTCATACATGATTCAACAAGCCCTGTTGGGAGATAGCCTACTATTTCATTATGCGAGGCTTTTTTTCAAATTTGATAATTTCTATCCAATTATAATGCTTTATTGTTGATTAGATATTGTGTTATTCTGTAAAGTTGCAAATCTGTACCCTTATTTTTTTTCTCCTTAGAATGGTTTACACTGCTTCACTCGCTTGTAATTTTTCATATATATCAAAACCATTAGCCCCCAATTTCAACCTTTACATTATGCTGAGAAAGAGTGTGCATATATTATATTTCATAAAATTGACATTTGACAATATTTCACTCTTTGTATTCATACCTTCCAATGGAATTTCTTAATTTGGCCCAAATTAGTTACATTTTGGGGTTTTAGCAGTGTAAACAATGTTTCACAGGGCAGGGCATCTTTTAACATCGAGTCATTCACTTTTTGGAAATTAGTTCAGCTATGTAAACCTTGAGCTCTATAACCACAAAACTACAACCTAATACAGGAAGATAATCAACCCAGATAAAGTTGATAGTTTCACTTTCAAATTACTATTGTTGACAAAATATAGATATATCATGCATTCTCTCAACAAGGTCATTCACAAAGTTGAAGTACATTCATACAGTTGTTGTAAAATCATTTGTATAAATGGTGTTTCAAATGTCTAAATATTGAGGAAAGGAGTTAAAAACCTGATTGATTATAAATATTTCCTTTTCTCCAAAATTTAGGGTATGTCTACCAGTAGACTGGTCCTTGAGAATCTGATCAAGTAAGAAATTGATTAAATAAATAGATACCATGTGAAATTATAATTATATGAATCAATATGCTTAAACACA
This sequence comes from Lytechinus pictus, assembly GCF_037042905.1. Lineage (NCBI taxonomy): Eukaryota > Metazoa > Echinodermata > Echinoidea > Temnopleuroida > Toxopneustidae > Lytechinus > Lytechinus pictus. The sequence continues at coordinate 25,791,913 of NC_087246.1, forward strand.
ATATGCTGTCATATTGCTTTTAATACAGTTGTAAATAAGAGAGATGCAAGAATCAACAATATTCATAGATTTTGTAAGATGTCTTTCTGTTGGCCAATAAAACTACATTTTCCTTTTCACAAAAACAATAAGGGTTAACAATGCCCAAAATGGTCTAAATATTCCTGTTAAACAAATCTTAATAGCAAAGAAAGGTTATCAATGCCTCTGCGATATCTCTTTAGAGATTGTTGTACTTTATCGACGCTGATTACTTGATGTTTTCGTAATCCCCCCCCCCTTTTTTTATACAGCCTTGAATGGGTTAATTTAATTAATTCCCTTTCTCTCTCATATTCAAATATTCTTTCTTTTTTTCCAATATTGATTGTTAATTTCTATTTGTCTTATTGTAGATATGGCATTATTATGGACCCTATCATGTGGGTCAGTATATTCCTGCAAGATCCGTATAGCTGGCCAAACCTCACTCTCCTTATAAGTAAGTAAGATTGAAGCTCACTCCGCTTTGACACTTTAATGCTCAGCAACATACCTCTGCAATATCTCTTAATTATACAGTTGGATTTGAGGCAATGAAAAATTCTCACTGTAAATATTCCTACTAGTAGGCCTATATGAAGCATACGTTGAATCTCCTACCAAAAAGAACAAGATAGCCTTGATACTTGTACTGTCAAACATCTTTAAATAGTTAGCTCATTGTACTTTGTATGAGGCCATGAGTATAATATAGAGTCAGTACGGTACGTCACATGTGAAATGAATTTGAATATTAACTTGGGCACTCACAAAAATTGTTTTTAAACATTTTTTGGCAGATAGGTGCATACATATTTACATAATTTATGCTTCACCTTGTTTGAACAATTCATTTCATTCAATATTCAGGCTTTGTAACATTGCACTGTATTGACTTGAAATCATCTGGATTAGAACAGGAAATGATCAACTTCCTTTATCACTTTCCATTATAAAATGTAATTTATTACAGGGATTGTTGTTCGTTAGGTGAAGCAAGCAGGATGCATTGGTATCTTTCCTTGACTCCATAAGTTTGTGTATAGTGTAACTCATGTATAGGCATATCTATTGTTTGGTTTTTTTGTCTCACCTGCATAGCAGAGTGAGACTATAGGCGCCGCTTTTCCGACCGCGGCGGCGGTGTCCACACCAAATCTTAACCGAAGGTTAAGTTTTTGAAATGACAACATAACTTAGAAATTATATGGACCTAGTTCATGAATCTTGGCCATAAGGTTAATCAAGTATTACTGAACATCCTGCACGAGTTTTACGTCACATGACCAAGGTCAAAGGTCATTCAGAGTCAATGAACTTTGGCCGAATTGGGGGTATCTGTTGAATTACCATCATAACTTTGAAAGTTTATGGATCTGATTTATGAAACTTGGACATAATAGTAATCAAGTATCACTGAACATCCTGTGCAAGTTTCAGGTCACATGATTAAGGTCAAAGGTCATTTAGGGTCAATGAACTTAGACCATGTTGGGGGAATCAACATCAAAATCTTAACCTAAGATTAAGTTTTTGAAATGTCATCATAACTTAGAAAGTATATGGACCTAGTTCATGAATCTTGGCCATAAGGTTAATCAAGTATCACTGAACATCCTGCACGAGTTTTACGTCACATGACCAAGGTCAAAGGTCAGTTAGAGTCAATGAACTTTGGCCAAATTGGGGGTATTTGTTGAATTACCATCATAACTTTGAAAGTATATTGGTCTAGTTCATAAAACTTGGACATAAGAGTAATCAAGTATCACTGAACATCCTGTGCGCATTTCAGGTCACATGACCAAGGTCAAAGGTCAATGAACTTTGGCCATAATGGGGGTATCTGTTGAATTACAATCATAAGTTTGAAAGTTTATGGATCTGACTAATGAAACTTGGACATAAGAGTAATCAAGTATCACTGAACATCCTGGGCGAGTTTTAGGTCACATGTTCAAGGTCAAAGGTCATGTAAGGTCAATGAACTTTGGCCATGTTGGGGGTATTTGTTGAATTACCATCATATCCTTGTAAGTGTATTGGTCTAGTTCATAAAACGTGTACATAAGAGTAACAAGTATCACTGAACATCTTGTGCGAGTTATAGTAGTTTTCAAAGTCAGCACTGCTGCTATATTGAATCGCGTGATGCAGGTGAGAGGCATTCCACTTGTTTGTTTTTTTTTCAATTCGTTATTGCACTATATTAATACTAAGATTAGTGTGGACGCAATAGACTAAATTATTTAGAAAATTGAATTGAATTAGATTGAATTTTATCAGTGTTAATGTGTTGTAGTTGTCTACTGCTCAATATTTTTCTTCCTTCATTTTATTGCAGTTCTAAATGGCTTCATATTATATGCTTTTTGGCTTGAAAAACTGATATCCAAGGTATGGTTCACTTGATATACTGATATTTTAGTGGTGGTTTTAATTTTGTGAATTTCCAAGTTGACAAAAACCACTTCCACTTTGAGAGACCTTACATTTCTACTTGCATTCATGACGACTTATAGCAAAGTACTCATTTAGAGCATTAAAGCTAAATTTTTGCTTGTGGTAATGATTGCTCAATAAATTCAAACTGAATCCAACAAACTTAATACTGCTGCTTGTTTTATGTTTGTTTACATGCATGAATGAAAATTATACATGTCAAGTGAATATGGCAGATAATGATCTATTTCTCACTTAATTGTAGAATAAGCATAGTATTTTGTCAGTATATAGAGGTTTTTTAATGAATACACATGACCAAATGGAATTGTGGAAGAAATTGCTTTAAAGTGACTGGAAATTGTTGTAGCCCCTAAGAATTAGTGTATATCGTAAGATTACAACAGGGAATAATTTTCCTGGTATCGCATCGCAATTTGCTCCACATTTTTGAAAGACTGCTATGCATAAAGTCTTTTGTATAGCATATTTTCACATAGGACTGTACATTACTTAGTTGAGAGCTTTTCTCTTATGACCAAAAATGCTATTCAAATTTGTAAAGCAAAATTATACCCTGAACACGGCTCTCAATTCAGTGATACAAGATTTATTCAAGTCTGAATATAAGGATATATCTAAAAAGAAAAATCAATCCCTTCTAATGGATTTTTCTAGTGCAAACATTCTGTCTAAATAATATAAAAATAACTTGATAGCTTCCAATTATTGTTATCAACATTTCTTCAACATAAGTTTCACCATCACAAACTCATGGGAGGGTGTTAAAAATCTGTGTATTATGAAAAAAAATATGATTATGATAATACTTTTCTTTTCTTCAGAAAGCCATCAATGAGAGAACAATGACAGTATTGGTGACGCTGAATGTCATGACCGTATTTGTCTTCCCAGTGGTCGTTATTGTCTATTATAAGCCAAACCCAGGTAAAATCTTTTTACACATATATATCTCACCCGTGTTGTGTTTGTTGTTTAATGACATCTCTTTGTCTGTGATGTATTCTAAATACATGAGGTATGTTCACTTCATTTGAAGTCATTTAATGATATTCTTATCAATCAACTAAGTTCAGATGAAATAAAAGTAGTGGTAGTGATAGAACACTAGGACCCCCCCCCCCTTCTTGTTCAGCATTTATGTCAGTGCTATAATGTGTACTATTAGGAGGCTGGTCTCTACAATCATCTTGTTATCTTTGAATGTGAATAAAGTTGTTCACTGTATATATTGTCATATATGACACAAAACAATGTATTGCATTTGTTAGAAAATAACATAAAATGAATACAAAATGTAATGAAAAAAAGAGACTTCAAAATCTATTTTTAGAGGATATACATATTAGAGGAAATGAGTTATTTTTTTATTCAGTGCTATGTTTATAGATTGAACTCGCAGGTATTGCGACAAGGGTGGGACTAATTTCTCAATTTAAATACATGTGATCACTTTGTGGAAGTGTGGATTGAATACTGCCAGAATTACAACAAATTTGATTAAGTATGCATATTTTTATTTAAATAGCCATTCCTATGTATTTGATAGAGAATCATGTTGCTGCATATTAAGTCTAAAACCCGGTGTGCACTACACAATTTGTTGCATTCTGATTTTCCAAAAAATTGTATTAGCATTTGATATGCACATTCCAATCTATAAAATCTCGACAATCAAACTTTTGATTAGTGGTATGAGTTCTGAAATCAAAATTTCAAGCCGCACCCCAACACCCATCCCCATCCCCCCCCCCCCCCCCCCGAAGGAATGCTAATCTTTATAATTGTAATGACGTCATCTTCTGTTACAATTTTAGCAATTCAAAAATTATTTTATGTTACTCTTGCAGTAACATAGAATTTTGATTCAATTATTCCTGGTTAAGTGCCAAACTTCAAGTATGTACATTTTCTTCTATGTACATTTTACTTCTATGTACTTTCCTATTTAATGCAATTTGGTTTTTTTTTTAAATCTGGCTGTAGGTCAATTCAATTCAAATTTATTTCCACATCTGATTAAAAACACAAGTACAAATTCATATGCAGATAGATATATACAATAAAAAAAACATTAAAATGAAACATATTCAGTTCGGAATCATAATGTGGTGGGAATTTACAACGGCCAAAGGCCTATCAGGGTTATTCCCAAAGGTAATAAAATTTACATTAAATGTTTCTTGAATATTTGGATCATATAATGTGCGGTGGGAGTACTATGCACCCCTTACAGCTTCTTTGCACAACCTTTTTTTTTGCAGTTGGTTCATTTGTCAGCCTGGGTACTTACTCCATTGTGTTTCTGAAGCTCATCTCTTACGCTGCTGTCAATAAATGGTGTCGAGATGCGCAATCCAGCGTCAGCAGGAAGACCAAAAAGAATATCACCAATGGTGACAGTTCCCTTTCAAGGAATTCACCCAGAAGGCACTCGACCCCACAGCCCAGGAAGAGGGTTTCTAACAGACGTATTAGTGAAGGATCAAATTTGGATGGTGAATAATGCTTTTCTTCTTTTTAGCATTCTTGGGGTATATCAGGGTTCCCACAGTCATGGAAAATTCTGGAAAAATTTGAGATCATGGAATAGAAAGTCAGGGATTTTTGAAAAGTTGTGAAAAGTTATGGAAAAGTCATGGAATTGCATTTACCTCTTGGCTATGGCAGCTTTCCAGTTTGTCATGTCTCGCAACTCTCATACTCTGCTATTATAATTGGTGTTCATGATTTCCATTTTTCTCAGTTTGTGACATCCCAAATTCTACATAACTCCCGGGAAGTCATGGAAAGCAGCAATTTAGTCATGGAAAAGTCATGTAATTCAAATTTCTGTGGGAACCCTGTATATCATATATGAAAAATGTTTACTCTTGATAAATTCATTTAAAAAGATGATTTATCAAGGCAAAACTAGTTTTGAACATAAAACACAAAAACCATCATATTAATTTGTACAAAGACAATTTCAAATTCAATTCGGTTTTATTAAAGGGGAATCCAACCCAAATAAAAACTTGTTTTTATAAGGAAAAGAAAAATCAGACCAGTTGTTAGGTGAAAGTTTGAACAATATTGGACAAACAACAAGAAAGTTATGAATTTTTTAAAGTTATAAATAATTGTTATCACTATACCCATTCTGGAGACTTCAAATTGGCCGCATATGGGAAGTCATAGCACTGAGGGAGAGATCAGTGAGTCATAGTGATGTAAGGCAAGGACTACTCTTCCATGTACTCCAATACATATTATGGCTAAAATGTCATTTTCCCCCAAAGTTTTATTTCAAATTATATTTTTTCTTTCATGAGGACATAAAACAATATACTACCTGGGTTATATTTAGATTACTGCCCCAGGGGGATGGGTACTTAGGAGAAAACCACAAACCCCTGATAATAAAGTACATGGCCTATGGGAAAGTTGTCCTTGCCCCTCGTCATAATTTACTTACTCAGTTGCCAATTTGAAATCTACATAGTATTAGTGATCTCAATTTTAAAGCAGCTATAACTTTCTTATTGTCTGATTTCTTTCAAACTTTCACCATTCTGTTTGATTTATTTTTCTCCTGCCCAACACAACATTTTATAGCCAAGGCTGGATTCCCCTTTAAAATATACTCATCAAAAAGTCCAAAGACTAACAATGTGAGCTCACAATAAAAAGCATAAAATATGACAGATAAAATATAAAGTATATAACGTGCAGTGATCACAATAAAAACAATTACAAAGAAAAATGCATTAACATTAAAAACAACAAAGTGAAATGAAAAGTACAGGTGTATATAATGTAACGAATTGAATTAAGGACAGAAAAACCAAACTGGCATGTATATTGAAAGTTAAAGTCAATTTGGCATAGTTACACTATCAGTCACAACTCTCCAACCAACCACCACCCACCAAATCCAGAGAACAACAGATTCGGTCCACCGAATCCACTATTCTCCGGTTCCAACAGGCAATAGTGAGTCAAAGAATCGTCACCGAGAGTGTATACATTGTAATAAAATGTTTCAGAATCAAACAACGATCCATTATCCATAAAAAGACATATAATGACATAACACTGTACAAATCAATGATCACTTCAGCTTAATCAAATTGATGATCCCTGAAGTAAGAACGAAAGTGATCATCTGATGGCCAATTATACTTAACAAGTGAAATATTGTTCATCAGATATTGCAAACTATCATTTTTATATACAGATGTAAGAAAAATTCATATCAGATATTACATCATCTCATCTGACTTAGTCTTTACCACGTTTGTGTCTTGCTGTTTGGTTTATTCTCATTGATTACACTACATTGGATCATTTCAAGTTTGGTGTCAGTGCTGATGTTGATGGTGGAAGTATTATATTGATAGCCTTTCGTCACTCCAACACCTAATCTGAGTTTATAAAACTGATTCTAATGATATTATTTGCAGTTCGTTACCTAATGAAATTCATCCCAAGACCAATTTCATTTCAAACTCGGTGCTGTGATGATATAGAAATCAGTCAAACACTTAACTTGAAGTTGCCAGTTAATGTTATTCTCATTAAAAGGCTAAAATCAAATTCAAATTTTAGCGGCTTTCATCTAATATTTGCATCATCCCTTCTGGTATGCAAGATTGAATCTGCTATAGACTTCAATAGTTATTGATAATCTTGAATTGTTTTCTATATCTTTAGCAAATGGGGAACAAACAGAGCAGCTTGTAGAATATCCAGATAATCTCACACTTCACGGTAAGTAAAAAAAAAAAACATGAGAATACTTCAGCTTTGCCCATTTCAGATGATCTATCTTTACACTGTGGAGACCAGAATGATATTTTGAGAGGAATACAGCTTAAAATATCAGAAACCTATGAGCCAAACAACACATGGTGTTGAAATTGAACTTTCACAAAGATGGGGTTAGAATGAGTCCTTTGATGTGATGAATTTAAACAGCAGACGTCAAAAGTATTGTTTAATGCCATTGGTTAACTAATCCACCTGTGTGAAATACAAATTTTAGCATTTAAATTTTAAACTCATTGTGGTTGATCCCCCCCCCCCATGACTATTATGGTTATGGAAGTAAACTGTTTTTACAGATGTGTTCTAGTTCTTCTTTTTTTGAATGATTTTTTTCTTATATTTTCTATTTCATTCAAGATATGTGTTATTTCATGATGGTGCCCACCCTTTGTTATGAGCTGAACTTCCCACGCACTAAGAGGATACGTAAGAGATTTCTCATACGCAGAGCCATTGAATTGGTAAGCATATATATAGGAACTATAACTGCAGTTGTAGGAGTTGCTTATAGTACAAAGCCCCAATTCTATATATAGGTATGTGTTTGACTGTGAATAAAATAATATAGATATACTTTATTTGACTATCATGAAAAGATATAAAGGCAAGTTTGAAAGATGTTGGCAGTTTGATATTATTTTATGATTGAAATGGACTAACTGGTGGAAAATAGGAAATAGAAAACTATAACTGCAGTTATAGTTGTTGGTTATAATACAAAGTCCCAATGCTATATATGGGCATGTGTGCAACTAGGAATAAAATAACATAGATATACTTTATTTGACTATCATGAGAAGAAATAAAGGCAAGCTGATAGACTTTAGATTTGATATTTTTTATGATTTTACATGGACTAAATGGCTAGACTCATATAATTCAAGATATGTCAAATCAACTATTTTTTTCCTGTGATAGTAGATTTCATCTTTATGATTAAGTTAATTAAAATATTGTGAATCGGTAGTCAGTCAAGAAATCAAAAAGTGGAATATATACTTTTGACCCTAAAAGAAACTCAGGGGTAGGTGAGGCTTATTCAGCCTCGGTCTTCACATTTTTTGCACTAACTTCCCAATGCAATTTTTTTCCTGCAGATTCTCAGGTCTTTTTCCTTTCCTATCATGCAAAGATTTTTAGTATGCTGCATGTAACCCAATCCTAGAGTTGATAAGAAGCAGAATTTGCCTTTAACTGGCATGTTGCAACACCTCTTTCTCAAAAATTCCTTTTGACAGATTTTTTTTTTCAAAACAAATAATTTATCTTGTTTAAAATTTATTTTGCTCTCAGGTTTTCCTTGTTCAACTTTGTTTGTGTCTTGTCCAACAGGTAAGTTTTTATTGAATGAAAAGATTGAAAACTAAGATATCTCAGTCTGTGGATATGGAGATTGTACCTTTTAAAATCTATTTGCAAGCTGTCGTGATATTAAAAGCAGTATATACGTATGGTTTTCCTACATGATCAAACTAGAATAGAGGAAAGGCTGTTGAAAGATATATACCAGAATTGTCAAACTGTTGAACATCCGTCCTTTATTGGGATCTTATGTAATTAGGTTCCGAAAGAGTAAAGTCAGATATAAATTACTTTGTTACACACTCACTTTTGGGACCAACTCCATTCCATCTTGATGAAAGGTATAAATCTTGCAAAGGCTCTCTCTCTCCATTTCATTTTCATCGTAAATATATTTATTTCCAAATTTTCTTTCTACAGGCTTCACCCCCCCCCCCCCTGTTTAAAAGTCTTGTCACTTCTGCATCTAAATAAATATTCCCCATTATATTTCTTTCACAATTAAGTCACATTCAAAATATTTTTGAATCAAACAAATATTAAATACTGAAAGCAGTATTAACCATCTTCACCATTCTTGATACAATGTTTCAATTTGTTTATTTTCAGTGGATTGTACCTACAGTATTAAATGCCTTGGCTCCATTTACGGTAAGTGAAACAGAGAAATGTAGAATTCATGAACATATTCAGCTTGTGAAGCAACTACTTAATAACCTGACATTTTTGTAGTGGTTTCCTTTTTTGCTAATATTGGTGTCCAACATCGTCAAAATTTCTCCTTCTGTACATTGCCCTTGCTGTACAACACCGGGCCCGTCTTACAAAGAGTTGCGATTGATCCGATCAATCACAACTATGGACGGCCAGCAACGTCAACATCTAAAATGCATGAATGTTCAAAATGTTTTCTAGAAATGACATAAATTCATTGTTTCCTTGACATTATGGTCTGTTCTCATTTGTTTACAAAGGACATTTTGTAAATTTTATGTAGAAAAAATTATGACACTGATGGATTTCCATAGAGTTACGATTGATTGGATCAATCGTAACTCTTTGTAAGACGGGCTCCATTACACAGAGTTTGCAATCAGTCTCTAAATGCTAATGGCCAATCAATAGGTGTTACATGCTTTATTTTGTTCAGAACTCTGACTAGGAACCAATCAAAATTTTCCTTTTATATTTGCAATCAATTGCACTCCTTTGTGTAACAGGGCCAAGAATTGAAATGATGTAAGAACTTAAATGAATAAGCTGAATGACTGAAAAATCCTGAATATTGTTGTTTGCTAAAATGGTGGTTTAACCAATTGTTATCTGACAATTCACTCTCTGTAGTTTTTGGTTGTAATGATATGCATCAAGTGAACATGTTCATGAAAAGTTTATGTTAGATGAAGGCATCTGAAATTGGCCACACTGCGATTAAAGAGATTGTTGTGTTTGTGTGTATTCTGTAGAAATGATAGAATTTCTTGTTATCCTTCTTAATTTAGAAGGTCCAAGTTTTCTTGGAAAGAGGATTTTCTTTTTCTCTAGTTAGATCTACTTGTGTCTTTTAATTCATTGTATTTGAATTTTTTGCAGTGGATCTGGTGGGGGATGCAATATTTTTACTACAGCAGTACTTATAAATCTATATAAAAGTAATATTTTATACCTAATAGAACTTCAGTTTTATTTCAATACTTTATGATGTTATTGTGTTTGTTATAATTAGAGAAAGCAACTTTTAAAAAAATACTCAAATTAAATTTTTGTGTTAGACTTAAATTTACTGAATCTTGCCATTCATAATTCAGTTTTTTCCTTGAAAAACATAATATCATAATATAATGATTTAGATTTTGAGAACAAACTAATATTTACTTAGAGCTCAAATATATTTTCTTATTGGTTTTGTGTTTTAGAGTCTGGATACAAAAAGGATGTTAGAAAGAGTATTGAAGTTAGCAGTAAGTATGAAGTTTACTCTCTCACAAATGATTTTCAGCTTTTATACTAATTGATATCGCATTAAAACCTGTCATATAGCTGATATTTTTATGTGATGTTATATGAAACATTGTTTTACAGTATACTCATTTTGTTTTATCTTCTTTTATTAGTATCAAACTGGCTCCTTGCATATCTGTAGGAATTTCTGTTAGATATTTTGATATTCATTTGTATATTGATGGTCTGTAATTACCTATTAAGGAAGGTTGTAGCTTTATCATAATTTAATATGCTTTTCACACTGCATTTCCTTAACCCCATACTATCCTTAACCCCGGACTATCCTTAACCCCATACTATCTTTTTTTTTATTCACACTGTCTTTCTTAACCCCATACTATTTGCTTAGCCGGGGTCAACGCCTGAACCCTGGACTATCACACAATCCATGAATATTGATGATTTTACCATACAGAGCGCAATTAACGTGCAATTTCAACTTCTGTGATTGGATAATGCTTAGCCCTACTTTTCCTTAGCCCTGTTTCGTTTCACACTGCATCTCTAAGCACCGCAATTGTGGTGCTAGCACCACAATAAGCCGGCTAACCCTGCTTTTTTGCAGGGTCAGATAGTACCGTACTATTTACCGTGCTAGCCCACTTTGCTAAAACGTAGTGTGAAAACGAGGTGAGCTAAGCTTAACCCCAGGAAATTGGTGGGGCTAAGACCCCCCCCCCCCTTAGCCCCACCAATTTCCCGGGGTTAAGGAAAAAAGGTGCAGTGTGAAAAGCATATATGTCTCCCTAATGTGCTTATTGTTTTCTTATGTGTTTATTTGGATTTTATTTTCTCTCTGGGATAAAGTGTTTATTTCATAGATCCAAGATAATACATGTCATTATTTTCCTCTATTCATTGTTCATTTTTTGTTTGCTTGGGAGTTTTCAAGGTAATAATATTTATATTAATATTGTTTACAGGTGCCCCATCACATATATTGCTTGTTAATCCACATGTTTGATATTTTAGGAGAGATTGGTTATTGATTTCATACCTATTATATATTTTTTTTCACAGGTTCCAAATCACATATGTTGGTTGATATTCTTCTATTCATTCTTCCATTCTTGGCTCAATGTTCTGGGAGAGGTTACTAAATTTGCAGACAGAAATTTCTATCAGGATTGGTGGTAAGGAATTTTCTTTCGAAATCCTTTATTTTCTTTTAAGATCAGCTCTTTAGAATGTCATCCGGTTATTTGGACTTGGTTTTTTACTTTATTTTTATTCTTTCACTCACCCTTCAGGCAGTATGTGATTTTGGGTCGTCCGTCTGTCCGTTTATCCCCATTTAGTTCTTGCTTTAATTAAAAAAGTGTTTGACAGATCATCTTGGTTCAAGTATCCATAAGGAGTGACAATGATCAGGGTCCCATAACACAAAGGTTAGCGATTGATCGTACGCTTGATTTTCATGATCGATTGTACATTGTAGTCAATGCAATCAATTGTTAAGAAAAGGTCTACGATGATTGCTTAGCTTTGTGTTACAGGCCCCTGAACAGATTTTGGAGTCATGAGGTCAAAGATGACAGAGGTCATCCTGAAATATCTTGTTCGTGCAATACCGAAAGATCTTCATTTCATAATATAGCTGATAGACATTACGAATAATCATATTTTATGTTGATGAAGTCTTTTGTTAAAAACAAGTAGCTTAACACCAATGGCTGTACAGTATAGTCATTTACAATCTTGTGTATACTGTGTGTGAGTGTGATATCAGTATGAGTGCATATATTGTTCTGACACACATTCTGGTACAGACATTTGCAGACCTGCCAACCAGTACGTTTTAGCCGTATTTAGTACGTTTTTGCAACCAAAATACGGCAGTACGTTTTTAACTAAATCGTAATTTATTGAGAAAAATAATCTCTATATGTCTCTATTTCATAAAACGTGCACAAATATGGTTATTAGATCAATTTAATTTCAGGTAACTTGTTTTTTTTTTCAATCATTTTGTTCAAACCAGGGTGAAGATATACACATGTTTTAATGTTTTTTTTCATCTGCAAGAGCAGTGCGCATTTTAGCTTGCATGCAGCTTGAGCGCCGCGATGAGCGAGTGCGCCAAGCATTTTATTATGAAATACACTTTTTTGGGGAAAAATACATTTTTTTTAATCACAGAATACAGTTTTTCATTCCCAGAGGTTGGCAGGTCTGCATTTGTCTGGTTGATATTTGATCTAAATTGTTTGACCATTAACAGGAAATTAGGACAGTATTTCATTCTTGCATGATTGTTACATGGACAATGGCTATGATATTTTCAGGTGGGTATATTCTTTGATGCCTGCAAACTTCACACGCAAGTTTCGATAATAATGATGGAAATGAAATTTTATTAAATTTGAGTAAGTTTGTTATCATTTTTTTATTTCTTTTTTTTTTCACAGGAATGCAGAAACCATAGCATATTTTTGGAAGAATTGGAATATTCCAGTTCATAAGTGGTGCTTAAGGTAGGATACTGGTCAAACTTCTTTGCTTTTCTTTACATCCTAACCAAGTTTGCAGCCTAAGTATCACTAGAATGACAAACCCCCATATGTGCAATTCGTTTGCATATAGGACGACCCGTTTATTTTGCGAATGGGCCTACTTAAAAATATATTTTGTTTTCAAATTCCATTGCATGAGGAATTATTTGTGATAAGGACTGATTACCTTGGTTTTGTTCTCTTGAGGATTATGATAACAACATATGAAGTATTATATGTCGGACAGTTTATTGATTCTTCCGTTTAATTTCATTCTCATAATCAAAAAGGCATAATGTTTTTTATATTTTCATCCATGAAAATGGTCAAGATATGGTAGGTCCATGGTCAAAAGATGAATGCAATAGTGATGGAAATTTTACATTTGCTGTTCTAATAACAAAGAAATAGAATTCCTCAATACTGTATTGAATATTTTTATTTTTTTCACATAGTGTTTTATTTTTGTGTGTGATTGTTTGTTTCTTTTTTTTTTATTTTTCAGACATATTTACATTCCACTTCGATCAAAGGGTATTGACCAGCAGAAAGCTCAAATGATAGTATTCTTAGTTTCAGCTATATTTCATGAGGTGAGAATTCTATAGACACCATGATTTCATTATGTACTTGATAGTTTCAAAAGGCAAATTAAAACAGCAAGCGAGTTTGAGTCATACAGCATGGTTTCAGAAATAAATTGGTGAAATGATGTAATGATGACAAATATATAGCTTTTTTGTTTGATTTGTTTTTTTTTATATTTAAAGGGGAATCCAACCCAAATAAAAACTTGTTTTTATAAGAAAAAGAAAAATCAGACAAGTTGATAGGTGAAAGTTTGAACAATATTGGACAAACACCAAGAAAGTTATGAATTTTTAAAAGTTGTAAATATTGGTAATCACTATACTCATGGAGACTTCAAATTGGCCGTATATGGGATGTCATAGTGATGTAAGGCAAGGACTACTCTTCCATGTACTCCAATATATATTATGGCTAAAATGACATTTTTCTCAAAAGTTTTACTTCAAATCATATTTTTCTTTCATGAGGACATAAAACAATATACTACCTGGGTTATATTTAGATTACTGCCCCAGGGGAATGTGTACTTAGGAGAAAACCACAATTCTGGATAATAAAGTACATGGCCTATGGAAAACTTGTCCTTGCCCCTTGTCATAATTTACTTACCCAGTTGCCAATTTGAAATGTACATACTATTAGTGATCTCAATTTTAAAGCAGCTATAACTTTCTTATTGCTTGTCCGATTTCTTTCAAACTTTCACCAATCTGTTTAATTTATTTTTCTCCTTCCCAACAAAACATTTTATGGCCAAGGCTGGATTCCCCTTTAATGATGGATGAAGTCTGTTTATGCCTCTGCCCCATGTAGGTGTTTGCAAGCTTTGTGTTTTGGGGTCATCGGCCCACTTGACTGCCCATCCATCGGTCTGTCCTGATTTTGTTATCACGATAACTGGACCATCAGTTGATGGATCAATTTCAAACATGGTCCAAGAATGCATATAGTAGTGACAATGATCTGATTAGTTGGGGGTATCAAAGTCAAGGGTCACAGAGACCATAACATATGGGTTTTGGGGCTTGAATTGGTGAATGTTTTGTTGAGGTTTTTGTCTCGCCTGCGAAGCAGAGTGAGACTATAGGCGCAGCTTTCCAGACGGCGATGGCGGCATCAACACCAAATCTTAACCGAAGGTTAAGTTTTTTAAATGACAGCATAACTTTGAAAGTATATAGACCTAGTTCATGAAACTTGGCCATAAGGTTAATCAAGTATTACTGAACATCCTGCCTGAGTTTTGAGTCACATGACTAAGGTCAAAGGTCATTTAGGGTCAATGAACTTAGACCATGTTGGGGGAATCAACATCAAAATCTTAACCTAAGGTTAAGTTTTTGAAATGTCATCATAACTAAGAAAATATATAGACCTAGTTCATGAAACTTGGATACAAGGTTAATCAAGTATTGCTGAACATCCTGCCTGAGTTTTGAGTCACATGACCAGGGTCAAAGGTCATTTAGGGTCAATGAACTTTGGCCAAATTGGGGTTATTTGTTGAATTACCATCATAACTTAAAAAGTTTATGGATTCCATTCATGAAACTTAGACATAAGAGTAATCAAGTATCACTACACATCCTGTGCGAGTTTCAGGTCACATGATCAAGGTCAAAGGTCATTTAAGGTCAATGAACTTTGGCCAAGTTGGGGGTATTTGTTGAATCACCATCATAACTTTGAAAGTTTATTGGTCTAGTTCATACAACTTGGACATAAGAGTAATCATGTATCACTGAACATCCTGTGCGCATTTCAGGTCACATGACCAACGTCAAAGGTCAATGAACTTTGGCCATAATGTTGGTATCTGTTGAATTACCATTATAACTTCGAAAGTTTATGAATCTGTTTCATGAAACTTGAACATAAGAGTAATCAAGTATCTTTGAACATCCCTTCCGAGTTTCAGGTCACATGACCAACGTCAAAGGTCAATGAACTTTGGCCATAATGTTGGTATCTGTTGAATTACCATTATAACTTCGAAAGTTTATGAATCTGTTTCATGAAACTTGAACATAAGAGTAACCAAGTATCACTGAACATCTTGTACGAGTTTCAGGTCACATGACCAAGGTCAAAGGTCAATGGACTTTGGCCATGTTGGGGGTATTTGTTGAATTACCATCATAACTCTGTAAGTATATCGGTCTAGTTCATAAAGCATGGACATAAGAGTCACATCAAGTATCACTGAACATCTCATGCGAGTTTCAGGTCACATGACCGAAGTCAAAGGTCATTTAAGGTCATTGAACTTTGGCCATTTTGGAGGTAATTATTAGATTGCTGTCATAACTTTCAAAGTTTATAGATTTAGTTTATAAAATGTGGATATAGGGGTAATCAAGTATCACTGACAAGTCTTAGGTTGCATGATCAAGGTCAAATGTCGTTTATTGTCCATGAACGTAGTATTGTATCATTATCTGAATGGTGTTTTTTGTGAATAATTATTTTATAGTAGTTTTTAAAGTCAGCACTGCTGCTATATTGAATCCTGTGATGCAGATGAGACTGCCAGAGGCGCTCCACTTGTTTTTATTTATTTATTTTTTGTATATATCCTGGAAAATGTGATTCCTCCTATTAGTCCATTCTTTGATACCTGTTTCTTGCATGTAGAATAAAAAAAAGTGTATGATCTCACATTGTTCATTAAAATGTTTACTTTCTTTTCAGTATTTGGTGAGCATCCCACTACAGATGTTCAGATTATGGGCATTCTGGGGTATGATGGCACAGGTAATCAACTTCAATTCCTTCAATTCATTATTTATTTGAAATTCAATTAATTATATCTTTACGTCAGTATGGAAAATATTTCAATGATAAAGTTCTGAAGGATTAAGTTTCTTAAGAGATGTTATGACACACCACATTGGTATTTGTATCTCAAGCAAGTTTACATCAGTTACGAATCATTAAACTTTGTACCGGTAATCTAAGGAGCATGGCTTCACAGAATTGTTAAAAGCTTCTGAAATCATTGTTTACGATTGGCTGGAAGTCAATTTGCCATGGAAAAAAGTTGACACTATTTTTACGAAATCCTTCCCTTAATTATACTTAAGGGCTATTCCACGGTTACCCATGTTACATTTGGAGACACCTTGACTCATACTTGGAGCTGTAACTCCATTATTATTGATAGGAACTAAACATCTCTTTATCACAACATAGTACGCAGTCTGACTATCCTTTGTATAAAAACAAAACTTGGGAAATTTCATTATGCTCCTGGCAAATCTTTGAAATGTGTCGGTTACTCATGTTACATGATTTGGACATGCATAAAATGAAAAGTGGACATAAGTGAAGTGTCCTCATACATGGCTTTTATGAAAGTTGATTATATCCATTTCAAAGAAGTATATTAGGGAGACTAATTTGTATATAATTAAAAAAATAAAGAACACATGGTTTTTACTAGGGGTGCAGATAAAGTGGTTACTCACGTTACGGTTCAGATGGGTTATATGTACAAAGACACATTGAGCTCATGTCCACCAACCTATGGAATTGCCCTTAACAAGGATAAATATGATGAATCTTATTTCAATTAAAAATAAAGTTTTTTCATCTTACTGCTACCGACTAGTGAATAATCTTCACAGAACTGTTAAAAGCTACTGAAATCCTTGTATCTAATTGACTGGAAGGAAATTTGCATTTGAAATAATGCTGACAAACATTTCATGAAATGCTTCCCCGTTTTATACTTCATTAACTAAGATGAACATGACAGTTGTATTTCAACTAAGAATAAACTTTCTTATCTCATTCAAGTCTTATTAACCGTCTCTTGCCCTGTTTTCTTTTTTCTCCAGCTTCCACTTGCAAAATTAACATCAAATGTCAAAGGCCATTGGGGCAACATCCTAGTGTGGTTATCTCTAATCATCGGCCAGCCTGTAGCTCTTCTAATGTACTTCCATGACTATTACGTCATGCATGCTGCCACCAATTTAAATAGTACATCAACTACACCCTGAGAATAAGATTAATTTTGATTGTTCATATGAAGAAAAAAATTACTGCCAGGTAAATAAATTAATAACTGATTTTTGTTCATCAATTAAAAACAAATTACAAGTGATTTCGTAATATGTACATTAATAACAACCTTATTTTCTAGCACATTTTCAACTAATTATGTCAATGAATTGATTTGTTGTTCAGCTATGCACTAATTATTGAGGTTTGATGATCAGGTATTGAAATAAAATCAGTGAAATAGTAATTCAAATTTCATTTAAATATGTAAATTAATAAGAAATGTGAGAAAAATATTTCATTCATTTTATATCTTTCCTTCTTGGACAACTATTTGCATAATGCTAAAAGATTTCCTTGACAAAAAAAATATTTTTGTATCACATATTTTCATAAATACTTGTGTATGTTATTTTGCTTAAACCTTTATTATTTGATATAGGTACATCATTCAATTATTTACAGGTTGTGTGAAATCTTAAATTGTGTATTAATTCTGGTCTTACCAGTCAAACGACAAAGGGCTCTTGATGTATTGATCAAAATCGTACCAAAAATTTGACTGAACACCCTTTTTCGTAATTCAGGTCGATTGTTATATGTCTTGCTTTGAATTGAGAGTTACATTGTCTGTAATCATGCTGGGTTCTTTTTCTTAAAATTTCCCAAGTGGTTTAAATATAAATAAAAGTGACTCATTACAGATAATTTAACTTTATTGTAATTTGTATATTATGTAATTATCACATGTATTATGATGAAAGATGAATTATACTAGATGAACATATTTCTTTTCATATCAATCTCAGCTCTATGTGCATATATGCCGTATGAAAGAAAATTTGAAACACATGGCAAAATATTTTCTTCAGTACTGTATAAACTTTGATGGAATTTTATTTTTACAAACTAATTTGTTTTGTAATTAATTTGATATTTAATTAAGTAGTTTTATTCTGTTGTATTTAAAATTTGTTGGAATTGTATTTTCACATTGTAATTTGTTATTTAATTAATTTGGTATTTAATTAAGTAGTTGTGCTCTGTAGTATGTAAGCTGATATACCGTAGCCACTTTGTACTGCGCCAGCTGTAGACAAATATCACTAACAGGGTTCCCAGACACTTACCCAGGGTGCAACATCTGATAGATTATGATGATAAAGGTTGATTATTTTCTACTTCTCATTGATATTACAACATTTTGCAAGAAATAACCTATTACAGTATGCTTCCTAGTTTTCAGGAAAGATCAAATGGGCTATTCCACGGTTACTCACGTTACATTTGGAGATACCTTGACTCATACTTGGAGCTGTAACTCCATTATTATTGATAGGAACTAAACATCTCTTTATCACAACATAGTACGCAGTCTGACTATCTTTTGTATTAAACCAAAACTTGGGAAATTTCATTATGCTTCTGGCAAATCTTTGAAATGTGTCGGTTACTCATGTTACATGATTTGGACATGCATAAAATGAAAAGTGGACATAAGTGAAGTGTCCTCATGCAAGGCTTTTATGAAAGTTGATTATATCCATTTCAAAGAAGTATATTAGGGAGACTAATTTGTATATAATTAAAAAAATAAAGAACACATGGTTTTTACTAGGGGTACAGATAAAGTGGTTACTCACGTTATGGTTCAGATGGGCTATATGTACAAAGACACATTGAGCTCATGTCCACCAACCTATGGAATTGCCCAAATTAATATTTTTTTAATCCCAAAATTTCACCATATATATCTGATTGAAAGGGTCTAGGTATTGAGACTACCCTAAATCTCATGGCCCTATGTCATCATGAGCCCCATGGAGTTCAGTTCCCCTTTAAGGGTTGTGTATATGAAACATGCTGAATGATTCAGTGATCCAGGAGCCATTTCATAAAGCTGTTCATATAAAGTTATGAATGACTGTACAAACAAATGGTTATCCTTTCTTGTTCTATCCCCATGTTTGCAAACAGCTTTATGAAACACCATCATTTTCGTACAGAAATCTGAATGTACATCTCTGACAATTTGGTGGATTCACAGTATGGTGCGCCATCTATCGGTTGCAGCGAACAGGCCAAATTTCTTTGGGGTCAACATTGCGCGCAGGCAGCGCAGCGCACAGTACTGTAATGTGACTGTGATGTTTCAAAAATTAAAACCATATGGCAAGAATTCACAAAAAACGGTTAGAAATATGTGGGCACATTTCTCTCCCACCTCCCGGACCCTAGTAAACACCATATCTAGTCAAACCACGCCGGCCAGCGCTGAATAATCGCATACCTGCATGCATTTTAATCGACTTTAGTACTAGCTCGTGCAACAGATGTCGACTTTTTCCCCAAGAGGCATTGCGAATTTCAACCTGTATGCAGCAACCGATAGATGGCGTACCGTCGTATAATGGGAATCCACTGAATTATACACTTACAAGTGTTTGAATCTGCTAATAAAAGCATCAACTCAAAACCTCATAGATTTGGGGGGGGGGATTAGACCTCATTTTAATCCTAATTGCGGGTAAAATAGGCTTTCTAATTGATTATTTATGCCATTAACAAAGCATTGTTCCATAGAATTTAGCCTAATATTCAATAAGAGCAAAGACTTAAAGGAGAATGAAACTCTTGGAGCAAGTTAGCTTTTGTGAAAGCAGAAAAATCAAAGAATAAGATCAACGAAAGTTGGAGTAAAATAGGACTAGAAATAGAAGAGTTATGAGCATTTGAACGTCGAGATCACTAATGCTATGGAGATCCTCCCATTGGCAATGTGACCAAGATCTATGATGTCACAGATGAACAACTCTCCCCTTTTGGACACTGAAAATATACCCCAAAACATCTCTTTTTGCTCATTCTAATCATATGACAAACGATTTATCAATGATATAATGTTGTGAAACCTCTGTACTTGTCCTCTCATAAAGAGAACACCTCACCTTGTGATAGACTCTATAAAAGTGAGAATATAAGTGAAATAAGTACTAAAGTAATGAGGGAGTTGTACGTGTGTGACATCACAGATGTTGGTCGCATTGCCAATGGGAGGATCTACATGGCATTAGTGATCTCAATATTCAAATGCTCATAACTTTCTTATTATTCATTCAATCTTCCTCAAACTTTCAACAATATGTTTCTTTGATTTTTCTCCTTGATATGGATTCAGCTGGTTTCAAGGGTTTCATTCTCCTTTAAAGCAAAGAAATTGAGAATCCATTTGCAGAGCTGTCCTTACGAGTGGTCATTTGACATCCATGTGGCTTCATAATGGGCCGTATGCATAAAGACAAGCAATTGCTTATAAGCAAATGCTTTAAGCAAAAGCAAGAGCTGGTCAAGCAAAAGGGCAAGTTCAAGCAATTGCTTAAATTCGTATGCACAAGCTTTTGCTTGTGCTGAAACCTTTTGCTTGCACTGCCTAAGCAATTGCTTATGTGTTGGACAAAGGATCGTTACGGTTATGCGAACATCGCACAGTTGGACAACGACGCTTCGTGCCCGACCTGGCAGAAGTATTTTTTATTACGCAAATAGGGGGAAACAGCGCAGAGCATCAGGGGGGTTTCTGTGTAGATCGATGGACAAAAATTGCCGTAAAAAGTCTAAAATAACAGGAATTTGATTAGATATGAAATCACAACATCACCTCTGGAATATGGAGCTTGAAACGGTATGAAAATTTAATCCTTAAACGAGAATGCCATGAGTAAGCAAGAGCTCAAGCTGGTCTGGAGGTGCTTGAAAAAACCCAAGCAATTGCTTATCAAGACAAGTAAAAGGTTTGTTTTATGCATACGGTTTTAAGCAATTGCTTGTTTGGTAAGCATTTGCTTACGAATAGTAAGCAATTGTTTGTGCTTGTAAGCAAAAGCTTTTGCTTATGAGCAATTGCTTGTTTGTGTGCATACCGATTCAAGCAAAAGGCTAGCACAAGCAATTGCTTGTTTTTATGCATACGGCCCATTGTGAGCATACATGATATCCAGATATCTATCAGTGGTGATGATACAGGGTTGATCCACAGTTCTCATGATCTGTCCTAAAAAGTTGTAGGGGATCAATACTACTTCTGAAATGATTTCCAAAGTTAACATTTTAAAAATTTATGTTTTTTTTTATAGTTTATATTTTATCATCCACCTGATAATGATGAGTTGAGCATGATATTTATAAGTTATTGAGTCGCTAGCTAGCAGTAAGAAATATCAAGTTTTTGCATGTAATTGGTATCAGTAATTGTAATCGTTTTCAAGGAAATGAAAAAAATAAGGATGTCTTATTTTTTATCCTCATTGATTTTATAATTAATATATTAATATAATGAAAATAATGACAATGATTATAATAATAATGATGATGATAATAATTCTTATATTGATAATAATAAACATAGTGATAGTAATAATAATAAGAAGAAAATGATGATGATTTTTTTTTTGGTTACATTACATTGGCTCCGGCAACAATTGCTCCGATGGAAAATCTGCATGTTAAGCCAAACATAAAAACCTAACCTCCAAAACCAAATAAACCCTAATCCTTATCTTGACCTTAATCTTAACCAAAAACTCTTATTAAAATCCCAACTCTAACCCTATGCCCTCCGAGAGTAGAGCAGAGCGGAGTAAATTTTGCAGGAGCACATGTTGCGTCACCTTTGCTTTCATCATTCATCTCCATCCCTATCGTATCAATAGTAGGGTTATATTTTAATTCTTCATCGTTTTGTTCGTCTTGTGCTACTCTTATTCTTACCTTCATCACCTATTTTGTTTCTGATATGTTCATTATCACTGTGACAGAAAATAATTATCATTGAGTTTTAAAGAGCAACAACCAATAAATGTTGTTGATAATGATAAGAAAACTATTCAGTTTTTTTTTTTAGTTTTTATTTTGGCAATCAAGATTGTTTGCACCTCCAAGTGTGATGTTAAATTATCTCATTCTGCAATATTTTATGCTTTCATTGTTCAACTGATTTTTTGTTATAGTTGTAATTATTATTGATGTGATTGATCAAAGTATTGCAATATACATTAGTATGTTTCAATATCAACTCAAAAATTATAAGCATTATTTATGTATATATTGTGAGGATATGGTGGAGATCTGTAGTACATTTGTAATTATTTGCAAGTAATTTTCTTGAAGATGTAATTGATTTATCATATAAGAAGTTGCTCAGTCCTGAGTGTTTATGAGCAGTATACATGCTTCTATGATGTGACAGGCTATATAATTGAGTAATTCATTTTGCATAAACACTAAGCATTTTCCTATGAAACAGAATATTACAGGAACATATCATTTTACTTTTAAGTAAAACTGCTGTTTGTTTCGAGTTGGAGGGGGGGGGTTACCATGGGCCTGTTATAGAAAACTTTTGCAATCCATCAGTATTAAATGACAATGACCAATCAAGATCATTGTTGCATGTACATTTTATTCAAAACACTCGACCAGGAGCCAATTAGAAGTGCTCTTTCATATTACAATCAATCTCAAACCTTATCTCAAACCATATGTCTATTAGCCAGATGGTATATATTTGCTTTGTCATGGTTAATTCAAAGCACACAAAAAAACCAAGACTCGAATGTATAAGTTTGCATCATAGATCTGTATTGTATATCATTTTAATGATGAATCATTGGGCCATTTCCCAATAAAATAATCATGTTTTGTTTTCATGAATGTATCTGAAATTCAAAGATGCACTAGATTTATATCATGTGTTTTTACATAAAAGTGGTCAAAATCTATGTAAACATTGACTCCGTGTGAATGTGTTTGTCCTTCTGACGTGTAAGTTACTTTACCCGAAGGTCTGCTATCTATGAAACAGGATGGAGGTCAATTATTCATAAAGTCATGATATTCAAAGGTCTGGTATTCATGTCTGGTATAATGTGAGATGAGATTCTCTGTTCAGTATGAGAGAAAAGGGCCTCTAGTCACAATTTGAAAAAGATGGTCGCTGGCCAAGAAATTTGTGGAGGGTCTGCAGTCTGACGAATTTTGTTTTAAGGAATATTAACCCTTTTGTTCAATTAATACTAGCTTCCTTGTCCTTTAATTAGGGAATAGTGATCATTTTATTTTATTATACATGTAAATTCATGGGAAGATTGCTGCACAGGAGAGAGGGTGGAATTGAATCAAAAGTGACATATATATTATCAGGTTCAACAATGGGCCTAGCTAGGACAATGTAGGATATTTTGATTGGGGTTGTAAGCCCTAAATTTTGGAGAAAAAAAATTAAATTAAAAAAATGAATTATAAAATATTCCCGATTATGCTGCATACCAAGTCTTGCACCCACCCCCCCCCCCTTCCAGTGGCACATGAAAACAAAATCACTCTTTCATTAATACACAACATGGCAAATGATCATTCTTATTTGGCCACAGTCATAAAATACAACATGGTTGAAATGTTCCCTCTTCTGGCTTGTCAACTTTGTTTGATTCCCTCAACATTTCAATTATGTAAATCAATACGAAAAAGCGCAACGAGCGATGAAAATAAGCACCCTCAGTGTGACTCCGTTCACAAGAAACATTATTTTGATCCCGTTGATTAATGAATTCGATATATTGCTTCCTTACACATCCTGTATCAAAATATGAGCGAGGAAAAATAGGCCAAAGTTCTCTCGTCAAGTTATACCTCAGTCACATTTGCTCTGTGGCAACCGTGCGGCGAATTTTTTCGACTCGCCGTAGGAGAATTGTGACTGCGCCATTTATACCTCGGTCACATTTGCCTTACGGCGGCTGTACAGCGAGTTGAAAACAGCCGTTTCAACATTTTTTTTTTTTTTTGGGGGGGGGGGGAGGGTTGTACCAGAATAAAATTGAATAAAACGGCTGTTTTCGACTCGCCGTATGGCCGCCGTATAGGAGAAATGTGACTGAGGTATTAGTGGTAGAACTGTCTATTTCAAAGTACACAATGGGCCAATGTACCCACAGTAATTTTTGGTTACTTTGCAGAATCCATTGCGTTCCACATCTATCCTAATTCCTATATGTAAAAAGTTAATATGCAATCAAGCGCAACAAAAAAATAATGATGAAAAGTATATTAAACTTTTTCGTGGTAAAACTGTCAAAAGTAAAAAAGGAAGTTAAAAATAAAAAAAAGGACAGAGAAAATGAAAACAAATATCTATAATTTTCTCTCCTCTCCTTCCTATTTTTTCTTTCGTTTTGTTTCGTTTTTCTTTCTTTCTTTTTGTTTGTTATGTATTCCCTTCTTCAACCGTCTTTTTTACCATTTGGTCGATAGCATTTGCGATTTCGCCGATAAATAATTTCGGGTTGAGGGATAGAGTATGTATAGCGACGCCCCTGACTAAGTCCTACTGCACTACTAAGTACTTTATCTGTTTGTATATGATGTTCGGGTAACCAAACAGGAACATACCAGTGAAAATTATCAAGTTACCATGTCGAATTGTATACGAGCTCCGGTCCTGTCTAGGGGCCGCG
The DNA here is from genome assembly GCF_037042905.1 of Lytechinus pictus. Taxonomy (NCBI): domain Eukaryota; kingdom Metazoa; phylum Echinodermata; class Echinoidea; order Temnopleuroida; family Toxopneustidae; genus Lytechinus; species Lytechinus pictus. The sequence continues at coordinate 25,817,111 of NC_087246.1, forward strand.
GGACGGTTTTCAAAGTGGGGGGGGGGGGGGCGGACCATGCAAAAAATCACAATCATATGGTAATTTGTACGTGGTTTTGGAAAAAAGTGGGGGGCTGCAGCCATGGACCTGGGAAGCGGGTGTGCTGGGGGCAGTGGCGTAGCTACGGGGGGGCCTGGGGGCACGTGCCCCCCTGAGATTTGGTGTGCCCCCCCCTGAAAAAATTGGCGGAGCAAAAAAAAGAGAAAGAAGACAAGAAAAAAGAAGGGGAAAGACAGAAGGAAAAAGAATTAGAGAAAAATAAGAGGAGAACGAGTGAATAAAATAATGTTGTGGGAAGACTTGCAAAACAAAAAAATCTTTCATGTTACTAAATAAAATTTTCGCTCGCGCTTCGCGCTCGAATTTCCTGTTCGATGAGATTCATATCTTGCTCAATAGGCTGATATGGAGCTTAAAATATCAATTATTGAAGTCAATATACAAAACATATTTCATCTCGGACATCGAGCTTTCATTATTTTTTTTCCATTTACAAATTTAATGCACTCTGTAAAGATAAATGTCCGTTGATATGGACTACATAACGTTTTAAGCTCATGCTCCGTGGTCGCATTATTTGATTTGCCAAGTTCCTTTTGTCTTCGTGTATTCCATAAAGTTCTCAAAATATCAATTTTCAGATGTGACTGTCAAAACGTAGGCCGATAAGTTAGTGCTGCGCGCTCGCATTTGATTGATGAGTACTCTTTCAATTCTATGTAAGCAAACACAAACCCCAAGCCTTTTCATTACATTAATTATCTAAAAATATTCAGCTCGCGATTTGCGCTCGCATTAATTGTTAAAAATGTATTAACCACTGTAATGTGTATTCATAATTACAAATGCTTAAAATTTCTTGTTTTCAAGCCTTTGAAAAACAATAAATTCCATGCTGTCATTACGCATATTAGATAAACAAATAGGAAACAAACATTTTCATGAATTATTCCTGATAACTAAATTGGGTCTTTTCAGAATGGAATATCGACAAGCTTAGGAATAGTAGGAAGATAGTCACCATTTCATATGATGACAAAATGTCCTTAGAATGTCCCGGTCCTTTGTTAAAATAATAACAAAAAATATCAGATCGCGCTTCGCACTCGCATCATTCATTAAGTGTGATCCACATCCACTTCACAGTTTTCCTACACAGTACTTGACCCTTTTCAGATCGTAATATCAAATGTTTTCAGCTCGCGCTTGCATTATTGATCTTCATGATTATAAAAATGAATTCAGAATGCCAAGATTCTAGGTCTAAATCTAAAACATGCGCACGCATGTTTATTGAGATAGCCTGCATGTTCTTTATTTGAAATATGCTTATCCAGTTTCAGATCAGAATATCAATAATTACGATGTATCTGCTCGCGCTTCACATTCGCATTATCAATGATACCCAATCATATTTATAAGTTACAAAATATGAATAGAGTGTCCCGCTTTTATAAATCTAAAATCTCAAGTTTCTTCCGCTCGCGCTTCGCGCTCGCATCAATTGTTTAGTTACATACCTATCCCATTTATGATTACAAATAGTGCTTAGAATGTCCATTTTTTTAGGTCGAAATGTCAAAAAGTTTTAGCTCGCGCTTCGCGCTCCCATTATTGAAATATGTACCGTATTCTTGGGTAGCTGTAAACAGTCCTTAACAGCTCTGTTTCCGATCATGCTAGAACATTTATTAAAAATATCTGCTCGCGCTTCGCGTTTGCAGTAATTATCTAGTTACATACACATCTTGTTCAGGATCACAAACAGTGCCCAGAATGTTCAATTTTCAGGAAAAAATAAATGAAAGATAAAAAAAAAAAAATCGCTCGCACTTCGCGCTCGCACTTTATATAGGGCTTATGAGATTTATTTCATATTTATGTTGTTTTATATGAATAAATAGCTCAGAAGTGACTGATCGGGGAAATATACATGTAGGTGAAGATAATTTCGGGCTCCATCCCCAGTCGGATCTGCCCTTGAGACATAGTACATACACACACACAGAAAAAAAAATGTTGCCCCCCTGAAAAATCAAGGACCCCCCAGTGCCCCCCCAGGAAAAAAAATCCTAAATACGCCACTGGCTGGGGGTGCTGCTGAAGCACCCCCAAGATTTTCCCAGGGGGTGCTGCGTGTATTATTTTCCATAGGCAGCACCCCCTGGAATTCTGATTGGAGTGTCACAAAGGAGAAATGTATGAAAAAATGACCAACATCAATTTTATCAATTTTTTGGCACCAAAACGACTTTCATTTTCATTTTGCAGTGAAACCTTTTTTTTTTTGCTTGTCAAATATACATAGGCGGATCGGGGGGGGGGGGTTGAGTGACACAGTGGAGGAAGACGAGTGAATAAAATAAGCTGAGGGGAAGACTTGGAAAAAAAATCTTTCATGTCACAATCTATAAAATTTTCGCTCGCGCTTCGCGCTCGCATTGAATGTTTGATGAGATACATAAGATTCTTCCTCAATATAATTATGGAGCTTAAAATATCAAGTTTTGAAGTCAATATACAAAACATATTTCAGCTCTGACATCGAGCTCTCATTATTTTGTTTGATTTCCAATTATTTTTTAAAAGGTGCTCTTTATCCTATTCATAATTACAAAAGTGTCCAGTTTTCAGTTCAGGATCACAAACATTGCCCAAAATGTTCAATTTTCAGGACAAAATACATGAAATTTTCAAAAAATTTAGCTCGCGCTTCGCGTTCGCACTGTTTGAATAGGTCTTATGAGATTACTATAAATGTATGTTTTTTACAAGAATATAGCTAAGTGACTGTTACGAATACACCTTCAAGGAAACAACAAAAATCAACTTTGAATGGCCGATCCGGGGAAATTATGGGTCAAAAAATTTTGAAAGCTGGATCCACCCCTGAATTTAGACATACTTCAGCACCCCCAGCCAAAAAATCGGTCCCAGTGCCCCCGCTTCCGCGGCCCCTGCTGTCCTGCATACAAATTAAATCTTAGTTCAACCATCCAGCCCACGATGCATCACTCGTCATTTGGTTCTGACGCTGTCAACGATCCTCCAATGAAACCGTCGTTCGATAGTTACAATCTCTTTAAAGTCACATTGCGCATGCCCTGTAACTTTGAGCCAATCAGAGCGAAGGGCATAACATCGGGAGTGCAGCGTGCAAAAGTCAATGCTCAGCTCGCTTGCAAGCAGGGGTTATGCCTTTGGGTTATGCCTTAAATGCCAAAGACCTTATGCACAGCCCGGGGGGGGGGGGTACTCGATCGACCAAAAAAGTAATAGGTATGTGCCGCGGGCGAGACAAAAAACGGGGGCCTTGGAGCGGGCTTATTGTAAAAAAGGAGGGTCCTCGGAACGGGCTTCGGAACTACAAATGTTTGTGAAAACGGGGGTCCTGACCTTGGAACGGGTCGCCTGCGTGTGAGTGCGCATCCCTATGGAACGGGCATACGTGCATGCAGCTTGCCCGGCGGCACGGACGCCGGGTGCGCTAGCGCAGGGGCGATGGTCGGACAGCGCTTTGCGGCCGCTTTTCACCAAAATTGCAGCAGATCAATGCGGGCGGAACGGCGTAACGGAAAATATGCGAAGCTTTGGAGCGGATTTCTTTCTTCTTTTTCTTGATAAGAAGAAAATGCTATGCTTTGGAGCGGCTTTCTTTGTTCTTTTTCTCAATAAGACAATGCCTAGCTTGGAACGGAAATTTGAGTGTAAAAATGGGGGTCCGGCCCTCCGCATTATACTGAGTGCCCCCATTATTATGCAAGCATAAACAGATCAAAGAGAAAATGCCATATATGATAGATATTTTAGACAAGACATTCGACTTTAAATTGTGATACGTTTCATCAAGCTCCGGGAGTTTAATACCATATGGACAGAGTTCTTCTGAAGATGAATTTTTTTTAAATAATTTATGAATATCACTGAAATTGCCAAAACTGACAGTTAAGTCAGTGCAAGTGCTGAACTAAAACTGGCATGAAATGTGGTGCACTTGTTCGGGTAAAATAGAGAGAGAGATGAAGAGGGGAGTCCATATTCAGGAGGACTTCTAGCAGTCGAATCATTTTACCAATATAGGGGAAGGCGGCGGGGTAAGTTGAGCCACCACCCCCAGGCCAATAATGAATGAGTCAGACATTATGGTGGTGTCATGTATTGATGACCCATTACATAACCTTTAACCCCATCATATTGTTTTTAACTTTGAAACAAAAAGTACTTTTTTAGAGGGAAAATACAAATTTCAGCCAAAAAAATAAAAAAGGGTGTGAAATAGGTAAGTGCTGTATACCCACATACGTCTTTAAATACAATAAAGACATAAGAACAATATTGTTAGTCCAGGTATACTTATGGATTCTCATTCTTGTCATAGCCTTTTCCATGATTGATGCATATAAATGTGTGGATGTGAAAATATCGCATTAAGTTCGGACTGCATGGAGTAATTTGAGCCAGCCAACATTGGGCAAGTTGAGCAACGGTAATTCTTATGGTAATATATAATAAAAAAATAAAATAAAAACTTCAAAAAAACATTGATGTATACAGGCAAAAAGGAGCCAATTCACATGACAATTCTTTTACTTTTAGAGGATGTTAGTATTTATCAAGAATTAGCAAGTGAAAAGACTTTAAATAAAATATTGACATGCTGGATCTTCCCGCATACATTTTGTACGTAGTTTTTGTGGCTCAACTTACCCCAGAAGGTGGCACAACTTACCCCACAGATGGGGCAAGTTGAGCCATTTGACATCGTGTTTTTCAAAGGTCACAATGAATTTCAGTGTGGGGGTAGAAAGTTATATATAGGTGAAAAATGTTTCCTAAGAATCAAATCTAAAGGCAAGGTAATTCTACAAGATTATTAGTCATATCAATTTCAACCGTGCAAAATGCAATAAGTGTCACAACTTACCCCGCCCTCCCCTACAGATACACCGATCAGTGTGATAGTGCTGTGACCCTAGCTATTTTTGCACCTGTATTGATTTGATTTGATTTTATTTGATTTTATTTCACAAGTACAAACAAAATTATGAAACAATATCAGAAAACTTAATGAGAATACAAATCAGACAAGGCATAACAATTAATTCAAATTAAAGAAAATAGCGATTTGGAATTAAAGACAATTTAAAAGAGTGAAATATGAGGGAACCTGCATAAAAAAGCAAGGCTTGTTAAGTCTGCAGGATCCAGAAAAAAAATCGGTCTTAATGAGGAGAGGACAGATAAGTAAATTGATTATAACAAAGTAATGCCAAAAATGTGACGATTGTGTAAGGAATACAAAAAAATAAAAAAAATAAATAAATAAAAAAGAGTCCGCCACTCTATCACAATTATTTATTACTCATTACTCGGCCAGAGCGTATTAACAAAGTGCATGAATATAAAAGTTTACAAAGGGAAATTATAAGAATTAATAAGCATCGCTTTCAATTAACGTTTGAATATATTAAGTGAGGCACTATGTACCATATCATCGGGAAGATCGTTCCAAAACCTGGGCCCTTCAAATGCGATAGTTCTTTGAGCAAGGAGAGTGCGAGTACGCGGAAGGTGATAGGAGTCACTTAGCCGGGTGGGATATGTGTGGATTAGATTGTTCCTTTGAAACATAGAAACAAATGTATCAGGCAATTCACCTCTTGAAAGCTGAAACATAAATATACCAACTTGAAATGCATATATATCAGAAATTTTGAGTACTTTATTTTGGAAAAATAATGGGTTTGTATGGGAATAAAAACCAACTTGATTAACCACCCTAATTGCTCGTTTTTGTATCGTGAATATTTTATTAATTAAGGTTGTATTGCAATTACCCCAGGCCAATATTCCATAATTCATATGGGATAAAACAAGTGTAGAATATAATGTTTTTAAAATGTGATCAGGAAAAAAATATTTAAGTTTATTCAAAATGCCAGTGTTACGAGAAGATAACTTACATATATAATCAATTTGACATTTCCATGATAATTCATGATCAATGTAAAGACCAAGAAATTTGGTGGAATTAACTTGTTGCAAATTAACATTGTTTATAATTACATGGTCCGGCAAAGAATTCACAGAGTTACTGAAAAGCATAACATTTGTTTTGTTTACATTGAGTGACAACTTATTTGCTTGAATCCATGTCTGAACAGACCGCAATTCCCTATTCAAAATGGTAAGTAGTAAATTAGGGTTACGGTGTGACAAAAAAAGGTTCGAGTCATCCGCGAAAAGAATAAATGATAGGTCATTTGATGAATTATTAAAATCATTAATATACAACAAGAAAAGCAGTGGGCCTAGGAGTGATCCTTGCGGTACGCCGCAAGAAATAGTTTTCATTTGAGATTTATGGTCTTCTATTGAAACAAATTGTTTTCTGTTAGTTATAGGTAACTCGTGAACCATTCCAAGGCCTTTCCACGCACACCATAATGTGATAACTTGTAAAGCAAAATATCATGATTAATTGTGTCAAAGGCCTTGGAAAGGTCCAGGAATACACCAACTGTGTGCAGAGAATTATCAATAGCATTTGCCACTTTGTGAATAAAAGAAAGTAAGGCGTGTACAGTGGAATAAGATAAGAAATTTGTCAAATTGCTACCGAAACCACGTTGTAAATGAGCGATTACACCAAGTACTGAAAAAAATATTGAAGCACACCTTTCAAATCAAAGAAAAGGCGTTATTGTGTAATAAAAAAATCACCTAGGATATTGAAAACAAATATAATGTATGTTTATCCCAATTTGAAAAAAATGTTTCGCAAGATTCTCTTACATGCACCCCTCTTACACTAAGTGCTAGGGCTCATGATCCCCCATCGTGTATGTTATAGGTCTCAGATCGAGGAACGTACATGAAATCAACTATAAAGACAAATCATGCAAGTACATTCTTCGAGATTCACATCAAACTATTTTCCATACTACATGTACCAGGTTTTCATGAAAACATTTTAAATTCATTTAGAGTAGGCAATTTTAACCATCATACTTTTTTTCAAGTGAAATATATTTTTTTGAAAAGTGAAATATATTGTTTTCAAAAGAGAAATAATGTTTTTTTTTAAGTGACATATATTTCATTGAAAAGTGAAATAATTTTTATTTAGAAAGTGAAATATATTTTTTTTGAAAAGTGAAACAAAGTGAAACATATTTTGTAAAAAGTGAAATATATCTTTTTTGAGAAGTGAAACATGTTTTTTTTTAAGTGAAATATATTTCATATTTTTTTGAAAAGTGAAATATATATATTTTTTAAGGGTGAAATAGTATTTGTGACAAAGTCTAATCGGGAGTACGGATGATCTGGCGCGCGCGCCGCCAGGAGTAGGGTCGATCTCATAGAGTTATATACGTACAGTGTATTTAACTCTATGGTCGATCTATAAATAGTCTCTATCTCATCATACCCGGCCTATTCCGCGGGTCGCTGCGCCGACCCCAATTCCAACCTCCAGCATCCAAGCTGAATCATTCAGTTGCATTGCTGTTGTCTGCACGTCTGCTCTCTCTTTCGTGTCGCGACGTAGTACTGTCGAACAATCATCGTCAAAATATGGGGAAGTTACAGGCTCTTGAGGTTCTTTTCTCTGGCAACCAAGATGTCTATAAACCTGGGGACACCATCTATGGAGAAGTAAAGATCGTTGTCAGTGAAGAAAAGGGCGATATTAGAGGTAAGTATGTCGGTATATCCTATCGTCCTGGAATAGGGGCGGGGTCGTTCGTTATCTTCAGACATGGGATGGAGTGGAAACCATCGTGCATGGTGCATGGTCGAGGGCCAGGGAGTGGGGTACATACTCATTGTCTCATAGTGATCTCTTGTTGAAGCGATCTGTGCCACGAAGGTGCAAAGCTTAACAGTTAAGTATAATTATGTAGCTTAAAGTATAATTATGTATCAAAGTAGGCCTAATAAACCTTTTAAAGTTTGCATTTAATCAAAACAATTAAGTACATCTTTTGTTATTGTTCCTCCCAGGTTCCTTGTAGACAGCTAGCAGCCGTCTGTTTTGAGGAGTTGTTTACCATTTATTTTAAATTTTTTTAATTTCTCCTCGTACATCACAGACGGCTCGCGATCGTGCAGCTGCCATTAGGGGGTCAACAATGCAAAATCCCCCTGACGGGGCTCATCGATTTTTGTCTTTATTTGATAAAAATATATAAAAAGAACTTGACCAAAATAAAGATTATTATTCCGTTTTGCACCAAAATGGGAAAAAATAAACTTAAAATGAAAAATTAAAAAAACAGTGACTTACCGGTACTTTTGCTGTCGCGCAACTCCCACTTCCTTGGTTTATCCGAACTTAATACATAAACATATGGCCATTGAGTCCCTGTACAGATCGAGTTAGAACTTCGGTCTCTGTAATTGGTGAGTGGAGCCAACGGAGTTCAGCGGAACAACCAATATAACAGAGACCAAAGCTTTTGGTCTAGGTTCCTTGTTGCTAAAGTAAAGACATGTAAGCAATTGTGAGTTTGGTTTGGTTTTATTTGCCGTATAAAAATCCCAACAAAAAAACACATTGTACAAAATATTAAGATAAAATATAAATACAGTTAAAAACATATGGGTGGATCTCTATTCTGAGCCATTGATATAATCGCTCTGTCTTTCCTTGAGGTCCAATTGTATTGTATTTAATGTATTTGTACCACTGACTGCAAACACAGGTGACCTAATGTACCATGCAGATTTTCCATTCAAATGTCTTAAGGAGTATTGTATTACACTGGAACCGCACATTTTTGGATTGTATTTTCTTTCTGGGAACTGCCCAAAATGTGTACTGGACAGTCATATACAATATGGAAATTCTAAAACATTTGATTGTTCTAGATACTTTTGCTTGGTTTAATTATTGTATAATATTCATTCACTAAATTTATATCCCACTGCTGCCACAGCGCAACCATACTCATCTGGTATTAGAAATAATTGCAGCCGATAAAGGTGTATGTGAGTGAAAAAAAGAATGATGTTTGTGTTGATGTGTCACAACTGTGGATGAAAGATTGCCGATAATTAGGGATTGATCAATCATTTTGGAAGCAATAGGAGAAGAAAAGATCTCCAGATTTTGCTACTACTACAATATTAACAGTACAGTAGCAACTAGCAATGTAGGTAATCATCTAATACTTGGAAAGATTCAAGTCATGAACACTGCCTGAAGTCAAAAGGGGTCTAGTATAGGTTACTATTTAAGCATAAGCTTAAACTTTGAAATGAGGGATATAATGCACTTTTTGGTTCATATATTTGCTTCCCTTCTTAAGTTCTGTTGATAAATTAAGCATTTTATCATGTTATTATTGCAACCATTTTGTATGTTAGGTATCCAAATAAAATGTGTTGGAAAGTCATATACGCATTGGACAGAGACTGAGGGAAGTGGGGACAATCAACGGACAGTGAGATATACTACAAAACACAGATACTTTAAACAGGAAGTCACACTCCGTGGTGTGGGTGAGTTTGTTTTAAGGAAATATATTAATTGTGAAGGAAAAGGATTTCCTTGAGGCTAACTGCTCTGCCACGTGGGGGGCCTCACATAAATTATAATGGAATCAAACTTGGCAGACTGCCTGTCAATTGCTAGGCTCTCATTCAATTCTATTTTATTCTAGAACACGCTGCAAGGTTCAAATGCTAAACGATAAATGGAACTCAAACTCCAAACCTAATATCAACGTTGATGTTTATATTTGTCTGAAAGAAAACATCTAAAAGAGCCCTCACCTCCTTCAAAATGATTTTTAAAATGCCTAAAATTTGCATCCTTAAATGTATTGATGACATGAATGATGCAATTTTTCTTGACCAAAAAGTTCCATTTGGCATTGCATTATGCATTATTCTAGTTTTTGCTGCAATTCAAATTGCATCATTGATGAATGAATGCATTTTCTTTCAATTTGTATATTCCTGCATATAATCACGCTTCAGTTTTTCAATCCCAATAAGAGCAGCCATAAGTCCTACTTTGTTTGTGTGAATCCCTGGTATAGAACTAGATATCAAATTTGTTGAAGAGGCCTATATGAAGGCATTGGCTATCTGGTTAAATTGTGAATTTCAAATCCCTGTTGCAAAAATCTTATTTACAGCATCCAAATAAAAAACTGTATTTTGAAAATTTAAGAATAATTTCATTTTTGTGTCTTCAGTTCTTTCCTATTCATTTTCAAGAACTTTTGAACATTTTCATGTCCCTGCACTGTAGGCCTACACAAAATCAATTTGTGTATTTTTCATAGAACTAAAAGTATATTGCCCTTAATATGTCTTAAATAAGTGCATTATTAATATTAAAATTATAGCATATCAATTCTCCAAGATTGAGGGGGTTACTGTCAATATGCTTTTATATTTTTGGATTTATCCATTTTCTTCAGCAAAGAGTGAAAGTAACTCAGACCGCATCAAACTATCAGCTGGGGAGCATCGATTTCCTTTCCAGTTTCAGCTTCCAAGCATGTCCTTACCTGCACCGTTTGAAGGCCAGTATGGATACGTGAGGTACTTTGTCAAGATTTGCATTGATCGACCGTGGAAGTTTGATCACCATGCCAAGAGGCTTTTCAGTATCTTTACAGTCAAAGATCTCAACTATGAACACAACGTATTGGTAAGTCTTAACTTGAGGACGTTGCACGGTTATGCTTTTTTTGCGCTTCCTGGTCTGTGTATTTTATTTTGCTATGCTCGTTAATTTCACAGTGAATTTTTAAATTATAAAAAAGCAGATTGATCAGCAACATAAGCTGATTTTTTTTACTGGTCTGCATTCTAACTGCAACTCTGATAAAGTACAATTTGAAGTTGAAGTTTGGTGCTTGAAAAAATGAAAGTAAGTTATTTTACTCCAACAAATGTGTGGATAGTTCGAAAACAAATCTGAAAACAAGTCTGCCATGCAACCCCCCCCCCCCTTTTTTTTCAACGTTCCTTCCTCTTTGAGTATACCTTCCTCTATATCTTGCAATTTTAATACATCATACCCAAAAAATATTTTGTTCAGGTGTTCTGGACAATTATGCAGTTTAAGACTCTGGTGCTGCAAGGAACTGACATTCAGTTGCAATTTAAGGAAACATCCAAAAGCAAGCTTAATGGGGGTGTTGCAAGAAAGTTAATCTAAAAATTTGTGTTTGATAAAAAAAAAACCCAAAATGCTTCATTCTGGGACTAATACCTGATTTAGAATTGGAACTTGAGTTTCTTGCAAGTTCTAATAGCAATGCATTGCAGTGCAATGAAGGAATGGAAACTGCGAAATAATACAGAATAACTTGTGAAAGTGGAAATAATAAAGTGGCTATCACTTTCTCATTATATATACTTCATTTCCTATTTCCTTGTATTTTATTATATAACTTCCTTGTATTAGAAAATGCCTTAAAAAAAATAGGATATAACTTCCTTCTACACTGTGTCCTACAAAAAATGTTAATGGCACTCTAGATGGGATAAATGTGAAAATCAACAAATTATATTTTATGATATATGAATTTTTAAAGTTTTATACACCTGGCATAAAATTCATGGGATATGGTCCATCGAACACAGATATACGAGCCTTCTTTCAGCAGAAAACCTCTCAGTCTCAAGTTTTGTTATTTTGTTAAATAAAGTACATCCAACCACATCTTAATTCACTCTTTTTTATTATCTTTTTTTAGATTTTTTGCCCACAACTTATTTTGGGCTGATACTTAAATTTAGGTTTAAGAAAATTGGCATGATATCTTTAATCAAACATGAAATTTGATTGATTGATTGATTGATTGAGTGAGTGATTATTGATTGATTGATTGATTGATTGATTATAGGCCAACTAAAAGATGACTACAAGGAAATGAATTAAAACATTTTGTTTTAATCCATGATCTCATTTTGATCTCATCTATTCATCAGAGAGGGATGAATGATATAATAAAACATTGATTATTATAGAATTGCAACCATGCGCAAGTAAATTTTACCAAACATATGACTAGCCATGCATCCGGTAAATTTACCATGCACAAGTTCTTACCAAATGCATGGTAAATTTACTGGATGCATAGCTGGCAATGCGTTGGTAATTAATTATGCATGGTTGCCATTCTGTAATAATTGATGTTTTATTATCTATAAATTTTACTAGATACACAGTAAAATGATAGCATGTTGTTTAAGCAAGTTGTTGAAACTTTAAAAAAAATTAAATTGGTAAACTTTTTAAAGTAGTTTAAACTCTTTAAACAACCTGTTTAAAACTTTGATTAAAACTTTAACCAATAGACTGATGGGCTTAAACAAAATGCTTAACAATTTAAATAGGGTATTACAGTAGGATCATTTAAGCACATATTAAAAGAAATAACGGATGTCTGTTTTATTGTTAGGTTCCAGCCAATCACCAGATAGAGAAGACTGTATGTTGTCTCTGCTGCGCTTCTGGTCCTATCGTCCTCCAGGGACAAATAGACAAGAGGGGCTATGTTCCGGGAGAATATATATTTGTGTCCTTAGACCTTCAAAACAACAGCTCTCGGACAATCGTTGACATCAAAGCAAAGCTACAACAGGTATTCAGTTTGATTTATTTTATTGGTCTACAAGCACGGCCCTGGCCCTCATTTCAGATAGTCCAATACCACATTATTGGGTGATTTCAAGTCCAGTGTTGGCCTTGGTGTTGGTGTTAGTGTTGAAATTTGGATCGCTTCCCCTAGCTCCAAAACTAATTCAGATTTTGTAAAACTTATCCAGATCACATGATTGACATCTCAACAACTAGTGAATGACTTTTCGGGACCATCTTCATGTTATGTTTGGTGTTATAATCGTGTAAAAATTGACCTAACACCAACACCAAAAGGTCAACACTGAACTTGAAATCACCCATTGGCCACACCAATATGGTCTATGATCAGTTTGGTTTCATTGTCATTTGGTCTAACTACACTTCATCTAATAAAAAGTACATTTGTCATTTAGTCTAATGGCCAGATGGTCTAATTTATATTGCGTCTACTAATCATTTTGTACTTAATTATTGTCAAATGACAATTTGGTTCATAAACTGTTTATTTGATCTAAATATGGACTGAGTGGCACCAGACCAAGTGGATAGAAGACAAAATGGGTAAAACCTATCTGGAAATTAGACAAAATTATAGATATGATAATTATGGCAAATTAACCAAATCGTTAGAAGACAAACTTGTTGTACATAGTCAAACTATGATAATATAAAATAGTGATTTGTCCATTTATATAGCGCTGTTACTATGTGCATATTCTCAACTTTGATATGTGGTATCATGATTTAGACCATGTGGGATGAGACCATATGGAAACTAGACAGAGAAGCTAGGGTATACCACATTGCAAAACAATGGTAAATCATCATGCTAAGGCAAGGGCCTGTTTAGTTTATCTATAAATATCATTTTTATGTGCTGTCTGTATCATGTTGCTGTCATTGAAATAAATAAAAATGCTGGTAGTTATGTGTTATTGAGCTATTTTCTCTTTTACACGTGCACAGGTGTGGCATTATGTAAAATATGAATCAAACTGAAAGTGCTCTTGACTTCACAAAGACTTCTGTTAATCATGATGTTACAGTCATTTGTTTGATCCAAGCCCACACTGGCTCATGGATTAATATCGCCAGGAGCAAATTTTTCTGCATTATTATTAATATGTTTAAGTTATGTTCAAAGTAATTATATTCAATTCAATTCAATGAATGGTCTCTTAAGCAATAATATTCAATACATGATATACAGCCAAAAGATATGTAAAGTTCATCAATGGGCAACATTAAAACAAAACAAACAAATCATGTAGGTACATGGAAGAAGTTATGGTAAGCTTAACATAAGAAAATAAACAGTCTTAAAAGTAATAGTGTAAAGCTATTCAAAATAGATAAGATTTAATGTACAGAAATACAATACATAAGTAAATAAATACAATTTTCTTAAGTGATCAAGATTAAAATTGGATTTAAATAAAATTGAAATGGAGACTAAAAATGGTATGTAATTTTAAAATTTTAATTGGTTTGGTACCCTAACAATTTACTCTGTATGACATTGATATAATAGTGGATAGACTTCATGAGTATATGAATATCTAACTTCAATTCATTGTGTTTTGTATTAGCTCTATATTACCTGCTATATATATTTATGTTCCATTCTAATGCATATCAGTAGCAATTATTACCCCGTTGATAGATTCACTCTTGCTTTATTTTTATCACACATTTTGTTTTAGCTGTGCACCACCTACTTGTATCTACATGTATACATGTAGATTTATGTTAATTATTACATAATATCCTTTTTTTTTCATTCCATAGACAGTACATTTTGGTTTGTATATGGTTGTATTTATTGCCCAACTAAAATAATAAGAATTTGCATTTTTGCATGGTATTTTCAAACATTGATTTGATAGGCCTATATATAACATGAAAATACTTTCTATACATGAAAGTGATAGATAGCCACATGGCCAAACACTGACCCTTGATCCTTATTCGCACTTTTGTAGAAAGCACATTTCTCAGCCTCCAACTGTGGGAGAACGCACCACAGATATGTTACAAAGAAGATTACAGAACTCAAGCTAGATGGCTGTGAAGCTATGGGGTCAGTGAACTATGAGAGGATGAAGATGTTGATTCCTCCCATCCCTCCTTGCACGTATGACAACTGCCCGAATATTCAACTCGAGTATTTTGTTGAGGTAAGAATTATTAGCATACCTTGCAGTACTCTTATTTGAATTAGTACTTAAAATGAAAAATGATAGAAAATATATGATTTGATTCATGAGGAATAAATGTACAGGTGATAGACCATATTCTGTTTAATGTATGGAAAATATTTGCCCCGAAACATGAATACTAAGTAGTAAATACAATTTAAACAGTTTACAGCTTTGATAGAGGGACTCTATAAATTTGTTGAAATCAGTTAAAATTCAGCCAGGTTACAAACTTGAATTGGCTCAAAGATGTCAGAAGCAGAAGTGCTCACTGAACATAAATCCAGACTTTATAGGCACAGAACTAATCTTTGGTACAGACATTGGCTATCAAGGTTCATAGATCTGATTGGTGAGATGACATAAGAAATCATTGTTTTCACACTCAGGAAAATTAATATATTTGATAGAGCTTTCATATGTAAACCTGCAAACTAAATTGATAATTATTTGAATAATAAGGCACTTCCTGATCAATTTATTCATAAAGTTATGAAGATTTTTATTCATTCAGTCTTATCAACACAAACTCATTCAAACCTATGAGGATAATGGTTGCATCTTATGAAAACATTGCAGAGTTTATCTTCACAGTAAGTATGGATACTTGATTTTATAATTGTATATAATTTGATTCATCAGTATCGGGTGTTTTTTTTTCATTAGATTGAAGCTGATGTTTCTGGAACCCCTATGGATGCTGAAATAAAGCTTCCTGTCGTGATTGGTACCATTCCAGCCTTCCAACAAACCTTGAAGGATCCTACCCAAGCTCCTCAGGGCTTCGAAGCTTATGCCCCGTATGCAGGACAACCTATACCGGTGTCCCCCACACCAGGCCAACCTGGGGTATATCCTCCACCAGGTCAACCTGGCTATCCCCCTCAAGGACAACCTGGCTATCCTCCGGCAGAACAACCGGGATATCCCCCATCGGGGCAACCTGGCTATCCACCACCTGCAGGAGAGCCGGGATATCCTCCGTCTGGACAGCCTGGTTACCCACCACCTGCAGAACAACCGGGCTATCCCCCTCAAGGACAACCCGGCTATCCTCCAACCGAACAACCAGGATATCCCCCATCAGGACAGCCAGGCTACCCACCCCCAGCAGCACAGCCAGGATATCCCCTGTCAACAGACCCATGTAAGTTAACGTAGGATGGGGTCTTGTGCAATCATCTGTGTTTAATAGAGCTTGGACACAAAATACTTTTTAATGGGTGACTATCACTGGTAACTGGTACTATCACATATAAGGGAGGAGGGTAGGAGATCAGTTAAGGCTTTAATCTTGAATTAGTTTTTATCTAATCAAGATTTTTTTTTTCAATCAAACTTGCCCATACAATCTCTGCTCATGATTGCCTATCTAGAAATATTTCTGAGCACTGCTATTACACCTGATTAAAGGGATGGTCTGGGCTGAAAGTATTTATAGCTTAATAAATAGAGTAGAATTCACTGAGCAAAATGTCGAAAATTTCATCAAAATCGGATAACAAATAACACAGTTATTGAATTTTAAAGTTTAGCGATATTTTGTGAAAAAAGTTGTCATGAATATTCATTAGGTGGGATGATGATGTCACATCCCCACTTGTTCTTTTGTATTTTATTATATTAAATTAGGTTTATTCAAATGGTTCCTCCAAAAACTAGAAAAATTGGATTGACAACTGATTTAGTGCATTAGATATTTATTGCTGCAACTTATTTCATTATAAGGGAGACATATTATTCACACAAGTAAGAAATAATGAAAAAATTATGATTTTATGTAATAACATAAGAAAACGGAAAGTGGGGATGTTACATCAGCCCACCTATTAAATGAATATTCATGATGACTGTTTTCACAAAATATTGCTAAACTTTAAACTTCAATAACTTTATTATTTGTTATCCGATTTTGATGAAATTTTCGACATTTTGCTCAGTGAATTCTACTCTATGTATTAAGACATAAATATTTTCAGCCCAGACCATCCCTTTAGGCTTGAGCTGCTGCTTCCTGTACTCAGTACATTCCAGGAATCAATCCTGCCAGGTACCCATCCACCTCACCTCGGAAGAGTTATCCAAACCTTACAGTAATAATAACTGTTTTATTCTTCCAGCTTCAGGTTTGCCACCCCCTCCTACATACGCAGCAGCGGTAGGAGGACCCCAGGAGATCACTGGTAAAGAAGGATCGTTCGGTAGCGTCATGTACGCACCACACTACCCTTACTATGATCCAGACACCTTATATGCAGCCATGGGACTCCCTGCAGGGGCACCAACATCAACAGACGGAGGACCACCACCACCTACCATTACCCAACCACAGAGTGGTCAACAACCACCATATAACCCTTACCCGGAGGAAAAGAAAGGGGAATGACATTATTAGGAATTCACAACACGTCATTGCCTAGCAGTGAATGGGATTGAATATACAATGCTGAAATTATTGTCTTCGACGACACTTTAGTTATTCCTTCAAGTTATCCTTTGTATGCCAGTTATCATATATGTAAAGCGCTTTCAATCTTGGGTATAGCTGATGTATGTAGTGCTACCGGTATATAAATGAAAATATTACTATTTATCATTAACAGTCAATTCTCATCATGTATATTTACAGTAATTCAGATCATTCATACAGCTTTGAAAGTAATTTTTAAAAAAATATCATGTTCTCTTTACTGCAGAATAATAATAATCAGCAAATAATTACCTAAGGCTAATTATTATTGTTAAGGTAATAATGTTTGATAGGGTCCTCACATAAACCGAGGACTACAAAACATCTCAAGTAAATTCATGAGAAACGGAAAAGTAATATATTCTTCCTTTTAATACCTTGCCTTGTTTCCTATACAGTGTGTATTTTTTTTATGTACATGAGGTTCAATAAAATGCATGGAAGTGCAAGCTTGAAGTTAACTCTTTGCACATTCTTGTATGTGACAAAATGTGGTATATGTAGTATGGACCTTTTCTTTAAAATCAGTGGACTAAAATAAACGTTCTTGTATGTCTTGTACATATATTTACAAATAGTAGTTAGCTGTAAATTTGTGTAATACATGTATATGTATATTCTATTGGAGTAGTTTGAAAGTATTTAAATTTCAAAGAATGAATGTGTTTAAGTCAAATCTACATTTTGGAAACATGTAGCTTCTATCAGTCAATACCAGTTCAAAATAAAGTAATCAAAATTGTAAGGTTTAATTCCACAACAAGAAAAATACACTTTATCTAGATATCTGAGCTTCTAACTGAAGTACTTTGTGTCAAGAGTATCAACTTAGATGTTCCCTTTAATCATCTTATTATCATTTCAATCATCAAATATGATACATGAATGGTATTGAGTGAGACATAAAACAAATCTAAACCAGATAGCCTATGTCAACATATCAGAAGTAAAGTATTGACGATATAAACAGTTGGTTATCAATTAATAATTAAATGAGGTAATAGATTATTATGTAAAGTATTATTATGACTCCTTTTGCAGACATCCAAGAAAATGAATACCATGTACTAATATTAATCATCACAGCCATACTTTTGCAAAGAAAACTGTCTTTCATTCAAGTTATTGGCATAACCTTGCCTTTTCAATGAAGTGTTTTGGTCAGTTTTATACATTTTTTTTTTCACGTTTATGAAAATCTGTTTATGAATTTAACCCATTTGCAAAGCGGGAAGAGGCGTCGATCCTGGGGGGGCAGGGGGGGCGATCGCCCCACCAATGAAAATATTGGGGGGGCAAACATCATTTTGCCCCCCCCAATAATTCCGGATATGCATTAAAAAAAAACAAGATTGTAATGTTCAGCAAGCGAGATTGAGATACACAACTCGTTCTTTATTTAAAATCGTGCTCAAAATGTCCGCTTTTCAGATTGGAATATAACAATTTTCAGCTCGCGCTTCGCGCTCGCATCATTTCTGTAGCAAAAACCCATACTTTTCATGATTAAATTGGTGAATGTAAATGTCCCATTTTCAGTTCTAAGCCTCAAAAGAACTGCTTCAATTTGCAATCATCTTTTCTTGGATATATAGCTTGTTCTTTATCAAAAACGTGCAGTAAACTGTCATTTTTTCAGATCGAAATATCAAAATTTTCAGCTCGCGCTTCGCGCTCGCATCTATTCTCTTTTAGATACAAATCTTAATCATTGGTACCAAAAATGCTTAGAATATCAAGTTTTCAGCTCAGAATATAAAGAAATTTGAGCTCACTCTCGGCACTCGTACTATCTGTGTAGTGAGATACGTGTCTGTGTCTCATGAGTCATACATATATATAGATATATACATATATATATATATATATATATATATATATGTGTGTGTGTGTGTGTATATATATATATATGTATGTGTGTGTGGGTGTGTGTGTGTGTGTGTGTGGGTTGGTGTTTTGTACGATCGAGCGCCTTTGGAACGTTAATGATTTCGCCCCCCCAATCTGAAAAATGGATCGACGCCCCTGAAAGCGGGTTGCTGTCCCTGTCCATAGCCTATGGGAATGAGATGATTACTTCTTGGGTTGAAGCAGATGTAATTTGATGTTTTAAGATATTTATAATATATCCACCATGATTATTTTATTTTTAGATATCATGCAGTGTAATGTGCTCATACTTGCCTTGTACCTACAGTTTATTGTTTTGAGAAGTGTTTCATTATTCCCCAAAAAGCTGCAGCTTCTTGATCCATTAATGTTGACAGGCCAAAATGGTCTTTCAAATGTTTATTCCCATTAAGGAGACACTGCCCAGGGGCTATGCACAATTATTTTTTTTTTTTGAGGGGGGAGGGGGCAAATGAACATTTTAGGGAGAGAGGTAATTTCCTTGTTTTCTTCACCACCTGATTTTTTTTTAAATTTCCTATTATTATTTTTTTTGGGGGGGTTGATGGTTTCCCACTACCCATCTATAGCATCACCCCTGCTTTTCCGTAATTCTACACACTCACTTAAGGCCTGGTCCCACTGGCCGATGGACACAAAACATATTCATAACGGATACAGCGGACAAGCAAAATTTCGGGGTGGCTCCATCCGTTTTCATCTGCTCCAGACAATGGACAAAATGGGCGAACAATGAAATTACAATGGACGGATGCTCAATGGATATAGAGCGTATAAAACAGAGTACACAACGGATACATAATGTTTTCCAACGTATGGCAATGTTCTTTTCCGTTTTACACCCTCTCTGCATCCAGAAGTGCAGTGGGACGAAGCCTTTAGATATTTTGACAATCAACCCATCCCTTACTGGGAATGCCATAGGAAAATTTATGATTTAATGATATACATGTGTATATGTTTTACTTTTAAGTAGCGTTTTGTCAAGGGTTCTTCTCTTTATGAATGAAGTATGTCTTGTGGTTGGTGTTTTTATTATCAGGGTGAAGTGTCTCCATAATTTGCCTTTATACATGTACCTGTGTGCATTTTAAAAATGCTTGTATCACTTTGTGTAGTTGTACATGTTGTGAGAAGTGCTCATGTCTGTACTATTATTAAACTTGATGCAAATATTACTTTTATAACATAATGAATATAATTTTTTGTACCGGTATTTATTACTGTTAATGTTGTAGATTTAAAGAAGAAGTTCACCCTGAAGAAAAGTTTGTTGTAACAAAGCAGAAAAATAACAAGAAAATATTGGTTAGGATTGAGGAAGATCCATTGAAGATTAAGAAAGTTAGAATTTTAAATTTTAGATTTGTGACATCATAAACGAGCAGCTGCGGCATATGTTATGTGATATAACATGCACATATTTTAATTTTTTAATGGTTCTTGATGACTTATTTTTGTTTTCTTTTTATGAACGGGTGTGAAATGTTTTGTCTATTGATATACTGAAAGTACAGTAAAAATCCATTTTCAATTTTCTAAAGAAATGAAATTGATTTTTTTACCATACAACATTAGGAAAGCTGCTCGCATATGACGTCACAAATCTAATTTTAATTCTAATAACTTTTTTATTCTTTCATGGATTTTTCTCAAGCCTTCGGCAATATTTTTTATAATTTGTTTCTGCTATTTTGGCAGTCAATTTTTTGTCAGGGTAAACTTCCCCTTTAATTTCTGCTAAATGTAAAAACTAAACATAATTCAAAGGATCAATTGCATAAAATATTGAAATCCATCACAGTTCAAAGATTTGGATCATTTTGATTTGTTGAAAATTCTGTTATTATTAAGTTGCATGTAATTATTTGTTGTAGTTACCTCTGATTACAGAGTTTTTCCCCTCACACCCCAGTGATAAATAGCACCAGTTTGAGTTTAAACTTCCTCAGTCTGTTCATAGTTCCTTACACAAAATGCAATATTCAGATCATGAAGTCTCAAAATATAATCCCCACTCAATTTTTTATTTCTATTTACAGAATTCATACCATCACAAGTATGTTTCCAGTGAACAAATATGAATAACAGAATGCTTCAAAATAGCCATGTTTTCTGATAGTGATCATATGGCCATTGCAATTCAATTAAAATATATTTTCAATTGTTTTATCCAGTTTCTAGACTGATGCACTGTAGTCACCTATTAACAGAACTTCTACTGTGTTGTTAACCTTATACGAAGCATCCCGCCCCCGTCCTTAAAGGGCAAGTCCACCCCAACAAAAAGTTTATTTGAATAAAAAGAGAAAAATCCCCCAAATCAACAAGACTATCACTGAAAATTCAATCAAATCCAATGCAAAATAAGAGAATAATGACATTTAAATTATAATTTTGTTTATTTTCTCAAAACAGTTCTGTCTACATCCTGGTCGGTATGAAAATGGGGGGACTGATGATGTCATCCAGTCACTATTTCTTTTGTATTTTATTACATGAAATATTTTAATTTTCTCCCTGAACATGTGGAATTACCATGGCTTTAATATTATGTGGTTCAATGAAAGGGGTCCTCTTCAGAGTTATGTTTGTTGATTTTTCACTATTGACTCAAATCAACTTTTTTTTTGCGGTTGACTTGACCTTTAAACTAGCACACCAATGATGTGGAGCTCATCTGGCATCTCGCAACGAAATTTAACACAATTTTAATTTCAGCCCAGTTGACACTGTAGTGAATTATATTGGTGACATAAATTGAGGTTATAGAATTGAAATTGATGAAGAAATGACATAGAAGCATTTTTTGTGATTTATGAATAAATTTCATATAAATTAAGCATAAATAACTTTCAAGTCAAAATTTATAAACTCTGTGTAGAACCTTGGTGAACCTCGTGTAGCTCTCAGGCCTTTGGGCCGTATGAGCTTAAAAACAGGCCTTATCCTATGAATTATACAGTGTGTCCCACAAAAAGGGAACCCATTTTCAGAGATAGATTTCACAATTAATAAATATGTTTTACTATAAATTTGACAAGAGTGGAATCTCATCTCTGATTTGAAACTAAACTAGCAATCCTTCACACATGGCAGATTATAAACAATAAATACTGAGGCATATCCAAAACAATTTGCACAGAAACTCATGTGTGAATCTGAATCCTTTCAAATTTCAGAGATCAGAGAATCTTAAAGAATACAAAAGAAATGCTAATGAGTCAATCGTCAAATAAGCATGTTCGTTCTATCACGAACCAATCTTGTCCAATTTTTCTTCGCAACCTGGTTTTGACATTAAAATTTCAAACCCGTATTGCTCATTAATACGTGAAGTGTTCGCCACATATTAGGTATCAAATAAAGAGGAATAATTGAACTACCGGTATATGATTATGTGACTTAGATATAATAATTCATTTGCCTTTGAAGAAAAAAAGACATGGGAATCCTGGTTACCTTTTTTTCTGGGATGCACTGTATATGTTGCTATGTCTGGCAAGACTCCACCTTTCAATTACATTGTAAAAATGTTAAAAAATTTGTTTGAACCGTTTGCTCTAAGCAAATATTGTTTAAACTCATAAACAGGTTGTTAAAACTTTTAAACAATTTGTATTTACAAAAATTTTAACAATTTTGTAAAAGTTAAAACAAAAGTTGTTAGAAGGATATGCTTGAAAAACGTGCTTTATTAGTGTTTTTACAGTAGGCCCCATCAGTAGATTGGTTTATTGCAAGTTGTAAGAACACACAATACATTCAACTATTGGTTTGATTAATATCAGCAATTTTTTATTACTAATAAAGTTCAAATCATGTATTCCACATGTTACAGATTTATGATAGTATAGAAACTGAAAAAAAAAAAAGAATTAACGTGTAATTCCGTGCTATTCAATATCATATACTTTAAAAAGAAAGGTACATGTATTTGATCTCTAAAAATATGACACTGATATGAACTAATGAAAGAATGGAATAGTTGTCAAGGTTCATACATGTATATCACTGTGACAACAATCACACTAAAGAGCACCAAATCAAGTACTTTCAAAGTTAGCCTCAACAAGAATTTTTTAGACAAATCATATTTGTATAATAAACAAGCAGAAATCATCACATTTAATCAAAGATGTTGCATACAAAAACTGTTCATGATTGTTTTAGCTAGAATTTTTTTCCTGATTCAATTTTTGTGAAGTGATAACAACCCCCCCCCCCCCAAAAAAAAAAAAAAAAAAAAAAAAAACATAATTTCTAATATCAGGGAACTGACTTTGTTTATCAAGACATTTAATTCATGGGCGGCTTTACAGGGGGAGTAGGGAACATATGATTTTCAAGAGATTTGTAAAGAAATGAAAAAAAAATCAAGATTTTTTTCACTTTAAGTAGTTCTTTTCACACCCCCCCCCCCCCCCCCATCAAAATACTTTGGTGGCATACCTGATGTCGTATCAGATTTCATCTTTCAAACAAAGAACATATGTCTTTTGTGATAAACTATTTCATTTCATCTGACAATAAATTCAACTTTTAAAATGAATAATATTAAGATTTACCCAAACATACCTACATGCTTTAAATAAGTCTCTCCATTTTATACTTAAGCACATACATACATGTAAGAGAAGCATCAATATCATATATGACCTTAACATGTCATGTCAGCATTTAATTCAACAATTTGTTTTTGTTTTATCAAATTATTCATGGCTAGCCTATTACATGTAGCTATATTTCAGTTGTGTTCAGCCTGTCTTTTGTTTGTACATGATACATTTGAATCGGGGGCAGATCCAGGATTTTCCAAAAGGGGGGGTGGGCAAATTTTTCAAAGGAAAATAATTTGACAACCAAAAAAAAAAGGTCTTCAATTACAAATAAAGTATATTTCGTACCCCAAAAATTTGACAAGAAAAAAAATAGGTTTCAACCACAAATTTTGGGTATTTCTTGCCAGAAAAAAAATGACAAGCAAAAAAAAGGTTTTCAACTACAAATAAAGTATATTTCGTACCATCCATTGTTTTTACATTATGCACAAAAGCATTTTGCAGTCTGATATTATGTTTCACTCGTAATGCATTATCTTTCATGCATTTGGAAGTGGTCAACTATAAAGCCGAAAGGTCGGGTCCACTTTACTCAATGTTTCGTGACAATTATAGCGAAATTCTCAAATAGTCGGGTAAACTAGACACGACATTTCGGGAATTTAGGTGGACCTTTCTTTGAATGGTCGGGTAGACGTGATTACCCAACACGATAACCAGATGTGATGACACAAGCCAAGCTGATCTCTAATGAAACCAACAGACATCGCAATCATAGATAGCACAAACAATAGTTGCGCACATTTATATAGTATTGATAGACCTTGAATTCCGAAATACATAAATTTAACCTTATCTTCTCTTTGTTTTGGATTAATTAACTGATGAAAGATTTTAGCCACAAGTTATTTCACTTCAAAAGCAGAATGCTCTCATGAACATGTAGTTAACAGTCTGCATATTCATTATCTGCTAAATTACATCTAATGCCATCTTTACATTTGGTCTACATTCATCATGGAGTGACCCTTAACTGATCATATAACTCTAATCACATGATCACCCTTGGTAGGCATACAAACATTAGTATATATACAATTATCATGATTTTGTTTAGCACAAGATTACACAAATTTTCAAAAACCTTAAGATTGTAGCCATGAAAGATATTAGGATTTTGTATTAGAATATATTCATATAACCTCACAATCTCCTTGCCACAATCATACAATATATCTGTACAATATCCGTATGGGCTCTTCATGTACCATTTCAATTCACCTGGGTTGAGTGCAGCACATTGTGGGTAAATTTCTTGCTAAAGGTAAACACGCAATGGCTTGGAATTGAACCCTAGTCCTTTGATTGAAAGACAATAGTCATAACCACTAGATCACAACACCCCCACAAACTATATTTTTAATCTGTAAAGCTTACATTTTAAAACAGAATAGTTCAATTGACTACATTCTATCAGCATGTATACACGATAAGTGGCACAAGGCATACTAGAGTATAACAATGATTTAGCACATAATTCAGCCAGTAGAAGAGAAAGTAATGACATTATTTACACAACAAATTTTGCCTTACAGAAGTAATATCAGCATCATATATACATATAAAGTAAAAATATATAGTACAGACCATATCATAACATTCCATCTAAAAAAAAAACTTTACACCTATGTGAACACAGGCAAGTCTGATAGTGGCTTGCCATAAGAATTAAAAAGTATAATGAAAATTTCAAAATAGTACTGACATTAAAAACCTCTTTGGTGAGAATATCATAATTTTGTAATATTCTTCAGATTAAAATATGATAGATAAAAAAAGGTAAGGTTTTATTTTCACACTGTAAAATAGAAGTTGTGATTAATACCCCTGCCCTCTGCTGCTACCAACACACAGAGTGAATATGTCTTGCCCATCTTCACCCAAGATCAATTTGTTACCATGGCAACATGATTTCCAACACATGCAAAAATGTTCTTGCATATCTTTACCTCAAAACCAATATGTGAGCCAAATTTCATGAGCATTGGTTGAAAACTGACAAAGTATAGTAGGGATATTAAAATGTGAACTGTCTGATTTGCATAAAAATCAGTCTTTTCAGAAAGTATGATTCACTTGAAATCAATCCCTGTTTGCTCTCATTTAAACTGGGTAATAATCAGGACTTGCTTCAAGGTAATTGTATTATTCTACTGACACAATCAGAGTAAATGTAAAGAACACTCTGAAATAGTTAACTGGCAAGAACAAGGTGTTGATTTCACATCTATAAATGACATCTGAATTTCACTCACATAACGATGCCCTGCACATCCATCTGACCATCCCCATCTCAGCCTTTTCAATTCGCTGATGATTTTGTTGCCCATGTCTTGCTACCATAGGTCATGCATTTCCTCACTCAGGCATCATGCAATTTCCCTTTTACTTTGGGGGGCTACCCTTGAGGTGAGAAAGGGAGGGAGTTCATGAAACTTCTTCCACGCACTGTGAGTTTGTGTGGCCTTAGATGCTGACTTGCTTCCTTGGGAAGCTAATGTATCACCAAGTTAGCAGAACTTATTATTGCTTCAAGCTTCCAGCCACGGAGTTCATGTCCTTTTGCAAAGTCACTAGTACCTCTCATTGATTGAAGCGGGTAATTTAAGTTTACTGTAGAATACATCTCAAAGCAAGTGAGAATACATCCGGAAAATAGTTTATGTATAGATCATTAAACACACATTAGACAGGACTGAATACTACACAAGTAATTATTGTATGTATTGATGAAAGATAGAAAATAACTTGATATATATTACACAGTACATCAAATTATTTTAAACACTAAGAAATTACTAGTAGATTGAAAACTGGTAAAGGCAAGATAAATACTGACCTTAAGTAGGCTACTAATAATATATTCATATCATGATTTTAGATTACTATGACATTCATGCACAATATGAAATATTAAAACATTATAACAAGCATATGAAAATAAAGGCATTTAAAAAGAGAAGTATGATATTACATAAATCTAAACTTTTCACAGTACTAACATATCATTTGATCTGATTTGTGCAAATACTTATATGCACCATTTCTGATTCACAAAGCATTTTGGTAGATGATGATGATGATGACAATAATGATGATGATAGTAATAATAATAAAGATCCAGACTTGTACAGTGCACATCACATTGTCATTTAACATCTTTATAGCTATGGAATTACCCTGGATATTACTTTGGATATTATTACCCTGGCTTTAGTCGGGCAAACCTTACAGTGCACAAGCATTTCGCAGAACTGATACCTGCCAGGTACCCTATTACTTTACCTAGATCGAGTGTGGCAAATGTAGATTAATGTCCTGCCAAAAGACATTATCACTACCGCAGTGATTTGAACCTGGTACCTTAAGGTGCAAAGACCGGAGACTTATCAACTGAACCACGGCACCTCTACTCTACATAACAGTATGACAGTGATCAAAACAATTATAACTTAATACAGGCCTGCATAATGGCATTGGCAAGGGAATACAATACAGAAATTTTGGTCAGCAATTTGAGTTTTACCTGAGGGCTAAGAAAGCACCTGTAGAACTGAAAGTATTAGACCACAGGACTGATGGCTGTAAAACCTCACTAAGGGACCTAGTAACAAAGATTTATGTGAGTCACCTAGCACAAGATCACTGCTCTATCAAACAATTGATATAAACTCATTGGGTGGTATATTGATAGCCATCGTTAAGTTACTTAGAACACACTTTTATGGAGTGCCACTTGTCAACTCATTCACCAAGTACAAATTATCCTCATCCTGTTGCAACAAGTTGTAAAAAAAATCAAATGAGGAATGAAATGGGGAGAAAAATAGAAAAATTAGATAGATTTTAATGAATTGATACATTATAATTGCCTTAAATATGAGATAAATTTTATGAAAACCAGCATTCCATAGAAGTGTGATTGTAATATTAATATTAATGAACAAATACACTCCTGTCAGGTTCCTACGTTCATCCATCTCTGGTTCCCTAGTTATTCCCATATCCGTTAAGACATGGGGGGTTGGGCTTTTGCTCAGGCTGGCCCTGTTCTCTGGAACGTTCTTCCCCTGGTTATCCGTGAATGCACTTCCATGGACACATTTAAACGTTACCTTAAGACAGTCATATCTACCGGTATTCAATGCTTCCTACTCTTAATTGTTCCTGAATCTATTATTAATATATTTGTACTTTTCTCTTTCTTTCCTTTTTTCACTGCGCCTTGAGCACTCTGCCGAGTGGATTTGGTGCATTACAAATCCCATATATCATTATTTACTATTTAAAAGTCTAGTTTAGACTAGGGTTACACGTGGCCAAATTATTTCCAAACACTCCCTAAATGAGTTTTTCTCTGTGTGCAAAATAACCCCCTAAACAAGTTTTTTGTGGGCTTTATTTACAAGCTGTCGCCAGAATATGACCCCGGGGACAAAGCTTGGGGAAAAAAAACATACCCTAACACGTTTGGCTAGTCTTAAAAAAAAGCTTTTGAAAAAAAAAATACCCTACATACGTTTGACCTTGCAATTGACCATTGACTAGTCTTTCAAAACTACCCCTTTTTTTCTTTTTTTTTTTGATACCCTTAACAAGTGCACGCGCGGCCCACGTCCAAAACTGCAATAACACCCCTTTAAACACGTTTTTTGGATCACGCGTGTGTACATCAATATATTTGACTGGCACATTTTTCGGACTAAAAAACCTTTTTTCATTTTCAGACTAAAAATCATCTTGGTATATGGCAATGCAATTAGCATTTTCAGAAGAAAAAAAAACCTTCAGAGTCTTCAAACCTTCCGAATAACGAATCTTGCTCTTAAATGCAGGGACCCAAAGGATCCTAGAAGCATTGGGGCACCTCTAAGGATTAAATTTGACCTGAATTTCTTCTGCTTGTGTTGGTTGTTGGCTGAACTGAGGCTGGGTCGTGACAGGAGCATTCGGATCCTGAGATAGGATAGGCGGAGAGATTGATCCTGGGTTGTAGTAGGGGTATCTTGGTGCGTAGCTCGTGGTCCCAAAATTTCCTTTCTTGCCTTCTATCTGGATTGGTCCCTCCACCGCCATCTCATAGCTTGGAGGAGGCAAAACTATAGCAAAAAAAAGGGTACAATATGGACACAACTCATATTACAACTGTAATCAGGAATTACAACTCTAAATATGCTGGTATCATTTTCTAACCAAAAACAAAATATCTCCACTTCCATGATTGTACAGATAAAAGACAAATTTAGAAGGTTACAAGAATGAAGATATTACACAATGCTGAAAAGAGAACATCATTTTATGTCCTACACATCATGAACAATCTCAGAGGACATAATTACTAACACTCACACCCCCCCACACACACACACAAATTAGAGTTTGGGAGCAAATGTTGTTTACCTTAAATGCAATAGGAAAACGTCTTACTGCTATGATCACTAGATTCATCCTGAAATCACTAGTGTCTTGCTTTTAATTACAGAAAATGTCACATTTATCACTTGTTTCCTTTGGCCATAGTCGAAGAAGGTATAATCACTTAACCCATTGAGACATACGACAGAAATATCTCATTGAAAATACCCATTCCTCCTCGTAGCGTCCATCCGAGTTTAATTTCATCTTTGAGACTTGAGGTTTTGAGGCTGCGGAGCCCTTTGAAGATTATTACAGAAGAAGAAGAAGAAATCAATAAACTAGGCTCTACAGTAACTATGCATTACACTGAAATCGCATTGTGTACAACGGATGGAAGACTTACCTGGAGACTGAGGTGGATATTGAGACGCTCCTTGATCAGGAGGGTAACCAAACTGAGCAGGTGGCGCGGATGCACCACCGGCTGGTTGGGGTGGGTAGCCGGCATGTGGTGGTGGGTAGCCAGCTTGTGGTGGGTAACCTGGTTGAGGTGGCTGAGGTTGGGTGTAACCACCTTGGGGAGGGTAGCCAGGTTGGGCTGGGTAACCCGGTTGGGCTGGATGACCTGGTTGGGCTGGATAACTTGGTTGGGCTTGGTAGCCTGGTTGGGCTTGGTAGCCTGTTTGAGCTTGTTGAACCAAGTGAGGTAAGGCAGGTACTGTACCTATGATTATAGGTAATTCAACGGTTGCATCGATGGGTGTGCCTGAGACATCTGCTTCTATCTGTTATAATAACAACAACAAAACTCAAAATTTATATTGACCTCTGAGATACAAGCTACCATAATAATATAGTATGAAAAGCTTGACCGCATTGGTCAGATCGTGTCATGAGGACGCGCACTACTGCGTATCTATCAATAAGATCGCGCGTTGTATATCACGTACACGTCTGCATTTGCGACTCAAGTCATATTTAAATCTTTGTGAAACTCCCCCCCTGGTGGGTGTTTCATAAAGCTGTTCGTAAGATACGAATGACTTTACGCACGACTGGTACCATTTCTTGTGCCAAGTGATATATCCCTATGTCATTGAGTTAGGACCTAAGATCATGTTCCAGTCATGCATAAAGTTGTGCGTAACTTTACGAACAGCTTGATGAAACTCATTGTGGTTTAACAACAGCCATCTGTGACACAAATCTCTAACAATTAACACAGGTTCAATTTATCATCTCATCTTTCACTCAGATCATTCGTAACTGTCTGGGAATAATAAATGTATAAGTTTTTCTCTCTCACTATAGCAGAATGAAAGAGTTTAGTGAGCTTAAAGGGATGGTCCGGGCTGAAAATATTTATATCTAAATACATAGAGTAGAATTCACTGAGCAAAATGACGAAACTTTCATCAAAATCGGATAACAAATAACAAAGTTATTGAAGTTTAAAGTTTAGCAATATTTTGTAAAAACAGTCGTCATGAATATTCATTAAGTGGGCTGATGATGTCACATTTCCACTTTCCGTTTTCTTATGTTATTACATAAAATCATATTTTTTTCATTATTTCATACTTGTGTGATTAATATGTCTCCCTTATAATGAAATAAGTTGCAGCAATAAATATCTAATGCACTATTCAGTTGTCAATCCAATTTTTCTAGTTCTTGGAGGAACAAATTTGAATAAACCTAATTTCATATGATAAAATACAAAAGAACAAGTGGAGATGTGACATCATCAGGCCATCTAATGAATATTCATGACGACTGTTTTCACAAAATATTGCTAAACTTTAAAATTCAATAACTTTGTTATTTGTTATCCGATTTTGATGAAATTTACGGCATTTTGCTCAGTGAATTCTAATCTATTTATTTAGCTATACATACTTTCAGCCCGGACCATCCCTTTAAGGAACATACAATGTAAACAAAAAAATTTGACATATTTGGCTTTCCATATTTTTAGCACAGAGTTAAACCATGGCCCAAGTTTAACCAGACCTCAGAATACGGGCCTATGTATACACACCTTCACATGGTACATGACTTCAATGTTTGGACAGTTCTCAAATGAATTAGGAGCTATCGGTGGAATGGCCATGGGTCTCCTCTCAAAGACCATTGATTCCTGGGCGTTACAGTCGTCAAACGAAATCTCACAGATCTTTTTGGTGTTCTTACGGGTGTGAGTGCTTCCTCCATGTTTGGCATGGTAACGAGATTTCTGAAGCAATACAAAACAAGATACAAAAGAAATAAGGCTCCATGGGCACAAACGACAATAGAATTCATCTTCGGCATCTTGAAGCAGCACTTCCACTGGAGGAAGTCTAATTCAAATATGATTATTTTTTAATATAATGCAAAACCTTTTCCGTTTACATTAAATATCCTTGTTGCAAAAAAATTGAATTATAATCCTACCCATGAAATAACTAATGTAAAATTCAAAGTAATATTTAAATTTCTCAGGAAGTTCGATCAACAGAAACATGAAATATTATTACCCTAATAATGAGAAAAAACACCATTTAAATTAATCCAATGTTTCCATCCTTCAAAATTAACACATCTTTTTCTTGAATGATATTCAATCTCATAAAACATTTTTCTTCACGTTTCACTATTACTTCTGTCCGTCAACAAAACGTGTAATAACCAGTCACCAGAGTTTTAGAAGAATTGTCTGAGTTAGTGTACACCCACCATAGTACTTACCGTTAGGTGGGCGGGTGACCCTCTCCATCTCACATCATGTGTTCATCAGAGTATCAAAAACATATAGCAGTTTGTAACTTTAAAATTACATAATTGAAGACAATTTACAGGTAAGTCATTGTAAGCTCTTTGGGCCTAAAGTGAAAAGCACAGTGTAAGTGTACATGTAACTTCATCTGTTCCTATTCATTTCAATCTTTGCTTGTCATACCTATCAACTATCAAACAAGATAAATTTCACTAACCTGTATCAGTGCAGCCTTGAGTGAGACTAACTCTCTACCACACTGATTATTGAGCTCTACTGTAACAAGGATATTCTCTCCCGGTGCGTAACCACCCTTATCAATAGATCCACGGACGTTGATTGGTCCAGATTCGCAGCACAGACAACAAACAGTCTTTTCTGTGATCCCAACTGGACTTGTCTGAAAATAATGAAATTCAAATCAAGAAAAACAATTATAAATATAAAATGGGGATATGAAACTCAATCAAATGATTGGTTGAAATTTTCCAGGTGACCGGGCATTTATATTACCTAACAGGAAAATTTGAAAGTGACTACACTAGTAAATGACTAGTTCGATTGACCGGTCATGGTTTTGAGATGTACTAGATGGTTTAAAGAAATGACAAGGACACCGTTCTCACTACCTTCCTAAAACTAGTTTACTGGAAACTAGTTTAACGTGTAGTGAGAACGGTCGAAGCAATCTTGAAAGCGATCTTCCAAACTGGTTCAGAAATCCACCTCGCGATGTAGTTCTCACGATCGCTTTGCCTCGTTAAACTGGTTTTAGCGTAAGTGAGGACACAACCAATATTGGGAAGCGATCTACGCACATTTTGAGCGCTCTACTCCACATACGACAGGTGTAGAATGCCTACGCTGCGGTTTCAAATTTCGCGCGAAAAGTGTCACCCCAATGAAAGCATTTCCATAGCAACAAGATCGCTTTATGTTAAGTAATGGATTCACAACACTATCTTATAAAAGCATATCTATAGGTAATACAAATCATTTTACTCAGGCACTAGAATCTGTAATCAGGCTGTAATCTTAGTAATTACGGCTGCCAAGCTACAGCTGGGGTAATAATATCCAAGTCCTTTGGAAGCGCATAGAGACATTATTCATAATCGTGATATGCGCTATACAAGAACTGTTTATTATTATTAGAATATAAATACACACATTTACACATACCTTTGAAACTATCCAAACATTACAGTCCCAAAAATGATCTGACAAGTAAAATTAACAGGTTTTTCACTATTAATGGGATGGGGAAGGGGGCAATTCACAAAGAAAGATAAAAGGAGACGGGACACAATATACAATTAAGTTTAAAAAGTGGCAACACATGTTATTTGGTTTATAAAAAAAATTGATTGGACCACATTTTTGGTGACATTAAGACATGCCTCTGAAACATTTGTGTTGAATTTATAAATATACCAATATCAAGAATTTCTAGATACACTTACTAATATATTAGGCAGCAAATTGAGGTCTTTCGTAGTCCAGATACTGAAGAAACGTTGAACTTTATGATCAAACTTCCATGGTCTATCTATGGTGGCCTTGATATAATATCTCACCCAGCCCCACGTGCCTTCAAACGGTGGTGGAAGGCCCTCTCTGGGTAACTGGAATTGAAACGGGAAGCGATGATCTCCCATGGGTAGTTTCATTCTGCTCGCTGCCTGGTTGTTCTTGCCTGGAGTTGCAAAAGAAATGTCAAGAATAACGATGAAATAATAAGGAGCATATTTTTAACCCAATTGGTTATTCACAGAACAGAAATGTATGTTAAGTACCTGGGCCCGTATTCCATAAACGAGATAAGCATGCTTAAGTCAAAAATCTAAGCATTTTGTCTTATTTTTCTGTCTAAGACAAAATGCTTAGCCAAAACGCGTATTCCATAAAGAATTGGCTAAGAATTTTGTCTAAGAATATGGCTAAGAAGTTTTGCGCGACTAAGACAGATTTAGGATGAATGGCTAAGTAACTTTTCTTAAATATGCAGAGTCTGTATTTCATAAATACAACATGGCTAAGAATTTAGCCCTAACTTTAAGACAGTTGTGAGCTGTCTTAATTGTTGTAGTTTCAAGGCAATTTCAGCCAACACAATTTTAGAATTTATACCTATATTGCATTTCGAGCTCCTATCTCATTTTTTAAAACCGATTTTCATGAAATTTGGAACACACATTAGTCTTAAGGTAAGGAGGTGGAAGATTTTGTTCTTTTTTTCTTTTTCAGAAATTGTGTTGCCATGGTAACAATATATTATGGCCCAAATTTTGCCGTTTAAAATACTTCATTAGTCAAGTTTATACCAATTCTCATGAAAGTTGGCTAACACATTGGATTTGAGGAAAAGATGTGCAAGACACATTTTTGCATGTGTCGGAAAATGTGTTGCCATGGTAACGGTATATTATGGCAAAAAATTATGTATAAATCTCGCTGTTCCAACTATTTCTCTAGTTTTTAACCAATTTTCATGAAATGTGGCACAAACATTTATAGTCATTATGTGAAAATGTGCAAAACATGTTTTTTGCCTATATAAAAAAATTGTGTTGCCATGGTAACAAATAAAATACAAAAAATAAATGAAAATCTTGTGATTGAATTACTTTATCAGTTTTCAACTGGTCTATTCTCCTAAAAATTTGGCATACACATTAGTCTTGAGTTGAAGATGTCTAAGACATATTTTTGCCTGTATCAAAAATCGTGTTGCCATGGTAACAACATATTATTTAACGAAAATAAGGTGAAAATCTTGTAGTTTGAATTCCTTCATCTCTTTTCAACCAATGCTCATGAAATTTGGCACACACATCAGTCTTGAGTTGAAAATGTGCGAGAATATTTTTGTTTGTATCAGAAATCGTGTTGCCAAGGTAACAACATATCATACGCCAAAATAAGATTAAGACAGTGGTCAATGCTAACTTTTGTTTGGCTACATAGAAAACTACATGTAGCTGTGGGCTTAGTTATCGTTTTTAATTTTAGGATGGGGGAGGGCTAGACCTCTAGATCTCAAACTACAGCCCCTAGCTTTAGATGTAAGCCAAAGATCAAGATCCTTCAGTCCTAGAAATAATCCAATGCTATATCCCTAGCTTACTTCCCTTTTCAGGCCTAATGTTAGATGAATAGATCTAGACTAGCCTACATTTACTATTTTTTAGAACTAGAATCTATATTTTGATAGAGTATACAAGTCTCTACTCTAGTTCTCGACCTATTACTTAGATTGATATAGTTCTACTTCTAGATCTAGATAGGGTCTAACTTTTAGTCTTAGTCATTAAGTCTAGATCTAGGCCTACGTTAGAGATTCCAGATCAAACAGTAGACTAGTCTGACTAGATCAGCCAACGTTAGGGCTACCGGCTAGGCTAGAAATAGAATCTGGAATGAATAGAAGAAAGTATAGCCATACTAGGCTAGGCCGCCTAGATCTTAACTAAATTTTTATATAAATCTAGCTCCCAGTCTAGACTGAGTCACTTTCACTGAGCTGTTGGTCTAGGTTTTAATTTAGGCCTGTTTTGTAGATACCTAGATCTAAACAAACTCCCCAAAATGTATATAATAAAAACTCCTCCAAACAAACAGATGGACCTAAAAAAGAAGTAGGCCTAGAATGCTAGATCTAACTTAGTTAGATCTAACTTTTTACATAGATTTCTAGGTCAGGATTATAAGTTTAGACGTAGTTGGCAAGCAATGCATAGCGATAGGTCTAGCAGTAGCACTGTAACTTGTTAGACAGGAATATCCATTGTTTCTAGGGATTTATTTAAAAGTTTCTGACATTTACTGTCATGTCACATTGGTGAGATTGGGGTCTAGGCCAACGTAATGTTAGACTGTCGAGTGTCTTACTCTTACTCGTAGTTTAGCAGAAAACCCAAAATACAGATGGAGACTGAAGCTTTTGGTCTAACGTTAGGCCTAACTCTAACTAAGTCAGATAGTGAGATAGGGCCTAGTCCTACATTGACATGTAAATCTATCCCTGTCCTAAGCTAAGTAAGGCTAAGCCAGGCTTAGTCCCGAATGTTGTTCTAGGCCTAGACCAATACTATTTAGGTCTAGATCTATGTACTATATGTAGCTTCAGTCTCGGTTGCTCCACTAAGTATGGCATCCCACTGGCACTAGACTAAATAACATTGTAAGTGTAACAGAGTTACGTTTTGCAGCCTTCCTTCATGAAAGTAAAAAAGTCAAAACAATGTTCAATTCTCCTCAAAACAGACATATATTTTATAGATCTTGGGCCTAGGCTAGATCTAGGCCTAATGTTAGACCCAAGGCTAGTCTCAAAAGTTACAAAAGTTTTCCCTTAGGGAGCCTAGGTCTACTTAAACTGAAGTTAAAGTAAACTGTCGAGAGGAATTTATAGTTTATATTTTGACAAATAACAATACATGAAAAGTAATAAATGGGACTGATACACAAAGAAACTGTGCAAGTCACTCGGTTTGGGATGAAATGTTTTGGTAATTAACAAAATATATATAATTTTAATAAAAAGTTCTTACCATATATGGGTGATAAATGCTCTTCTCTTACTACAATAGTTGTAATTAGTTTCAATAAAATCCAAAGTTTTAAGAAAAAACAACTTCAGTGACATTTTTGCAAGTTTGTTGCAGTCACCCCTGCAGCAATTTATTATTGAGAAGGTCGCTGAAGGTCATAGAATTTGAGACTTTGGC
Source organism: Lytechinus pictus (assembly GCF_037042905.1). NCBI lineage: Eukaryota > Metazoa > Echinodermata > Echinoidea > Temnopleuroida > Toxopneustidae > Lytechinus > Lytechinus pictus. The sequence continues at coordinate 25,853,792 of NC_087246.1, forward strand.
TTAGCCATATCGCCTGACTTGAGACAAATGTCTTAAAGTTTATAGAATATCGCTAGGGAAGATTTCTTAGACAAGCAAAATGCTAAGACAAATTGCTAAGACTTAAGCAAAAAGCTTATCTTGTTTATGGAATACGGGCCCTGGGCCCGTATTCCATAAACGAGATAAGCATGCTTAAGTCAAAAATCTAAGCATTTTGTCTTAGTTTTCTGTCTAAGACAAAATTCTTAGCCAAAACGCGTATTCCATAAAGAATTGGCTAAGAATTTTGTCTAAGAATTTGGCTAAGAATTTTTGCGCGACTAAGACAGATTTAGGATAAATGGCTAAGTAACTTTTCTTAAATATGCAGAGTCTGTATTTCATAAATTCTACATGGCTAAGAATTTTGCCCTAACTTTAAGACAGTGGTGAGTTGTCTTAATTGCTTTAAGACAACGTTTAAATCCAACAAATCATGGCCAATTTTTTTTTAGAATTCATACCTATATTGCATTTCGAGCTACTTCCTCAGTTTTTAACCAATTTTCATGAAATTTGGAACACACATTGGTCTTAAGGTAAGGAGGTGTAAGAATTTTTTTTGCTTTTTCAGAAATAGTGTTGCCATGGTAACAGTATATTATGGCCAAAATTTAAAATTTAAATTACTTCATCGGTTTTCTACCAATTATCATGAAAGTTGGCTCACACATTGGATTTGAGGAAAAGATGTGCAAGACACAATTTTGCATGTGTCGGAAATTGTGTTGCCATGGTAACAGTATATTATGGCAAAAATTATGTATAAATCTTGCTATTCCAACTACTTCCTCAGTTTTTAACCAATTCTCATGAAATGTGGCACAAACATTAGTCTTGATGTGAAGATGTGCAAAACATATTTTATGCCTATATACAAAAATTGCGTTGCCATGGTAACAACATATTAAATAACGAAAATTAGGTGAAAAATTTGTGGTTTTAACAAGTTTACAATATTTCAACCACTTCTCATGATGTTTGCCACAGACATAAGTCTTGAGGTAAAGATGTGCAAGACACATTTTCGCATGTGTCGGAAATTGTGTTGCCAAGGTAACGGTATATTAGGGCAAAAATTATGTAAAAATCTTGCAGTTCCAACGACTTCTTCAGTTTTTAATCAATTCTCATGAAATGTGGCACAAACGTTAGTCTTAATGTGAAGATGTGCAAAGTATATTTTATGCCTTTATAAAAAATTGCGTTGCCATGGCAACAAATAAAATAACAAAAACTAGATGAAAATCTTGTAATTTGAATTACTTTATCAGTTTTCAACTGGTCAATTCTCCTAAAATGTTGGCGCACACAATAGTCTTGAGTTGAAGATGTCTAAGATATACTTTTGCCTGTATCAGAATTCGTGTTGCTATGGTAACAACATATTATATAAAGAAATTAGGTGAAAATCTTGTGGTTTGAATCCCTTTATTAGTTTTACCAATTCTTATAAAAGTTGGCTCACACATTGATTTTGAGGTGTAGATCTGCAAGACATATATTTGAAAATTTGTTGCCATGGTAACAGCATATCAGATCAATAAATGTGTAAACAGCATGATGTGTATTGAACTACTTCTTCATTTTATGACATTGGCCTATATGTCCATGAAATGTAGGTTTTGAGCTAAAATAATCTGCAAGACACATTTTCTCATTCATCAAAATATGTGTTTGTATGATAACTACATGTATACGCCAAAAAAGATTAAGACAATGGTCAATGACAATGCTAACTTTTGTTTGGCTACATAGAGAACTACATGTAGCTGAGGGCTTAGTTCTAGTTTTTTTTTTTTTTTTTTTTTTTGGGGGGGGGGGGGGCTAGACCTCAAGATTTCGAACTACAGCCCCTAGTTTAGATCTAAGCCTAGATCAAGATTCTTTAGTCCTAGAAATAACCCAATGCTAGATCCCTAGCCTACTTCCTTTCTCAGGCCTAACGTTAGATGAGTAGAACTAGACTAGATCTAGCCTACATTTACTATTTTTAGATCTAGAATCTACATTGAGATAGAGTCTACAAGTCTCTAGATCTACACCTATTACTATGACCCTATGTACACCTAGATTGGTATAGTTCTAGATCTAGATAGGGTCTAACTTTTAGTCTAAGTGAGTAAGTCATTTAGTCTAGATCTAGGCCTAGGTTAGAGATTTCTAGATCAAACAGTAGACTAGATCAGCCAGTCCTAACGTTAGGGCTACCGGATAGGCTAGAAATAAAATCTAGAATGAATAGAAGAAAGCACAGGCTAGGCCGCCTAGGCCCTAGATCTAAATTCTTATATAAATCTAGGCCCTAGTCTAGACTGAGCTGTTGCCAGTGTTGGTCTAGGTTTAGGCCTGTTTTCTAGTCCTGGAAACCTAGATCTAAACAAGTCCTCAAATTCAAAATGTATAAAATAAAAACTCCAAACAAACAGATGGACCTAAAGCAGGAGAAGATCTAGATAGATGTCTAGACTACTACTAGGACTAGATCTAACTTTAGGCATAGGCCTAGTTGGCAAGCAATGCATAGCGATATATCTAGCACTGTTGACAGGAATAACCGTCGTTTCTGGGGATTTATTTAAAAGTTTCTGACATTTACTGTCATATCACATTGGTGAGACTAGGCCAACGTAACGTTAGACTGTTTAGTGTCGTACTCGTAATACTAAAATAGCGGAACAACCAAAATACAGTCGGAGACTGAAGCTTTTGGTCTAGGCCTAAGTCAGATCTATTCTAGACCTACATGTAAATCTAGATAGATCTATCCCTGTCTTAAGGCTAAGCCAGGCTAAGTCCTGCATGTTCTAGGCCTAGACCAATACTAATATAGGTCTATCGTTAGATCTAGGCCTAGTATGTAGCTTCAGTCTCAGTTGCTCCACTACGGCACTAGACTAACAAAGTTACGTTTTGGCTTTTGCTTCAGCCTTCAGGAAAGTAAAAAGTAAAAACAATGTTCAATTCTCCTCCAAACAGACGGATATTAGTTGTAGATCTTGGGCCTAGGCTAGATCTAGGCCTAATGTTAGACCCAAGACTAGTCTCAAAAGTTACAAATGTTTTCCCTTAGACCCTAGGTCTACTTCAACTGAAGTAGAATAAAGATGTCGAGAGGAATCTACCCTATCCCATTTAGATTTTGACAAACAATACATGAAAAGTAATGAATGGGACTGATACATAAAAAACTGTGCAAGTCACTCGGTTTGGGATTGAAATGTTTTGGTAATTAACAAAATATAGAATAATCTGAATAAAGAATTCTTACCATATATGGGTGATGAATGCTCTTCTTTTACTACAATGGTTGTAATTAGTTTCAATAAAATCAAACTTGTTAAGAAAAAACAACTTCAATGACATTTTTGCTATTTTGTTGCAGTCACCCCTGCAGCAGTTTAGAAGGTCATAGAATTTGACTTTGAGACTTTGGCTTAGCCATATCGTCTGACTTGAGACAAATGTCTTAAAGTTTATAGAATATCGTTAGGGAAGATTTCTTAGACAAGCAATATGCTAAGACAAATTGCTAAGACTTAAGCAAAAAGCTTATCTCGTTTATGGAATACGGGCCCAGCTGCCTGTGATTTTTTTTGGGGGGCAGCAATTGTTGTATATTTGGAGACCAATGAACATTTATTCAATGAATAACAAGTTATATATTGATAAAACAAACATAAATTTACAGTGTAAAGTTCACACATAGGCTATGCCATTTTAAAATGGATACATTATTTTTTAAATAATAAATTCTCTTATTTCTTATCTATGACAATGCATATCAGTAAATAGTTAAGTATACATGATCAGAAAATTTATTCATTTAGAAAAATGAAATATGTGTGAAGCAAAGGAACTGAGCTTGAGAGTATCTCAAATACATGTCCATTAAAAATAAATTATAGATGAATCAAAATTCAAATGGATGCAAAGAAATATTAACCTGCTCCACGGAGAATGACTTCTTGCTTGAAGAATGGAATTTTCCATGTGTAATGGATGGTTCTTCTGTGATCTCCGGAGCCTCGTGTTTCAGTCCAGTGAGTGTAGGACTTGCCTTTGCATATTACCTTAATACCTGCATGTAGTCATGAGAGAGACAGAGAGAAAAGGGGAGGAGAAAGAGAAAAGGGGAGCGAGGAAAATTGTAACTCTATCACTTTTTATTTCCATGAATGAAGTTTTTGTCAATTCCGCTGGTTACATATATATGCTCTGTAGGTATACCAGAATATGCAAAGCAAAGTATTCATTAATTCTTGTTTAATGCATAAACCTAGTAACAGTTAGGTCTTTCCTTTCTGCAAAATTTTCATTCTGTGATTGGCCTTTAGGCTTAAAAAAAAATACTCATCACTATATTTGCATTAGGAACATGTGTACTACCATGGATGGAGTAAGAATTGCACATTGGTGAAGATGCGCCGGCATGATGCAATTATTCTTTTTTAAACTTAGATCCATTTCCGGGGATCCATTTGTATTTTCAAGGGAAGGATTCAGCAATCAGTCATATTATAAGTTGGATATTTGTAATCATATTGGTCATGTTTTTGGACTGGAGCAAAAATGAAGTCAGATAAGTGCAGACTTTGTTCTTTATATTAAACTAAGTCAAAATTAAGGCATACCCCGTTACTAAGAGTTGATTGGGTTAAGAACTTTATCTTGATGTCCTGCTCCAGGGGTGGTATTGAGGTATTCTGAGGTAATTTTATCTTTAAAATATTTCATTTTGTCTTCAAAAATGAAATTGGTTTTCTGAGATGACATTTTATCTCTCAGATAAAATATGAAATTTTAGCAAACTTAACTTCATTAGATCTACATATCTAAAGATTATACGCGACAGAGCAGAGCCTACATAGAAATATCCATCGCGTATCTAGCCATTGCTACGCAGATGATGTGCGTGTACCCACGTTACTTTGAAGAAGAAACTTAAAAAGAAACTTAAAATAGGGTGGGGCCTCTTTTATCTCTGCGTCGTCCAATCCAGCATGGTTTCTAAGTGAATTAGCTCTAAAAGCTTGAAGACAAATTTGAAAGAAAAATTATATCATTGAGAGTAATAGTATAATACCTGAACATTACTCCTGTATGATAAGGAATTATTTCATAATATTTTCTGGACTAATAATTGTCTCTAAAATGATGCTGGTGATGATGCGATATTGACATTGGGACTCTGTGAGTATTGTCATATTTTTAAAAGAAATCTCTGTAAAAATGCCCTAGCGCATAGTGCAAGCGTATTTGAATTCAATAAATTGACATAATCTTGCTCCTTTGCCATACCTCCTGGCGGAATGGATATCAATGATTAGTTGAGTGAGATGAAAGTGCTATAATTATAAAACAATTGATGTTTCTCACTTTCTCATTGGATATTACTTCAAAAATAGACATGATAGATGTGTCTTACAGAGATTAAATGAAGATAAACTGGTTCTCAGAATACCAATTTGGAGAGATTTTATGGATATTTTATCACACTCATTTTAACGAAGATAAAATATTTTATTTTATCTGACTCTGAGATAAAATGGATATTAGAATTCAGAATACCACCCCTGGGCCCCAGTACAGTACCACTACAGAGCTCTGCTGACGCTGGACCCCAGGAAATGCGGACCTCTTTGTTGAGGTCCTGGGGACGATTCCACGAAAGGGTCTTTGCCAGAACGGCATTATCCTGGTTTAAGTAACCACTCCATCTCCCATTGACTATGTACACAAAGAGCGCACACACACACTGACACACACAAGAAGAGAGGTGACTTATTTCAAGATAAGGCTGCAAGAACCGTCTTCCGTGTCGCCCATTTATGATGCGCCATGTGAAACGCATCTTAAATAAATTATGATGGTCACCGTGGTCCCTATAAGTCTGCGCACCTAGCTACCGGTATATGAGTTAAGATTTAACACGAATTTCTTTCTATTTCACAAAATCTTTCAGTTAGCCGGTAATGATGTTCCTGATATTATATTAGGAGTATTAAAGTGTGCCAAATATCTCATAAAAATTTGAAAGAATATATAGGATTTTCTTGGAGAAATCAGAATGAAAAAAAAAATGGTACCCCATGTCTGCGCACCCCTTCACTTTGCACACCATTCGGGGATTTTGATGACAAAGGCTGCATTTTAAGGCCGTCACATGAAATGCCCAAAATTCATTATTTTTCCAATATTTTGAGTCGGATTGTTTGATGAATATCTGTCTATGTATTGCATTTGTAAAGTCTGTGTTCGTTGCGTATCTTCTTTTACTAGAATTGCGCAGATAAGCATGTGCGCAGACAAGGGGGACTGCATGCGCAGACTTGGGGGAACTTGCCATACCTGCAAACATATTTTATTCATCCGATAAAGTAAACAAAAATAATAATCTTTGTTTATGAAATGATGTGATATATCTTGAAATTGTATACAAATTGATTTAAATGCTATCTCACAAATTTTATTTGTTTATCATACATTTAAGAAATATGCCGCATACAGCGGCCTTGACCTTGGTCTTGGAAAGACCCTTTCGTGCAATCGGCCCCTGATGATCTGATCTGACATGCATACCGCAGTATGGTTGGAACTACCCCTTATCGACCATCTAATCTTCTAAGCATCGTATCTGCGATCAATTTTACCCAGTTTTCGTCTCATTTGTGCAGAAAATTGAGCAGATCAGATTCCCATGTTTCGCTCGGCGACTCCGATTCAATCCGCGTATATATCGACGAACAACGAATACGACGATTTTACATTTGCTCATTTGCACCCGTCTTTTGAAACCGACCACCCGCGGTACATTGAGTTTACGACCGATTCTTGTCGCGGTGGCAAAATATTTTTACTCTTCCAAATCAGTTCTATGATGTCAACATGCTAAATGATCGTCTCACTACTTCCACTGCGAGCTCCGACACATGATTGAACGATTGACGACGGATATTTGTTCTAGAGCCGTTTCCTATTGGATTTCTTGGTTTTTCAGCGGGGTTTAATTGGGTCTGGTCAATACAATTTTGATTAATTCTACTAAATTTTTACTTCTTGTTGCTTCTTTTTTTCTCGTAAAATCAATTCTTACCGTTTCTATGGACACTGCGCCTACTCTCCCGTGCGTATCGTTAGTAATACGCAATAATTTTAACGTGCGCAAGGTGGTCGGTTTCAAAAGAGGTGGTCGATATGTGGTAGTCTCACCATACCCCTGTTGACCAAGCCATACCCTTAGTTCCAAGGCAATTGGCAATTCCTCCTACTTTAGTAGGATGGGGGGTCGGGTGTCCGGACACTTTATCTTTTTGAAGCCTTCTTTTTTGTCTTTGGATTACACTAAAAATATGAATTCAATACTTGTAATCATCTTCTGTTTTGTTCTTTATAATATTTCCTAACGTTTTGTACTAAAAATTGATGAAACTTCGCTTGTAATTTTTTCCAAATGACTTTCTAAAATTGATCGTCCGGACACACAACCTGTCCGGACACACAACCTGTCCGGACACACAACAACTGGGTATACTTACCTCGAATGTCTCCCTTTTCTCCCGTCAAAACTATCCTTGCGTGTCCCTGGATGGTATCCCCTGGTTTGAACACTTCATTGCTACCTTCGAAAACAACCTCAAATACCTGCAATTTACCCATTATTGAGTAGGTCTAGCTAGACCAAAGTCAAAGACAAAATGATTTGTTGACGATAGAGATCGCGTCACGGCCACACCCAAGGTGGTTCCCCATGTTCCTCTCGATCTCGCGCTCGATCCGATCCGCACTCGCGCCGCGGTGCCGCTCTATCCCTCTCTTCAAGCCGTGCATGCGCAATGCAATTCTTATGCAGATATCACGATTCTGTGATCGCAGCTATTGAAATTACATGTGAGCTGAATTCCCAACTGAGGATTAGACTGTTGTTGAATGGCAATACTGTGATCATATTCCTCTTATTGTAACACTTTATCGCCAATCAAGGACAATGGCTAGTACTTTGGAGGCTCTTAAGAAAAAGAGAGAAGATTTAAAGGCCAAGTTGATGCGAAGGAAGGAAATTACAACAGGAATAACTGGTGAGTTGGAAAGGACTGCCATGACTGTAGTCCCATAAGTTGAAAATTATGTAAGGCGGCATACCGTAGATTATTCTGATATTGATTTTAATTTAATACATACATTTTATCACAAAAATATATTTTCCTCCCAAGGTTATGTGACTCAAGAGTCAAGATGGTTGATTGTTCGATCATGTTTCATCATTTGGAAACTGGATTCGCTTTTGAAAGTGAAATATCAATGTTCTTTTGTAGAAAAAAATGGAATTGGAAACTTTTCAATCATGTTTCATTATTTTGCTTTTGAAAGGGGAATATCATAACGTTAAATGTCGACTTTTTAATTAAAATGCAAAAATTATGTTGCACTTGCAGGGCTGCCAACTTTTGAGTAGCATGGCATTGCATTGACACTCGATCGCTTGTTGTGCCTCGCACAAAAACCCCGCTTCATAGTAAAATTTCGACGTCACCAGCTCTCATATACTAATATAGTCATACACGGGATACAGTAAGCCAATCGCAACTCAATGTCTTGTCTTTGCGCAGCAAACCGAAACCAATTCGCATTGATGGTTTAGCTTTGCGCTTGTGTGGTTAAAAACTTTGAAACTTTTGCCTGTCCGGGTTATAATGTTATTGAATATCCGATATAGGCTAATAAACTTTTTTCTCTCTATTTTCGGGGTTCAGCGTGAGAATCGGGTGAATTGTGTGAGACTCACGCAGATTGCGTGAGAGTTGGCAGCCCTGTGTTGTTTAATTTTTTCACTCTTGAAAGAAAATGCATGAAAACTCAGAGGAAAGAATATTTCATTTCCACATGACTGTATGAGCTTGGATTTAGATAAAGAAAACAAGTCCACACTGTAGTGGTTTCTAATGCCTCTGTATTGATATGTCCTTTTTCAATTATATTCGTCAGAGAACAAACCAGTTTCACTCAAGTTGGAAGTATCAAGTTCACCTATTCCACCTGATAGTGTGCCTGCACAGAGTAGTAGTACATGTACCTCATCAATACAAACAGGAATAAAACAAGAAGATGGATCAGCTCCAGTTCCTATTCCAAAGGTATTCTACAGTTGGTCAAGAAGGTTTAGAATTTATGGTAGTATACTGAATAGTGTTCTCATCGTTTATCGTATCATTTATAATCTTGGAAGTCAGCAGCAATTTCCTAGTCCCAATTTACTTGACTGAGTCAGAGCAGACATGGTTATCTATTTTTACCATTTGCAGTAAAATTGATTGTAGACATAGTCAGATTTTGCTGACATTGCATATTTGTAATGTTTGATGTATTTTCTAATGCAATACCTGACTATTCCCAATGTACTACCACAATAAATTTTTATGAAGTGGCCCTAGAGGCCAAAATCAATGAAAAATGTATTTGAACAAGACAGTCAAATATTGATAACTCTCAGAATAAATTCAGTCTTGCTTGATTCCTAAGATAATGTACTACCATAGTCTAAAAATTCTTTACCCTTAATTATATTTTAACCATCCAATATTGCCTTTAAACAAAGGAAATGTATGATTACTGCTGTAGATGTTGAATAGGCCCGATAGATATATTTAAGGAAAAAATGGTGTTCTTGTCAAACACAGCTCATAAGATTGGTTGAGTTTGTTGTTTTACTCTTTACACACCAAACATCAAATCAGTTTGTGTATTTTCCTTCTGTGCAATCAGAGACTTTGGAGGCATAGACTCAAACACAACTTACATTGCAGCGAACATTTCTGTATAAATGACAAAAATCCATTTTGCAGATATAATTGCCCCTATGCAAGATGCTTTACTTGGTTTATGGTGTAGAACTGGCCCTGGATAGATCACTAAAATATATTTTCTAGATATTTGTCAAGTTTCTGTCAATTTCTTTTTTAAATTGCCCATATGCAAGATGCTTTACTTGGTTTATAGTGTAGTACTGGCCCTGAATAGATCACTAAAAGATATTTTGTAGATATTTGTCAATTTTTTGTCAATTTTTATTGAAAAAACCCCATTCTTTTGCTATAGCTTCTTGCGGTAGATACAAATGATAATATAAAAGCTGATAATGTAAAGAATAATTGTTTTTCTTTATGGTGGTGTTTTTCTGTAGAGCATTGCTGTAGTTGTTTGATAGGAATAAATCATAAAATCATGCATTTTAACACAAGGTACATGACATCCCTTATAGATGAAGTATATATATTTTGTAGATGAGAGGATACAGAAATTGCTGAGAAGATAAAAATATAATGTGACTCATAAAAAAATGATCATGTTTCAGAGATAAATCGCTTGAAAAAAATATTACTTCAAAAAGAAGGGCACTTGTCTGAAAATGAGGGACACATTGCAAAATTTATGGCAAAGGGGGATGCCACCTGTGCCCCATGACCCACAAATTACTGATAGTGTACATGTAGGTCTTTCAGTAAGAATACACTTGTTCCTTTGATTTTTATCCATTTTTTATTCAAACATGTGTTGTAAACTTACAATTGCATTGTAATGATCATACGCATATTTCTTAGAAAATTTTTCCTCAGTTACACTACTGTTTCAGGATTTTATATTATCTTGTAAATGTTAGAAAATATAGATTTTTCCAGGTCAATGAAATACTGTATTTACAGGTTTAAGAACCTGTGTTACTTATCTTTTTTCTTTATTTTTCTGCCCTCCAAAGTATGTCGCTGATCAGTTTACTATTCATTTCATTTTTTCTTCTTAATTTACCAGAGTACTGTACCTGCAGGAAGTCAAGGTATCTCTGATGGGACTGAATCCAGGAAAAGAAAGAGAGAAGAGTAAGTCATAAAAGGAAAAGATTTAATGAATCCACTCTGAACATGAAGCATCACTTCAGTTCAATGAGTAGAGAAATGCAGTACCCTATTGACTTTTCAGTGGTTAAAGTAGGATCTATCAATTATATTCTGTTTACCCTATTTTAAGAAGTCCAAACAAATATTTTCATTACCTCTACCGCTATGATACTGTGCATCAGATCTGTGCCCAAACCAATTAATTTTATAAGGATAAAATTTACAGCTCAGTTTTTTTTTTTATTATATAACTACTATTTGATAACAATTTTGATGTAAATTTTCAAGTCTTTGATCTGTGTCTAAGAACAGGGGTGAAATGAATTGTACTGTACTTTTTTTAAAACAATTTTGGGACCTAATATTTCTTTTAAATATTAAAGATTAAAGTGGTTTACCATAGTAATTCTAGTGGGTATATATATCAGATAAGATTACATGATCAAAATATAGCATTCTGAGAAAGGAGTGTTAGAGTGAGCAATTTGAAACTCAGGGGGATATTGTACTACCTTCAAGGTTTAGCATTCTCGCAAATAGTAATTTTGTAAATTACAATAAATGACAGATGAAGTTAGTCAATGCTTAATATCTCTCTTAAAATGGACCAGCTTTCTCCCATTATGAACTATATTATTTATTGATTTTTATGTGCATAGATCTGATTCAGATCAGGATATTGGACCTACTTCTACTGCCAAACAGTCAGCTGTAAAATCAGAAAAAGAAGATGAGGTTATTGACCTAACTCTAGAGAACCTTCTTACCTCAACATCATTTAAAGAACAAGAGGTAATATATTGGTGGCTTATTGGATTATTAATTGTTCATATAATTTTTTTGACAAATATGTTTTGATAATAATAGATTACTTCAAAAAAAAACTTTATTAATGAATAATAGAAAATATATTTGTATGGGTCAAATGTACTCATCTTTTAGGGATGTTTCTGTACCTTTTTATTTTAAAATACTAGTAATTGTACAACAATAAATGGAATCTTATTTTGTGTAATTCGAAGTTATTTTATCATAGGTTTATTGCTTTTGACTGATTGGAGATCATTTATTTTGAGTTTTCGGGAGAAATTATTTCAAATGATACAATAATAGATTATTAGAGCAATAAAATCGTAAGATGAAATTGTACCCCTCCCCCCCCCCCAATAAAAAAAAGGAATAGTTTTAATATTGAAATAATAGTAATAATGATAAATCAAGAGATAGGAGAAATTCTGAAATGGTAGGATTATTCAAATCTAATGTAATGAAGGTATATCTGAGTCTATTTTCAGAAACAAGTACAAACTTGTTATGCATGCTGACCGTAAATTAACTTGATTTTATTCTTGTTTTTACAGAGTAAAGAAATGGGACAAGAGATACATGATCTATTGAGTATGCCAACGGCTAAAGAGAAGTCAATTAAGGAGGCTTTTAAGTCAAAAGGAGGTTTGTTCAAGTTCATACTTTTTTTCAAAGATAGGTAAAAATTAAAGCTGATCGGTTTAAAGAGCTTGGAACAAAACAGCTTTCCACACGCTTAATTTTACCCATGTGTGGAAAAAGGCTAATAGGAGTGAAGTCTAATAATACCTTAAATGTCAATATTTTTGGTTGCAAGGCCACTTTTTTATAGGGTACATTTCTATTTTAGGCCCCTACTGCCTAAATGGTAAAAAAAAATTGAAATGTAGAAAATAAAACAACAAATCTCCAAAGCCGATGAGAGGTGATAAAGGCCAATCAACGATCGCGGGCTTCGATTAATTTTAGCTCTGTTTACCTTACTATTTTTAAAATTCTTTTCCTTCAAATTGTCAGGTACTGTTCATGAATTCTGTTCGCATGGTACAAGAGATGAATGCATAAAAGTTTCTGGAGCATCAAATTGTAATAAGGTAGGATTTGATCTTTAAAGTCTTCATTATAAATATTTAAAATATAATTATGTACACATGCAAACATGTATTGTGCTTCTACTTGTTTTCATTGGGCCTTACCAAGAGACTATTTGACGTGGAGAAATGTTTTTTTAATGTTTGTTACTTGTTTAATAGATATGCATACTCTGCTTGATTATAACAGAAGGTATATTTATGGATATCAGAATGAGGTTAAACCTTGTTTTGGTCATGTTTTATTATTTTTCAATTCTTGTTTCAAATCTCTATTTTTTTTTCTATTCAAATTTCACAACCAATTTGATAAAATGTATTTAAATTCTATGTTAATGATTGAACGAACAGTGATATTTAAGAATTCTATTAATTTCTAACTTTTTCCTCTTTCTTTTCATTTCCAGCTTCATTTTAGGAGAATAATAAACAAACACACTGATGGTGAGCTTTTATTTATCTATATAATAACATTGTATGTAATTGGTGTGCTATTAGTGTCTTGGTGTTGTTTACTTCTTTTGACTTTCCCTTGTAATCAGAGGGTCATGTGATCAAATTCCATTGATGCAATAGTGCCCTTTGCCAAGGCATCAATCTATACTTAGTCAATCTCCACCTATGTAGTTAATAGGTACTAGTAGAATGCAAACGTCAATGTTTGTTGGATAAGCTATTTGCATGGGTTGACTGCTAATTGCTGGAATAATAATAGGGTTTTTCATAAATGTAATTAGTTTCCAGTATATATCTTTTTTTAGGTCATTGAGACGAGCATGCATTTTGATGAATACTTTAGATATGATTGAGTTTATATGTATATCCTCTTTTCCCATCTAGAGTCCCTTGGAGACTGTTCGTTCCTGAATACTTGTTTTCACATGGACACATGCAAAGTAAGTACAAGACATCTGAATATTTATGTTTCATCCATTTTTTTATTTAAAAAATTAACCAGTATTGTTTTATAATAGACTGTCTATTCTGAAAGTTTCTAGTGCAAGTGATATTCTATTTGCATTCAGAGGAGCTTTGATATCACCATGAAATGTCATATAATTGAAGTTGATTACCCATGTAGTATGTATATTATGAAGATAAAGAGTCTAGCCAGAGTGGTGATCAGATTTTGCACTGTTATGTTTTTTTTTACCATATAGTATGTACATTATGAAGTTGAAGAAGGCTAGTAAGAGTGGCGATCAGATTTTACACTGTCTTGTATTTATTTTCACATGTAGTATGTACATTATGAAGTTGAAGAAGCTAGTAAGAGTGGTGAGGAAGAGAAAGGCTCATTCAGAGGAGCTTTGATATCACCATGAAATTTCATATAATTGAAGTTGATTACCCATATAGTATACTATTATGAAGATGAAGAGCCTAACCAGAGTGGTGATCAGATTTTGCACTGTTGTGGTTTTTTTTACCATATAGTATGTACATTATGAAGTTGAAGAAGGCTAGTAAGATTGGTGATCAGATTTTACACTGTCTTGTATTTATTTTCACATGTAGTATGTACATTATGAAGTTGAAGAAGCTAGTAAGAGTGGTGAGGAAGAGAAAGGCTCATTCAGAGGAGCTTTGATATCACCATGAAATTTCATATAATTGAAGTTGATTACCCATATAGTATGTATATTATGAAGATGAAGAGCCTAACCAGAGTGGTGATCAGATTTTGCACTGTTATGTTTTTTTTACCATATAGCATGTACATTATGAAGTTGAAGAAGGCTAGTAAGAGTGTAGATCAGATTTTACACTGTCTTGTATTTATTTTCACATGTAGTATGTACATTATGAAGTTGAAGAAGCTAGTAAGAGTGGTGAGAAAGGCTCTGGTCCAGTAGCTCTACAAAGAATGAACAGTAAACTTGGTCCAAGTGTCATGACGCCCCCGCAGGTAAGCTCACAAATCAATCTTTGGTCTTAAAAAATTGACAAAGCACAGATGGTGGACATGTTTGATTTTTTTTAGTCTGCATTTCATCAATGATACATGAATGAAAGGAAGCAAGGAGTACAAAATATTGTGAGAAAATAGTGATTACTCGAAATAAATAGGCAAATTCTTATTTATTCAACTGTCTTCTTGATTATTCATTTCTAAGTTTCTTCATAAATAGTCAAGTTTCTACCATGCACTTATATACAGTGGTGTTTGAAAGTTAATGAACCCCACCAGAAATGCACTCCTTCGTACTGAGTGTTGAATGAAGACAACAACAGTACAATGTTCAGCGAGCACAGAGATACAAACTTTATTGAAAGTAATATTTTATCACCTGATTTCACAATGAAATATCTAAAACGTGGCAAAAACCTGAACACTTGAAATATGTTGGGTTTTTTTTCGGAGGGGTTCACTACCTTTTTAGCACCACTGTGTATTCCTCATGGTTTTTATCTGTCTGTCACCGCTCTTTCTTCCTTTTTATTGTCTATAATCCCTCCCTTACCCAGTGTACCTGTGTGATAAATGTGATTGTTTCCTAAACTTCATTATGATTATCTTGTTTCTATCTTGCTTTAGTGGGTTCAGTGTGACCTTAGGAGCATGGATTTTGAAGTACTTGGCAAGTTCTCTGTGATCATGGCTGATCCACCGTGGGATATCCACATGGAATTACCCTACGGAACTATGCAAGATGACGAGATGAGAAAACTCAATGTACCCATAATGCAAGATGAAGGCTTTCTCTTCCTCTGGGTCACAGGCAGGTCAGTTACCTTTCAACTATCAGAGTGACTTTCTGTAGTGTAAACTCAATGTTCCCACAATGCAATAAGATGTAAGCTTTCTCTTCCTCTGGGTCACAGGCAGGTCAGTTACCTTTCAACTATCAGAGTGACTTTCTGTAGTGTAAACTCAATGTTCCCACAATGCATTTAGATGTAAGCTTTCACTTCCTCTGGGTCACAGGAAGGTCAGTTACCTTTCAACTTTCAAAGGGACTTTCTGTAGTGTAAACTCAATGTTCCCACAATGCAGTTAGATGTAAGTTTTCTCTTCCTCTGGGTCACAGGAAGGTCAGTTACCTTTCAACTATCAGAGTGACGTTCTGTAGTGTAAACTCAATGTTCCCACAATGCGGTTAGATGTAAGCTTTCTCTTCCTCTTGGTCACAAGAAGGTCAGAAACCTTTCAACTATCAGAGTGACTTTCTGTAGTGTAAACTCAATGTTCCCACAATGCAGTTCTAGATACAAGCTTTCTCTTCCTCTGGGTCACAGGAAGGTCAGTTACCTTTCAACTATCAAAGTGACTTTCTGTAGTGTGTAAACTCAATGTTCCCACAATGCAGTTAGAAGTAGGCTTTGTCTTCCTCTGGGTCACAGGAAGGTCAGTTACCTTTCAACTATCTAAGTGACTTTCTGTAGTGTGTAAACTCAATGTTCCCACAATGCAATTAGAAGTAGGCTTTCTCTTCCTCTGGGTCACAGGCAGTGGCGGACTGTGACCCGGAGGAGACAAAGCATTGGAGGGGCACTGTATTGTTTGTGAACAATGCTGTGCCCCTCCAATGCTTTGTCTACTCCGGGTCACGGTCCGCCACTGGTCACAGGAAGGTCAGTTACCTTTTAACTATCAAGAGTGACTTTCTGTAGTGTGTAAACTCAATGTTCCCACAATGCAATTAGATTTAAGCTTTCTCTTCCTCTCGGTCACAGGTAGGTCAGTTACCTTTCAACTCACAAATTGACTTTCTGTAGTGTAACTTGAATGTACCCACAATGAAATTAGATGAATTCTAGGTCACAGGAAGGTAATTGGCATTCTGTAGTTTAAACGTATTAAATCATATTCTGAACTTATGTATAATAGAATTACAAAATTTACCTTATTCTCGGGTTCTAATTTTTATGCATCCACCTACTTTAATGCTTGCTGGAGGCATTTTGTTTTCAGGCTGTCCTTTCATCTGTCTGTCTTGTTTTGGTTCTTGCGATATTTGAACTAATTTTAGTGATCAACTGCAAACTTTGGCCAATGGTCTGATTAGATTTGTGGGTCTTGCTGTAAGAAGTCACAGAGGTCATTATAATGTATTCAATGAAAAACCTTGTTCTCATGCTAACCAAAGAACTGTTTTAAGAATTGGCATGCCATTGCAGTCTTGTTGACTTATTTATTGCATTGAATGAAATTGATTTTTTATAGCCACTATCCTCACTGTTTAATGTCAATATCACTTTATATTCAAAGAGCACCCTCTGTTCTTTCTTTGAATAACGGTTTACCAACGGCTCTGAAATATGAGTCTGTGAAATTGGTGTTGCAGATCATGGATTTGGCTAGGATCCAAAACTGCAGTACATCTGCCAATTGTTTGTTTTTTCATCAAGGAAAAGGGGATATTGATTTCTGCTCTTGTGTCCACAATCTTGTTTTTGTGTTTTCATAATTTTGGAATTCCTGTTCTTTAGAATTTCTCAATTGTAATGTTCATTCTATTTTCTTGGTTTTTAGTACTTTGATGGGTATCGACAAGGGAGTTGATTACTCAATCAAATTTTACAAACCTATATGTCCTTGGCCTTGTTTCATTAAATATACAATCAATTTTCAATGTAAGCATATCTATGAGTCTGTGATGGCTTAACATGTACAATTGTTACAATAAATTTTAAATTCAATTATATCAGTTTCAGTTTATTTCCATAATTCACATATATACAAACATTTTACATTGGTTGACATGGGTATAACATACATGTATCATGAAATGAAATAAATGGTTCTTGAGACAAATAGGAGTTTATACACAATAAGAATTAAAACCAGTGAAGAATGGAGGGGCTATCAAAGATGAAAGCATAGCTTGTGAGTTATAAGATCTTTATCTTATTTGCCAATCAGTTAGCCTGGGATGGTATTCTGAGGCACTGCCCTGGCACGTATCATCTTGAGATGCGCAAGATAAAGATTTATCGCAGATGAAATTTCAAATTTTATCTGAGATAATATATCTAATCTCAGAATTCCAATTTCAATTTAAAAGATCAAATGAAATATGTAAAAGACAAAACGACCTCTAAATTCCACCTTGTTTAATATAGGCCTAACCTTCTTTTGTGAACACATCATAGAAAGCTTGGGCAATGCCACTTTGTATTGCCAGTATTCTAAGAAATGTTGCTCTTGATTCCTATCCACATTAAAAAACATTCAAATCCACCTTACACCACATATATGAAAGATATTTACAAGTATTCAGCATATCCTCAGTTACATCAATTCTTTCATTGCTCTAAGATTATTATAGAAGCAGGTGGGTGTTTTATAAAGCTGTTCGTAAGTTAAGAGCGACTTTAAGAACAACTGGTGAACCTTTCTTGTAGTAAATAGTATATAGAATTGGCGATGCTTTAGCGCGTAAGAAGGGTTCACCAGTCGCTCTTAACTTACGAACAGCTTTATGAAACGGCCCCCTGGTCTGTTTATAACCATCCCACTATTAACACTTTAACTTCTGAATTCCTCTGCTACTCTAAGGTTATTGTAGGAATTGGTTTATTTACAACCATACCAATAATAACAGTTAAATTCTGAATTCTATCGTTGCTCAAAGCTTATTATAGAAACGGGTCTGCTTACATCCATCCCATCCCATTGCTTTAAAGCATATTATAGAATGGGTCTGTTTATGTCTGTCCCACCATTAACACTTTAACTTCTGAATCCTTTCATTGCTCTAAACTTATGATAGAAAATCGGTCTGTTTACATGGGCAATGGGTTAAGACACAAGTCCTTGGTAGAGTATTCACCTGAAGTGCTTTGCAATGACCCCTAGTTGCACCCCCGTTGAAGTAGGGATCTGTGCCATGTTGGAAGGGCTGTCAGCTGCAGAATTCCCCTAATCCATCCCCGGGGAGTGCTACTTACCTTGACCTTTGACCTTGGTTTCATCCCATAAACCCCTCTGTTTATCCTCCTACAGGTGTTCACTTCTTCATAAAATACACCATCTTTCATTTCTTAAGCTGCTGTACATCAGAGCAAAAAGGGCTTTAAATCATTCCTTTTACTCTGAATTTATTCCCTTCTGGCGCTCACCTGTTAGTGTGCTGGTGTTCTTTAATGGACGTTTTGAACGAATATAGAAAACTCCATTTTCTCAATCATTGGATTATCTTTGATGCAATCTCTGACATTCAAAGAGATGAATGTAAACTAGTTAGATAATAAATGTCAGTCAGAAGTGGCCAATAAAAATTGCCATGTTTTAAGAACTTTGAAGTTGTATTGCTGCCACACTGAGATTCATTTGGCCCTTCAACCTGTACTAATAAATCATGAGCTGGTGTAAAAGTGTTAAAACCAGAAATATCATGACTTAAAAGAAGAAATCAGGGTAAGACAAGTACAGAAGAAGAAGAAGAAATGAATAAAGTGAAGATCTAGAATATAATCCATTCTTTTTATCTACTGTTTGTATCCAATCTCAATCCATTATATACTGATCTAATGATTTGGTCCTTAAGTTAGAACTTAGACCTATAATATTTTCAATATCATGTTGAAACATTTCTTCTGAGCGCAATAATTATGTTGTTAAGAATTCAGGAATCATTAATAGGTGTTTCTGTTGGGCCACAACACAGATTTGAAATGAGACCAGTACTAGGACTGATGTCATTTGGTATTTGACTATCATTAGAAGAATGATTTAACTTCATTTGAAGAATATATTAACCTTTTATTCCCTGTCATGTGAATTGTTGATACATCACTACCTATACATGTATGTACATCACCTTATTGATTTTCAAATAATAGAATAAATATTTCTTTAAGACACACAATGACAAATCAAAATCATTATTTTGAATACAATCCAAATTGATTTCCTTCAAAATGAAGAATGGTGTAGGTATCTGTAAGTGGGTGGCTTTTACCGTTTTGTTCCCTAGATATTAATACCCCAGTTCCGTGAACATGACCCAGTATCTCATAGTCTCCCACGTGGGAGATTTATGATAAGTTTGGGTGTGAAGAGGAGAATCAGGTTTTATGACATACATTTTTCTTTCTCAATAGACAGCTGAGATTTGTTTACACTAGTATATATTCTGTTCCAGATCTTTTTTTTTCGTACTCCTATTCTCTTTATGCTTTGCTCCCCCTCCAATTTTACATCTATTTTCTCTCAATTTTTTTTTTCAATTTAGTTTTTTTCTTTCTTTTTTTATTACAGAGAGGGATATATCTCTTTCGATCTCTCTCTGTTCTATTTGTGTTCTTCTTTGCATGGTGTCTTGAATATAGCTGCTTTAGTTCAAATGTCAATTATCATTATAATTGCAGTAAGTTATACAGGGGCAGATTTAGGATTTTGAAATAGAGAGGGTGCAAAGAGCAAATTTGGAAATAAAGGGGGGGACAGGTGACAATTTGATAGATGTAGCCGTATTGATGTGTATGTTCTTTGGGTTAGCCTCATTAGTAGATGCAGCGTGCACCCCTGCTAGGATCAAGGAGGTTGATAGACCCAAGTGATGGGATAAATGGGAGATGCATTTGAGGAGGATCTGTTGATTACCTCCAAGGTTCACTGTCTTGAGGAGAGATCCGAGGGGGGGAGCACTCACATCAGACCTAATTTTCAATTCTCTAGATACTCCGAATGACAAAAGTTCCGTTCAGAAGCTCCCACCCCGCTCACAAGACCCCTGTTATGAAACTCCTCAGTTCCCTAGGCCCTGCCAAAATTGTCCAGCGTGAGCACCGCATGGGAGAGCTCCGTGCACGGCTTCACAACTCCCTCCGCTAGCAGCTCCTTGCACCGCTAGCGTTCACCGTACCCACTGTACCGCGATCGTTCCATAGACCCTGTTTTTCACAGTGCCCAGTATATATTTAGTTCACAAGACCCCGTATTTTACCCTTGTGGTCAGTTCCTTAGACCCCCATTTCAGAGTTTCATGAGGCACACCCCCATCAAAATATAACTTGAGTGCCCTCCATCCCCCTCCCCCCGGGGGAGAGATATTATGACCCTGGGATTCTGGTGTACACAGGCTTATGACAGGTGCGTCTAGTTTGCCATCCTCCCTTGCTACCAATTAGTTGCCTTCACAAGGTGTAAGAGGTTAAATCATGAACTCAAGATGACCCAACAACGGGCATACGTTGTGATATGCACATTTATGACACCTACCCCAGTAGGATGTAATTACAGAATACCACATGAGTAGGGCTCTGTTTACATCCCATTTGCTTTTCACACCATTTTATGCGGAAATACAAATTGATTGTCAAAGACAAACGGTGCGATGCCGAAATTGGAGGTACAGGTAGTTGCACATTTCGGCGCTTTGTTAGTTCTTGACATTATTTATTCCAAATCACGATGTGATCATGAGCAACTTTCAAGAAGTCATAATCATGCCTCACTTTTACTGAAACAAAAGTTCATTAATGAATCATAATTCAATTATGGGTAGTGTACTTTGTAAATGATGAACTAAAGCTTTATCTTAATGATTATAGCTATCATTTTATCAAAAGTTAAACTACATTTTTTGTGTGGTTTATCCAGAGCTATGGAGCTAGGTAGAGAGTGTTTGCACCTCTGGGGATACAAGCAAGTAGAAGAATTGATCTGGGTCAAGACTAATCAACTCCAGCGATTGATCAGGACGGGTCGTACGGGTCATTGGCTCAACCATGGCAAGGAACATTGTTTGGTAAGATACTGTAGATATTGAGAAACTTTGGGGGCCCCTTAAAGTGCTTCCGTTCTGGTCAACAGATGCTTCTGAGACATCATTGAAATTAACAATCAAATCATCTGCACATGCGTTGACTTTTTGGTTTTGTCAAATGTCGAGACACTATTATTTTCTATGACTTTTTAGGTAAATCATATGATACCTTTTCGTTATGTCAATGAGAGTATGTCCTTGTCTTAAAAAACAAAATTATTAATTCATGGATGATAACACTTATTACATCCAACAGAATAAAGTACCCGTCGTCCAAAACATTTTTTTCATTTGCCAGATGTGGTAGTTCAGTTTTTACACAAAGTAACACTATTATTTGTCCCTTATACCAGTGGATAGCAGTACTTTTCAGGCCCCCGTCTTACAAAGATTTGCGATTGATCCGATTTAGTCGCAACTATGGAAAGCCAGCAAAGTCAACATATAAGATGCACGTTTGTTCAAAAAAATTTCTAGATATGAATGTATATTCATAAATGTATTGATTTCTTGACAATTTGGTGTGTTCTCCTTTGTTTTCAAAGAACATTTTGCAAATTTCCTTTTGAAAAAATTATGACACTAATGGATTTCCAAAGAGATACGATTGATTGGATTAATCGTAACTCTTTGTAAGACGGGCCCCTGATGTCTTGTGTGATTTAAATGGCCAGCACTCAATCATTGAACTAGTTTGTGTTGGACATCCAAGTTTACCAAGAGGGGTCCAAGTTCCTCAACATATATAGTTCAAGACACTCCAGGGGCCGCGGAACCGGGGGGGGCTGGGGGGGTTTCAGCCCCCCAACTTTTTCCAAAACCATGTACAAAAACGTAAAAATTACCACTATATGATTTTTTTTTGCATGGTCAGCCCCCCCCCCCCCCCCCACTTTGAAAACCGTTCCTCGGCCCCTGCACTTGCATCTAAGCCTCTGAATCACACCTCACTGGTGAACTCCGTTCTAGGCATATATCCTCGTAGTATTTGCTAATAATCATGGTTTGATTTAATTCATCCTTTTGTAGAGTACCTGTTGTTCATTCACACTTGAGCAATAAATTCTCACTAGCATCCCTGTATGTATACAAAGCTATTGACACCTTGTCAATTAATCTTCCCCGAGATATCTGACAAATTATTTTTTTTTTTAGATTCAAAGATCATTTATTATTTAGAAATTCAACCATTCACATGCAGAGAGGCTATTTGTACAGGTTTGAACTGAATATTAGTAATATTATATATATCTAGATATATGAAAAAAAATTATTGAATATTAATAACGTTCTCTTTTCAGTGTGGAGTGAAAGGTAATCCAGATAACTTCAACAAAGGTCTTGATTGTGATGTCATCGTTGCTGAGGTCCGTCAGACGAGTCACAAGCCAGATGAGATCTACGGTCTGATAGAGAGGCTTTCACCGGGTACTAGGAAGATTGAACTCTTTGGCAGAATGCACAATATACAACCAAATTGGTAGGCCAAGTGTTATTGTTGGGAGCTTTCCATGAGAACTTTGTCAGTGATTTTCACTGCCAGATACTGTAAGCTACTGCAAATCCTTGAATCTGATTGGCCGAGAGGAAACCAGTGAAAATCAGCGACAAAACTTTTCATGAAATGCTCCCCTGAAAATTGCACAACATTTTAGAGATGTCTTTAGTTTGTGGCTAGTCAGAGCTATCTTTTAGAATATACTTTAATCTTTTTAATAAAAAAAAAATTATTCAAAGAAAGAACCAGTAAAGTGTTCAATTGTTAACCATATTATAAGGTTGAAGGCATACACGAAGCTCGCTAGCTGGCGAATGTGGATTCTGATGAATCCACCCATTACTGTCCAACAGGGATGAAACTCCATTTTGACTTCTGATGAACTGACTAGCTGGTAGAAGCATTTTTTTTTTTAAACTTTGCAAAAAAAATCTAAACCCTTGTTATCATTTATTTGAAACATTGCAGTTTCGGTCCTGTATTTTGTTTCATGTTCCATAGTATAGTGGTTCTGACTCTTACCTTGTTATCAGAGGGTCATGTGTTCAAATCCCATCACCACACTGGTTCCCTTTTGCAAGGTGTCAGTTTACACTTTGCCGCTCCCCACCCAGGGGGTTAGTGGTTGCTATTGTGAACCCAGTATGTTGGTGATGTAGCAATTTGAGTGATTCAAGTGCTCATTGCTGGAATACTGTCAGGAAGTGGAAGTTGTACATACATCATGCATAATGCAAGCTAGCTGGAATGTGATGACTGGGGTGATATTATATCAGTAAAATGCTTTATTTAGATTTCATTGAGATTTTGATAAGCACTACATTAAAGTAAAATGTTATCATGATTGATTTACTATTTAAGATTTTGTGTTCCCTTCTCTTTTTGTTTTGATCTTTTACTAAGCACTTCATTAAATTGGAGTATTATCATGGTTGTTTAACTCTTCAAGAACGTATATTCCATTCACCTTTTGCTTGATCTTTTACTGATTTCAGGGTGACGTTAGGGAACCAGCTGGATGGCGTACACCTCGTGGAACCAGAAACCATCAAAAGATATCAAGAGAAATACCCGGACAATAACGCTCTGAAAGCATCCCAGAAATGACCTCAGACTTAGTTCCCAATCTCCTTGAGACGTACTCCATCCCATGAAAACCTCAAGGAGTGTGTTTCCAATCAGACCTACTCTAGGAAATGCATTGGATCGTTCCCAAGAGAAGTTATATCCCAGGAGATAGATCTAGGTGGGTCAGGATGATGCCAGTGTCAGCTCCCATCCTGTGATTGGTTTCCTCAACTCCTGTTCCCTCCCTTGAGGTCTATCTTCTTTCAAGAGACTCTACAGAAGCCTCTTGTGACGTAAGAGATGATGAAGATCTATGCCATTCAGAATGGCACCAGAATCCACTGCCAGCCTGTTGGCATCATCCGATCCTTCCAAGCTCTCTTTCATTTAAGACCTGATTGAAACTATAAGAGATTCATCAAGATGCTACCTGTAAATGACATTAGAGACAGCCGTGTCTGTTTCGTCTATACTACTTGTCATTGAATGGATTCTTCAAGAGAATGGTTTACGGACATCTGTCCTATGTGTGTTACTGTTACTGAAGCAATGGACCTCTGATGATCCAAAATACCCTTCAAATTGATAACCAAAGTCAAAGACTGTATGTAATTTAACTATCCTGCCTTACTCTTACAAAAGGAAACTAGAATTGGAATTGTTATTTCGTTTAAAAGAACAAACTGTGTCTGTCATTTGCAATGTCATCAATGCATGACGAAGCTAATGTTTCACATAGATTTAAGTGTGCCTTAGAGTTGCACTTAAATTCCCAGTTGAGCATGCTACTGCAAATTAATTCAAAAGACCGCACATTAAACATCATGTACTTGTCAGTATTTAAACAAGGCTTTTCGTCATGCTTATCTCTTTGTGGAACACCCAACCCCCCCCCCCCCCCCGATGGTTAACCAGTCATATCGCTTTGCATAACGAGTGCTTTGGTATGGATTTTTCCTGGAAAAGGAAATTGATTTGTAAGGTGTTAAACATTATATATCACTTGCTTCCTTTTATCAAAGTATATTGCTTTTCACTTTGGTCCTAGAACTTTTACAATACCACATGGTTTACTGCATTAAATGAATTGAATGAATACTGAAAATCAAAAGTACATTATATTTAAGCAAATAAAGATTTACCAAAATAGAAATCTGGAAATGGACATGTATTATGCAAATTTGATGTCTAAAGCTTTAAAATCAATATAGCAATATTGATAATGACATTATTAATAGTAGAAATGATTATTATGATAATAATAATAATATTAATGTTGATAATAATATTGATAATATAAATAATAATAACCAGGTATGACTTAGAATTATGGTATCTCTTACCATTATATTACTGACTACCATGTTCACAATGGTATGTAGGGTTCAGCTCAGCATAAAGGCAGGGTTTATGTAGTGATTATAAGTCTTTATGAAATCAGGCCTGATGAAATGGACCATGGTGCTACAAATTATTAAATCAATAATTGAAAATGAATAGATATTGATGTCAACTGCAGTAAAATGCTAACATCAGGGGTTTGGTCTGTTTTAGGAATAGAATATGAAAAGAAGTCTATTTAGACAATAATGCATGGCTGGTATGATGCTTCTTAGATTCAAACCTTGTTGAGACATTTGACAAACTTGACAAAATACAGTACCTGTATTCAGCACCTTTAAAGGTCAAGTCCACCCCAGATAAAATGTTGATTTGAATAAGTAGAGAAAATCAAATTAGCAAAACGCTGAAAATTTCATCAAAATCGGATGTAAAATAAGAAAGTTATGACATTTTGCTTATTTTTCACAGAACAGTGATATGCACAATTCAAATGAGACAGTAGATGATGTCCCTCACTCACTATTTATTTTGTTTTTTATTGTTTTATGTTTTAATTATACAATATTTCATTTTTTATAGATTTGACAAGATGGTCAAACTTGACTGAATCATATAGTATTAAACAATGCTCACTCCACTTGTTCAGGGAGGACTAAATCGTTGTTTCTCTTGACAATGAGGAGAAAAATAGAATATTTCCTATTTCATATAATAAAATCAAAAGAAATAGTGAGTGGATGATGTCATCAGTCTCCTCATTTGCATAACCACCAGGATGTGCATATAACTGTTTTGTGAAATTAAGCAAAACTTTAAAATGTCATAACTTTCTTATTTTACATCCGATTTTGATGAAATTTTCAGTGTTATTCTTGTTGGATTTTTCTCTTTTTATTCATATCAACTTTTTGTTGGGGTGGACTTGTCCTTTAAAGAGACGAGCAGGTGAAACGTCCTCCCCTTTGGTTGCTGCAAAGTTTTGGAATCACCTTCCTGAAGACGGCCTCCTCTGTTGAATTATTCAAGAAAGCCATTCAGTCTCTTCTATTTTGCTAAAAAGCACAATGAATTGCATGGAATAAGCTGACCATTCTGAAGTGTTTAATGTTTAAAAACATGGAGCAGTGTGTGCGTAGCGCTTTGTAACCGAAAGGAAAATTATCCTGTAGTAGAAAGTACTTGTCACAACCCTTAACACTAAGTGATATCTTGAGATACAATCTATGCTTTCAGCATACTCTTAGTTCACAATCAGATTTTGTTATACCTTGAATTTTTATTTCAAGATATGATGTGAGTCATTTTGTAAAGAGTTCTGACAAGTTATTATGAATAAAAATGAAAGATAAAGGTTCTTATGTAATAAAAATTATATAAGACAAATTCTACAATTCGAAATTAAAAGGCAAAATGATTTTTCTTGATAATTTCCTTATTAGATATTTCATTTATCTGCCAGTTATTGGTTTTTATTTCAATTCATCTTTTCTGTATCACTTTTTTATTTCATTTTAGTCTGAATTACATTAATGAGTTAATTCATTTTTTTATTTATAATGGAATTCTAGAAATTTAGATATTCAACACATTTAAGAACAGCATTTGTGGGTTTTTTTATGTGAAAACAATGTTCACTTTATGTATCAGATAGGATAAAACCAATCCCCTTCCAATCAAATGAACTTTTCTTGAACTTTGAGAATGTTTTTCACTTCTTGCATTCTGTCCATTGAGATGCAGATAAAACCTGGAATGGTTGAGATGTAACTCATAAAGATGCTAAGGGGATGATGTGTGTTCAGACGGATTGGTGATTCTATATTGCAGACAAATCTTCCTGATATGTATTCAGATAGCTTCTTAACCATGTGATATCTATCAATAAGGTACCTAGCTCTGGCTATGAACTATGCCAAATGTGTAGTGTACTAAAATCAAATAATGCTGAATGGTCTAATTCCTGTTCAAAGTGTGCTTTAACCCCTGTGCGCATTTCGAAATTCCTCACATGAAATTTGTTGGTCCAAAGTTGCAGTTCAACTGTTGACAAATTATGTGCTAATATTTAAAAAGTGTTGATTGGTTCACAACTTTTTGCAGCAAGGAGACAATATTTTTTCTGTAACCTCACACTCTATTGTCTTTTTTTACACAAAATGTTTCTGAGCCTTGATAGAGAGCTTTGTAGGTCTATGTCTGAACGTGACTTTCCTCCCTAAACTGAGTAAACTTGGGATGAACTCTTTTGGAATTGTGCCAAGATAGCACCCTTGGTAAATTCTTGGTCTCAAGGTTTTGAATCTGGAAAAAAAAATTATTCTCTCAATTGTCTTGATATATTGTAGTAATTGTTACCAATTAAATTTCATTGATTGTATTGATGAATGTGAACATTTGTTTTTCATCTGTTTAGTATATTTGTTGTAGCTGGTTTGAGATCTCATACTTGTAGAAGGGACAAGGACTGGAATTTGTTTGTTTCACCATATTCACCACCTCTGTCATTTCCATTATTGTTTTCATCATCACTGTTATCATCATCATCACCCTCACCATCATCATCACCTTATTGTCATCACCATCATCACCAACATGATCAAAACTATCATCATCTTAATCATCGTAGCCATCATCACCAACATCATCAAAACTATCATCATCATCATCATAGCCATCATCATCATCGTCATAATCACCATCATCATCATTATAGCCATCATCATCATCATAACCATCATCAGAATTACTATCGTCATCATCATCGTCATCATAATCATCATTCTCATCACTGTCATGTCAATCATCACGGCCAACATCATCATCACACCCTTCATTATTATCATCACTGACATGTCTATGCCATCGTCACTATAATTATAACTATCACCACCACCATCATCGTCGTCATAATTTCCACCATTTTCTCCTTTCCTTCCCTTCTCCTCCCCATAAGACTTTCCTCCTCTTTTACCTCGTCGTCGACCACCTCCATATTCATTCCAAACTCTATTTCGAAGAAACACAAATGCGTTTTGGTATTAGCAAGGTATGCGTTTTCTTTATTTTGCACGTCGAAGCAAATCCTTTGACAGGCTGGTTTGACGAACTGTGCACTAAAATGATTTATGGAACATCAAAAGATTTCAATAGATCACCAATTTCTTGTGGGCGGAGTGGGCACCGGTACATTCGACCTATCTTATTTGAACATTTATAGGCCCTACTCCTTGATTTTTCGAACCTTTAATATTGCAAGGATATATATCTTAATTTCACGATATTTCATTAGCTGCACTCCTTTATTTTTGTCTCGCCTGCATAGCAGAGCGAGACTGTAGGCGCCGCTTTTCCGACGTCGGCGGCGTCGTCGTCATCAAATCTTAACCTAAGGTTACTTTTTTGAAGTAACATAACTTAAAAAGTATATATACCTAGTTCATGAAACTAGACATAATCGTAATCAAGTATTACTGAACATCCTGCCTTGGTTTCAGGTCACATGACCTAGTTCAAATGTCATTTAGGGTAAATGAACTTAGACCATGTTGGGGGATCAATATCAAAATCTTAGCCATGATGGTTAAGTTTTTGAAATGTCATCATGACTTAGAAAGTATATGGACCTAGTTCATGAAACTTTCACAATAGGGTAATGAAATATTTCTAAACATCCTGCCTGAGTTTCAGGTCACATGACCACGAAGAATGAACATGCAGTTTCGTCTATAGCGTTCAGAGATTGTTTCTTCTCCACTGGGTTGGAGAACTTCATTTTGATGATCGATTTAAACATGGCTTTCCAAACTCTTATCAAATGATATTCTCAGTTTGACTGAATATCCTTAATTATTTTATTGACCTAAATATTGGATAAACAAAGTGATAACAATTGCACGTAACGTCGGGGGGAGTAGCTCATCCCATTCCTTCAAATTATATATCTGATGCCACGATGGCGAAGGTCAGCGTTATTTCCAATTTTGACACCAGCTTATTTACTTGTCCTAGGGATTACACTCGCAAGGGTCATCCCTTTTTCTCCCCGTTTTCTTCCACTCCTTAGTTGTTGTTTTTCTACCCCCCCCCCCCCCTCCTCCCCCACCCAAGGATACACTACATCTGTTTTTACCGATGGGGATCTGTAAGCCCTTCTTTGACATACTTTTGAAATAGGTAATAGGTCGGCGAGTCGATATCTTGTTTTTGAAACTCGATCGCGTCAAATCATTCTTATAACCTAAGATTATGATATGTGTTCTGTCATTTTTGTTTGTCATAAAATCGTCATGTTTTATAGATAGACATCGGAGTATCACGAAGACGATATGGAATGATGGTAAACAGACAGGAATAGAAATATGAAACGTATACCCAAGTATCTAGACTATGCCAGAATAATCCCATCCCCCAAGCGAAGTGCACGCATGTTCTGATGGCAAGGTACAAATTACAGCTTGAAGAGGGGGACGAAGGGGGTAATAGTCCGATTGGTTACAGTTATATTTTGTTTAATGTTTATTGCCGTATGAGAGGGTGAGTTTTTTTTTCAGTTAGGACTGACACACCTACAGACTCTCCCCTCCTCTCTCTCCCCCTCACAATCTCACACACCCACAGACTCTCCCCTCCTCTCTCTCTCACATCCACACACACACACCCATAGACTCTCCACTCCTCTCTTTCCCCCTCACACTCACACACACCCACAGACTCTCCCCTCCTCTCTCTCTCACATTCACACACACACACCCATAGACTCTCCCCTCCTCTCTCTCCCCCTCACACACACCCACATACTCTCCCCTCCTCTCTCTCTCTCACACACACACCCGCACAATCCCCTCCTCCTCTCTCTCTCTTTAAAATAGAAGATACATATTTTTAAAAATCAATAAACTTAACTTATCAAATTTTATTTCAAATATATACTTATCATGCTTATTATGCAGACATGAGGAGGGTAATATACAAATATATGACATCATGGTTCAGGTATAATGTGAGGGTGCCTCTATAATGTCTCTTTAACACAATAAATGTACTGAACATAGTATAGGAAAACACTCTAATAAAGGGTTGTGTAAAAGTTAACGTGAATATATTAACTGATATTTGATTAACTTTTCCGCAACTGTTCTTTCAGAGTGCAATCCTGCATAATATTCATATTATATTTACAGTTTGAAGGTAGAAAGGAAAAATAATACAAAAATACAATTAAATGAGATAAACAGTAATGAAAGTAATGAAGTGATATAATCAGCCATAAATGACTTGGAATTCGATAGAATAATTTACAGATATCAACACATTGTTTACACATAAATTTATCAAGCGTGAGGGATGGAGATTTCATGCATTATGGAAAAAAATACAAAAGAAACTCTCTAAAAATATATATATCAAAGCAAGTTAAATTGTTAATCTAATTATCAAGCAATATGTTATTAGTACTTTCATGCATCCAAGACCGGTGAAAGTATTTTAATACTAGAGACTAGTTAATATAAAAATAGGATTGAAATAATATTCTCAAATCAATAAAGATTTTTCACATTTTCATTGCTTCCATGTGCTATTATGTAAACCTTGTTTAGTTTTATGAATGAAACATTACCAACAAGCATCCTTGAAAAATAAATCAAATTATTACTAATAGCGCAGTCACATTTCCCCTACGGCGGCCGTAAGGCGAGTCGAAAACAGCACTGCAGTTTTAAATGTTTTTGTGCTAGCTATGTATAGTTAGGGGAAATGTGACCGCAGCATTAATATTCATTTTTATTACACATTCTTTACTCTGAATTAAATGTAGGTACCTTCTCATAAAACTTTACCTGTTTGACGGAAACATGTTTGACATCATCGGAACAGTTTGAATTTCTGAGCAATGTCAAACTATTGTAATACAATAACAAGGTTTATGGCACCCGTACCCTTTTCTTAAATGTTTTATTTTGGAATGTATCTAGGCCTACACTAGATCGTTACAGGGAAGTTCATCAATCAATGACCGATGTACTCAACACGCTTATCATGTAATTCCATTCCGTTCTCCTTCCTTTTTTTTGTCAATGAAAAACTTCAATTCATGCCAATATATAATTCCGTTTTCATGAAAGTGATTTTTTTCTTATTATTGTGACACGCTTAAAGAATGGCCATACAGGCATATAAGCCGATGTATGTTATTTTACTATAAACGATAAGCATCGAACCGGATAAAACTGAATCGGTGGGAGGGTTGGTGCAAATTAATGGTGATTGTCTTCGATGGTGACATCGAGATAGTTGGCACGAGTCGTCTATTTCGGTTCAGATGACGCGGTCTGGATAGAGTTAAGATTCATCTCATCGGAGGTAGCGTAGTCCTCCTCATCGCCGTACTCGCAGGTAGTGCATCGTCGGAGTCGGCTTGCACTGACGTTGGGATCGAGGATGTAGTCGTACGTGATCGCTCCTAGCAGTCCACCAATCATTGGTCCAACCCAGTAAACCTGATCAACATAAAGATGAGAAACGTATAAGCACATAAAATTGAAGGGGTACTCCGGGCTGAAAAAATATATATCTGAATAAATAGAGTAAAATTAAAAATTTCATCAAAATTCTGAAATTCAAAGTTTAGCAATATTTTGTTAAAACAGTTATATTACGCACATCGTCATGAATATTCATTGGATGGACTGATGATAAAAGTCACCACTTTTCCTTTTCTTATGTTATTACAGGAAATCATAATTATTTTATATTTTCATACATGTGTGTATGATATGTCTCTCTTATAGTAAAATAAGTTGCAGCAATGAATATCTAATGCATTAAAGGATCCGGGCGGAGAATATTAATATCTAAATAAATAAATTAAAATTCACAGAGAAAAATGCTGAAAATTTCATCAAAATAGGATAACAAAATAACGATGTTATTGAATGTTAAAGTTTAGCAATATTTTATGAAAACATATATATGCACGTCATCATGAATATTCATTAGGTGGGCTGATGATGAATTTTCAATGTCCCAAGCAAGGTTGGTATGCCTCACAATAGAGTTAGTATCAAGGTAGCCGAGTGTTGCTTTCTAAGATTGGTTTCTATACATATAAAGTATCATCGATTTATTCTGTATCATTTCAACAATTTAATTAGCTTCATCATCCGAATATAATTTTGGCCAACACTTTATGAACGGTCATCATGGCCATCGGAAGTAATCGTTATCGATAAATCATCAGTCAAAAAAATGAATGGAGGAATACATTTTCCCCGATGATTGACATCATGCCGTATGCTCTCGAACACTTGAACTTGGAGAGTACTTAAGAAGGTCGTTTGTTCTTTTTTTTTCAAATCGAAAACATGCATTCAACATCGGGTAAAGGAAACACACCAGTAAAATAGAAAATCGTTCAAATTGGATCGGGAATCAGCAGCATAATTTTAGGGGATAATTAAATGTACATTGTTCTTTTGGTAGACCTCTCGGTCAATTATTTGAAATTTTCAAATAGCGTATTTTATAGCATCAATTTTGCAGACGCTTTCTGCAATATTCAGAATATCTTGAAAATGCCCGTCAAATCACAACGGATAGATTAGAGGTCATTGTCGAAAGTTGGTGTAACGGGACAGCATATCGTCTTCAGATTTGGATCGGAAAAAAAAATTGCAAAAATGTCGTTTGTCCAGAGTCCAGGACGACACTGCTGTTTTGATTCACTGATTTTCGACAAAGACTGCTTTGTTATGAAGGGGTTTTGACAAAAGATTCTCTATATACGTTATAGAAAGCGTCCACGAAGTGATTGCTAAAATGCCCTAATCAGGTTTCATTTAAGCGAAGAGAGGTTTGTGAATTGATGGAAATCGAATAAAACCAAAACATACCCAGTGCGCAGTCCATACTCCACCGACGACAGCCGATCCAAGACTACGAGCGGGATTCATACTAGCACCAGAATATTGAATCTGTAAAAGAAATTAGAAAGATATCATTAAGTTGGTAATATTTTGCAAGTGTTATTCACTTACTTACAAATCTGTGTATAAACTGGTGAAGATGTGCCTGTGCCTTGCATTATGTATAAAGCTGCCAGTGGCAAATGGTCTGGAATTTCTAGCCGAGTCAGGCTTTCACCCAATAGACAGTCATTATCACCAATACTATTCACCACCGTCATCATCACCATCATCATAATCAGTATCATCATCATCATCACCATCATCATCATCACCATCATCATCATCATCATTACAATCATAAGTAGTAGCATCAGCATCATCACCATCACCATCAACAGTATTACCATCGCCATCACCACCAATACGACTACATCCACCACCATCGCCATCATCATTATCAACATCACAATGTCATCATCATCTGCAATCGCGAGCACCATAATCACCATCGCCAGCATAATCATCACCATAGTCAACTCCACAACCACCACCGCCGTCGTTAAAACACCCCTTTAAAGCATAGCTAGAGTAAAACATTTTGTTTGAATGTATTTGCCTATTAAGTTTTAAATGAGAGAAAGAGATGTAAAAGGAGATTCGATTTCACACCCTTTTAATCCTCCCACGATATCCGCGGTCAAGATGTGCATGTACATATTAATCATGGATGCGTTCTTTAGAGCATAAATGTTGTCACGAGAATGTTATGATATCAACGAGTGTAAACGCTGCTCCAAAGTCTGATACCATCATTGTGTTATGATAGACGTAAATGGCAATATATGACCATTTACTGCAGCTTTTTATAAACCAGTCTATCTTATCTTATTGAGAACAAACAAAATACAAAACAACATTAGAGCACAAGCCGCAAAGCTATTTAAAACAGCGATTTCATGTAAATTTGATTGATTACAAAAAAGTCACATTGATCATTGACATCTCAGTGATTTTTCGAGGGGAAAAAAGTTTTAATTGTCACACTTGTAAAAAAAATAGTCAGGATGAAATAATACTCATCATGTACATTTTTGATCATTTTCCTTTCTGAAACTCGGTTATTATAGTGATATCATTGTCAAACACCATGTCCAAGTAAAAACGACATCAAGTGTGTATTGGTTGCATGGGATAAAGTGGCCTATATGATTTAATTATTTCCCGCGATAATTTCAAACTGACAGCCAATTAATCTTTGTGATTGAGAGATGAAAAATCATCTGTTGCAGTGGCGGATCCAGGCCCCCCCCCCCCCCCTTGAGAGCCATAGTCCAAACTTTTGATGGAAATATGCCGTTCTTACACAAGTGTGCCCGTTGTAAAGTCACAACATATATTTTTTAATGGGAATATGTCGTTTATACACAAGGGAGAACCTTTTTTTTTTTTGCTTGTCAAATTTTCCTCGGGAAAATGTGCCCCCCCTCCCTTTGAAAAAATCCTGG
Organism: Lytechinus pictus; assembly: GCF_037042905.1. Classification (NCBI taxonomy): domain Eukaryota; kingdom Metazoa; phylum Echinodermata; class Echinoidea; order Temnopleuroida; family Toxopneustidae; genus Lytechinus; species Lytechinus pictus. The sequence continues at coordinate 25,888,639 of NC_087246.1, forward strand.
ATCCGCCCCGGAACTGCTGAATAAAGATATTCTTATTTACATCTTGCAAAATCAAATAGACGCTTTTATGTCACATCGTAGCACCTTGATGTTAACTTAAAGGACAAGTCCACCCCAACTAAAAGTTGATTTTAATAAAAAGAGAAAAATCCAACAAGCATAACACTGAAAATTTCATCAAAATCGGATGTAAAATAAGAAAGTTGTGACATTTTAAAGTTTCGCTTAATTTCACATAACAGTTACATGCACATCCTGGTCGGTATGCAAATGAGGAGACTAATGACGTCATCCACTCACTATTTCTTTTGTATTTTATTATATGAAATATAAAATATTTTGATTTTCCCCTCATTGTCAAGTGAAACAACGATTAATTCCTCCCTGAAAATGTGGAATTAGCATTGATTAATACTATATGGTTCAGTCAAGTTGGTCCTTATTGTCAAATCTGTAAAAAATGAAATATTTGTTTTTACTGGTCCAAAATTATGGAATTCTTTTTCAAAGGATATTATACAATGTAATTCAATACACAATTTCAAAGGAAAACTTAAAAAATATCTTCTGAATTCATATTAGATTATCGTTTTTTCCCAAAGTAATGTAATTCAGAACTTAATATGTAAATGTGTTTATTAATTTCTCTTTGTATATATGTTTAATCGTTTTATGATTTCTGTATACAGTGTATACTGAATCATTTATTTTTATTATTATTTATTTATTTTTATTTTTATTTGTTTATTTTTTATTCATTTTATATATATATATATATATATATATATATATTGTTTATTTCTTTATTTTATCTTATTTTTTATTCATAAAATTTACTTATAAAAGGGGGCCTTTACCCTACAAGCTCTGCTTTTTAGTTGGTCTCCTTCCCTTTCGATTTCATGGTATTATTGTATTATAAAAAAATGATTTAAATGTTATATTTTGTAAATATGTATATTGAACTATCATTGTAAATGTAAAAAGATTGAAAGAGAAAATAAATGAATTGAATTGAATTGTATAATTCAAACAATAAAAAACAAAAGAAATAATAGTGAGTGATGGACATCACCGACCGGCTCATCTGCATGTCACTGAGTTGTGCATATCACTTATTTGTGAAAAATAAGGGAAACTTTAAAATGCCGCATAACTTTCTTATTCTACATCCTATTTGGATGAAATTTTCTGCGTTCTGCTAGTTTGATTTTTCTCTATTATTTCACATCAACATTTTTCTGGGGTGGACTTGACCTTTAAAGCACGTGCATATACAATAGACTTTAAACCGTAATGATAGCTATATTAAACCATATGACCTAATCCCTACATCTGAGAACGTGCTGGATATCATCAACAAACCATGCAAATTGTCCACAGTGACTTAAAATACTTTAATTCGAAAATATTTTGAAATCGCATCTGATATTTATTTCGTGAGAAATACATCACGAATCTACGTGGGAATCACGAGAGTGAATATAACATAGATACATGTATAGTGCAAATGACGGGCATGGAATATAACCGCATAAATTGTCATTCCTTTTTTTTTTTTGATCGGTCATCGCGAGATATTGGCAGAGTGCTATAATTGACTATATAAATATTGACTGAGTTGGTCTAATGCATACATGTGATATCCATTTCCCAGGGGTTAATATTGACAAAGATCAACCGAACAAAAATATTTCACACTTGACCTTTATCAACATAAAAATGATACCAAACATCATTCGTATATGATCAATGCTTTGATTGCAGTGATGCTATTCATATACATGTAACAAAGTTATTACCCCATAATTGTAATGACACGTGGATGTTTAGGTGCAAAGAATAGCTTTATATCGTATCGTTTATCAAAATCGCTATATGTGTGAGACCAGTGAGAAAAACGTGATATTCAATGATACTTTTATAGCACAAAATAATAATACATAACATTTATAAGGCACCTACTATATATACCATGCAGGCGTTTCTAAGCGCACTGTATTATGTTTATGGTTTATACTCGGGGAAAATGATAAAGAATCATATCAAATCATAGAAATCATAGAATTTACCATTTCTTAAGTATATCATTTCAACTCTTTCCACTTTCGCCTTCTCCCAAGAAAAGATGGCATATCGTCGTATCATATTAAAGGGTGTCATATTGGCCCGATGTACAAAAGTATCCTCTCTTTAACCTTCTCTCCAACATTGTTCTTCCAATAAATCTGTTTCTCACATTGCAAAGCAAGAGTTAAAACAGAGAGTAAAAATTGATAATTTTTTATATAAAAAAATCTACAGCGAATGTGTGCATGTGACTATAGGGAAGTTTCACGCCTATAGCGTGCAACCATTTTTCACCTCTCAACTCCGAAGCAAGCTTCAGAACCTGACAAACATTCCATATCATCATAGATGACTGTCATAATGAAGGATGCGGATGGATTATTGGTGAGGCAACTGGTCTCGATTCATGGCGTACTTCTTCGGATTACTTGGCAAAGAAGACATTCTTACATCCATCATTATTTTCATAAAACCACATCATTAACCAGCTGTGGTCTCGGATATAATTTTTGTTCTCTGTAATGACGTTTTGAATTCATCAAAATAAAAACGATTTGACAAAATTAAGCTGTTTTGAGGCAGGGGGAGTGGCGGGAATCACCGCTCCATGAACATGCAAAAATGCGAAAGGAACATTCACTAACAGGTATCATTTTGTAGAGGAAGGGGACTGAAATTCATCAATGCAATATATAGCTCATCGTCTTTTATGAGTTATTTGGTAAAATATTGTCTTTGGACTTAAATAAATAGTTGTATGTCGATTCGATACTAAAAGTTCACCATTTACCATTTCATTATCTCCTTACATTTAGTTAAATGACCATAACTTTATAATTGGTCGACTTTGCCTATAACCATTGTTAGCAAACGACTCCTTATAAGTGACATTATGAATGACTTATTAAAACACCATAACAAAGACATTCATGAATATTATGGCACAAGAATGCTCTAGTTTTCTGACATGACCTTGGTTCTGAATCGTAAAACTAGATGTGTCAAAGACGTAATAGCATCATCTTTGTAGAAGTATGGAAAGTTGATGCGATTTATGTTTTACAGGCAATAATACAATGACACGTATACCATAAATCACGATTACATTTATATTTGTTAACGGAATATAGAAGCTTCAATTTTTTTCTGATAACACCACGTGGGGGGAGGAATGTAAAGATTATATTTCAAATAATGTAGGAAAGTCCCTCGCCCCTCCTAAAACGATATTAATTCCATTGCTATATCTTCGATCATAATTATGGATTTCGAATCTCACTCTCTATCTCTACCATTCATTGAAATAAAGAGTTACAAAGCTTTTATATATTTGTAAGTAATAACAAATCAATTTGCAATTGATTGCTTATGTTCAGCATCAGTCGACAAAGATGGAAAGTCACTCAAAAGTGTGTGTTAGAAACACAATATTTTTTATTAACAATAAAATAGATACTGATAACTCATTTACATGCACGATTTCGACATGCTTGCAAAATCGCGATCTTTTCACTGAATAAGCATGATAAACAAAAAAACTTGAATGAAAAATGAAATTGAACCAAATCGTTACACTATAAATCGAAAATTTTTGGTTACCTTTATCCACCAAGCGACACTGAAAATACATTCTTATTTTAGAAAAGCATGTAAGCACAACTGCATTGTCACAATACAGGATAGAGGAAAAAAGTAACCAGAATTTATGACTGTGACTGCGAAAACTAATAAAAGGATATCGAAAAAAGCAACTACAAATTTAGGGAATACACTATAGTTTGGCAAGCATCCCAATCTTAAAAGGATTTGCATCCCGTTTTGAAGTTTGTTTTCACCGTAGTAATGATAACAAACATAAATCAGTGATGTGAATGAACATCTACTCAATATTCATCTTTGCAATTCCTATATTTGGGGCAAGTCCAAATTTGCGCCCCATATACGTATTTCCTAGTATTAAGTGTATATTTCGGGGGTTTTAAAAATAAATCCCCCAAAAGTAACTGTCACTGTCCTAGATAATTATCAGGTCCTCAAACCTCCTATTTGTGTGGATAATAATGAAATTAAACAATAACGTGTTTTGTTTATGTTCTACATCCTGTGAATTTTATATTCACAAACTTTGTCTTTTTTATAATACAAAACAACTTTAAAAGCACGGAATGGACTGGACAGTGCAAGACATAATATTTGTTTCTTCAAGCATTACACTTTGGAAATAAAATGTTCCAAGGGCCCAGAAATAAACCATGAGAGGTTGCTAGATATTTTCAAAAGCAAAATTCTTATTTTTACAAAGGAAAAAAAAATCGGCGCCTCGGACCCCTTTAAATTCCTTCCGACGGGCATGTATAAAAGGTATGTGTATTCGGAACACACGTGGTCATTTCCCATTTTAGCATCCTGTATCAGTATCTGCTGGATGAGATGGAGGTATATAAAAAAAAAAAAGGTTGAAGTGACGTAAATAGATAACATAACTTAGACTTAACCGAGTTCCACTTCCCCGGTTTCGGCTCCAGGTTTTAGTGAAAGTTTAAAGCAGCTGGCTAAATTCAGGTTATCACGAAGAGACAATATAAAAGCTCCATATAGACAAAATGATAGTTCCAAAATTTTGCAATTACAACATTGCCACGACTGATCTCAAGATACATGAAGATCTGACAAGATTTGACACGATCATTTCGATTACTCCACAATTTTAACCACGGTGTCAATCGTAGCGTGAATCGCAACAGTGGGAAGTATATGCAATGCATAAACTCCGGTGTTGATTAAACACCAGTCCGGAATCTATATATCTATGTCCACACCAGAGAAGTGTTAAACAACACCACTTTGGTTTTGGTCTAACACCAGATATGTGTTTATATAACACCGATTAGTATTAAAACAGCATCGGTTTGATTCCAAACTGGTGTTATTTCAATACTTCTCTGGTGTGGACATAATAGATTCCGGGTTGGTGTTAAATCAACACCGGAGTTTTTGCAGTGTGTAAGGGCGACATAAACCGCACCCTTAAAGATATATATGTATAAAGATTCTTGGGATCAACATTTGCACCAAACATTTGCTCCAAACATTTACTCCTAATGCACGATTTGAAATTTACAAAATCACTCTCTGTATGTAAACGTGTGTAGATTTTCTTTCTAAGCTAATAGTCCAGGAAAAATAACTGATTTTGGGGGTCAACCGCAAACAAATTGCAATAGAATTTTTTTTACCACAATGCATTTCCCTGAAGTCCCCAAAATGACATACTAAAAGTCCAGAAAAATCCCAGTAGTGGAAAGACGTCTAATTTGCATAAATCCAAAATGGCCGCCAAATTTTCAGAAAATTTGAATTTTCGTACATAGATTTTGACATGAATATGTAATTGCCACAAAATTAGTGTCATATGAAAGAGAAATAAATTTCCTACAATTTGGTACTATTTATAGGGGATAGAAAGATAATTTGGCTGAGATTTTTTAGTAGAAAACTGCATTTTTGTCATTTTTTCTCAAAAATTGAAAATTTTGGAAATACATGATTTTACATAAATCTGAGAAAAATTAAGCAATTACCTTGAAATGTTTCAGAAAACTTTACTGATATACTATTATCATGTGGATGCAATTCTAAATTGGTGTCATTCTTTTTAACAAATTTATAAGGTATCAAAGTTGAATGTTCAAATTTTACAAATGTCGCTTTTTGTATGCATTTTTGTAGACTAATATGTATAACGTGTACAGTACAGTAGTGAAAGATTGTATGCATTTATCTGCGCTTTTTAACCACTTAGTTAAGATTAGGCTTTTTTTATATCTACATAAAAAGGTTGGTACATTGGCGCCTACCCCTCTCAGGGGGCTGTCAAAGTCACGCCTGCTGGCTATATCATGCTGTACAGTGTGTGTCAAAATAAACGCAACCACATTTTATTCCAAATTTGTGAAAAATTTGTTAGCTTTAAAGTCCAGAAAAAATTAATGATTTAGGGGGTCAACCTCAAACAAATTGCACAATAATTTTTGTACTGCAATGCATTTCCTTGAGGTCCCCAAAGTTTCATACTAAAAGTGTTTTAAAAATCCATGTAGTGGAAAGTCGTCTTATTTGCATAAATCCAAAATGGCGGCCATCGCAAGAATTTTCAGTAATGTTTACTTATAGTAGTACAAACACTTGTCTTATCATAGCACTTTGAAAAGTTATGATTTCACCAGTGTTATATCTTACCATAGGCTTCGTCTTAAAATTAGGATGCAAGTCAGATTTGGCCTCTGCTGACCTCTAGAGGTCAATGACCTCAAGGTCAACGACCTCAAAATATCAGAAAATTAATGTTTGTCATCATTAGCTCATGATAAATATAATAATAATGCACACATATTTATTATTCAATATTGACTTTCAAGGTAACCTGATATTCTAGAAAGATTTTTGTGTATTATAAATGTTGACCTTTGACCCTGGAGCAATGGAAAAGGTCAATAACCTTAACATATTACAATATTGATACTTAGCATCAGTGGTTTATGATAAACAGGCCTCTCGTGAAAAAAATACAATACAATTTATTTCAGCACAATGCATTTCCATGAAGTCTCCAAAATGGCATACTAAGAGTCCAGAAAAATCCATGTAGTGGAAAGACATCTAGTTTTTGCATAAATCCAAAATGGTGGCCATCGTGAGAATTTTTCATTTTTACAAATAATGGTAAAAACACTGGTCTGATCATACCACTTAAAAAATAATGATAAAAGCATTTAACTTTCACCAGTGTTTATCTTACCATAGGCTTCATTTTAAAATTCAAATGCAATTCAGATTTGACCTTTCCTGACCTCTTGAGGACAATGACCTTAAGGCCAATGACTTAAAAATATTGATGTTTTGCATCCAGAGTTCTTGATTAGCATCATGTTATCATTGTGTTTGAAATTTGAGGATCTCTAAAGAAATTTGACCTTAAATGTAAAAATATTGGTACTCGGCATCACTGGTTGATATGATAATGTTTTGAGGTAATTGACCTTTCACTTTCCTCAGTAGTCAAATGTTGAGATCTGCAATCTTTACCCAAATGGTCTGTTTAAAATAACAAAACCATAGATGTATAGTTGTAAGTTTGTAACGCAAGGGGCACGTTTTATAAAGAGTAACTTTGCCATTATGGCAACTACCATGGCATTAGGGTTCAGCAGCCAATCAAAATCAAGGTTACCATGGTAGTTGTCATAATGGCAACGTTACAACATTTGTAACTCTTTATGAAACGGGTCCCAGGTCTTCTTTGGCTAGTACATTCCTGACTGAGGTAAGAGCATTGGGAGGTATTGAAATGATATCTGAAATGCCTCAATTATTTTTTTGCACTTATCTATGTGTACTTCCCTGGTGTAGTTGCTCATTAGAAGGGAGATGCAGCTTACCACGATGCTGGCTGGCACTGCACATCTCTTCCCATAACTTGCATAATGGTGACTCTGTCAGAGGTTGGACAGAATTAGAAATGTTTCCTAGATTTTAGGCTTTTTCAGCTAGTTTGGCATCATAGATTTGATGGACGCTATATCTTCGCTGAGAGCTAGCTCTGTGGTATAGCTACTGGTCTGCGTATATCAGATGGGCAATACCTGACAGGAAATACAGACCCTTCACATTGTTTTAGCTTTAGATAGTTTGCGATAGCCCCACAAGTGTTGCCTAGAGGTAGATGTGTCCAAGACAGCACATGTACACTCTGTAGCAGAGTATTGGTGGAGGAGTTTGTCAGTTCCGGAGAAGGTTATTATGGATCCTCATTTTCCACCTTCACTCTAAATGTGACTGATCAAGGTTGACACCAAGATATATTGCATGGTCGCAGTGCTGGAATGGAATTAAAACCATAGGTTGTTTTGAGTTTCCTCAAAGCATGAGGATTGTGGGGATGAAACAAGCTAACCTTGGTCTTTGGGTTTGAAGACTGGACTCAAGCAAGAACACTACCCTGAGAGAGTCAGTTCTTTTGAATTCTTTACCTGCTGGTCTTCCTGTTGAGCTCCATAAAGAGATGTCTGTTTTCTAGTAGAAGTTTGATGACTTTGGTCAGATGAATGTCATCAATGATTTGTATAGTTGTACGAGTAGACCACAGTATCAGATGCAGCTGCTAATTCAACAAAATTGTTTACACCCGTTAGTTAGTTACCGTATCAAGTCGGAAGTCCTCAGTGAACTGAGTCTGGTTGAGAACCTAGCCTGTATATTATTTACAAAGTTAAAACCAGCCTGGTTAGGAATATGATATGTTGTTCTATAATGGGACCATTTTTTAGGATGAGATGCTCAAGTAGCTTGTAGAGATATCAGAAAAGGGCGATTGGCCTGTAGCTTTTAGGCACATTTGGATCTTTCCCAGGTTTGATGAATTACTTTAGCCTTCCTCAAAATTTCTGGGAGATGGGACTGTGTAGCACATTGTTAAACAGGCTGACAAGCCATTCTGAAGTATGGAAGCTTAAGATGTTCATATAATCATCTCGTCAGGTCTACATCTCTTAAGGAAAAGAGATAAGATGTCGAAATCTCGGATCTCGTCATGTCTACATCCTGTGGGAGAGATGATCAGGTGACAAGATATTGGATCTCGTCATGTCAACATCTTTTAGAAGAGATGATCAGATCTGTGATCTCGTCATGTCTACATCTTTTAGAAGAGATGATCAGATGAAAAGATCTGGATCTCGTCATGTCTACATCCTATAAGAGAGAAATGATCAATGACAAGATCTGGGATCTCGTCATGTCTACAACTCTTAGGGAAAAGGATAAGATGACAATATCTTAAATATGATCATCTCTCCCACAGGAAGTAAAAAAAGGCGAGATCCAAAATCTTGCCATCTGATCATCTCTCACACAGCATGTAGACATGACGAAATCTAAGATATTGCCATCTTATCTTTTTCCGTATGCAGACATGACGAGAAATCGGAGATGATCAAATGAACATCTGGGCGGCAGATCAAAATGTTTCATTTACTCAGAGTGGTGTCACCGAAGCGTGCTGCCTTTCCCTTTTTTGTTCCTTCAATTTCAATATCCAGGTGAAGTCTCCATTGGACTGGTCCCATGGAAGATATCCACTTAGTAAACTAGTTAAGTTAAGACCGGTGTGTTGGCTCAGTTGGTAGAGCGTCCGTCTCACAACCGGGAGGTCGGGGGTTCAAACCCCGGCCGCGTCAGACCAAAAGACGTTAAAAGATGGGAGTTGCTGCTGCCCTGTTTGGCGTTCAACGATTAAAGGGATAGAGCCTCGTCGATCTGGCGCTGCACAGCGGCTGCCGGGCCGCGAAATTATTTTTCCCACCGATTTCTGCACCAACATATGAATATTCATGACTTGCGTCTTCGGATTAAGTGTACGCATGCGCGTGGACTTTACCTCGACCGTACCAGTGCCGCGATCGTAAGCATTCACGTTCAGTTGCTCAGAATGAATTAGCATCGTCAAATTACCGGTACCCTTATATAGTTACATATATAGGCCTTACTGGCTTAGATCTTTATATATATATATATATATATATATATATATATATATATATATATATATCCAATTCTTAAACACTTATCAAACTAGCTGCCATTAATGGCAAGACATGTGCTAGGCTAGCACTCGCTTAGGCTAGCGCATAGGGCCTACACCTCAAATCTGGACCTGTCTAATGCCTCATAGCCGACTAATGCCATGGTTAACTTCGAACCAGTCAATTCCGAACTTAACGTTTGATTTTATTTACCATGGTTTAATATGTCTTGTCCGTATACAGAACGAGTCCTAGATCTAAAGAAAAAATATCTTAGTTCTAACGTTAGTCTAGTCTCTAGATCTAGACTCTGATCTACGCTGTATCAGCATGGAACAACTAGTGTAGCAAAGGGGAGGGGCAGACTGCCCCCTGACAATTTACAACTGATTCAGGGGACGTGCCCCCCTTTGAGAAGCCAAATTCATAATTGTCAAAATGCAACAAAAAAAAAGACTTATTCATTCACCCTATTTTTAACGTGTTTTTTTGCTTGTCAATTTTTTTCAGCTAATAAATCCTTAATTTGGGTGAAGACGGGGATCAAGATCACTGACGTTGGTTTGTGCCTGACGTTATACGTTCCATGCACTGCAGTGGCGTAGCTAGGATTTTTTTCCTGGGGGGCACTGGGGGGTCCTTGCTTTTATTTCCTTGAAACTGTAGAGAAATGAAATTCACTGTTGAACGATATATGATTAAAAAGAAGTAAAAATTTTCCCCCTTTCTTTTGTCAATCTGACCCAAAACAAATATACAATTTAGAAAAGAGATAGAGAGAAGAAGAAGTTCCACCACCAAAAATAAACTTAGACAAGGGGGGAGGGAAAGGAAAAGATGGAGTAAATGTGATATTATTTTTAAAACAACCTATTGCAAAATTTGTTTTTCCTCTAGAAATAGGGGGACAAATTTTGTTCACTCGCTCGCTTCAATTGCTTTCTTCTTTTTTGACAGAAATTTTGCTCTAGCCATGCTTGGCCCCTCAAAGTTTCTGGCTCATCATGCCATTGAAATAACCCATTTGGATATGACAAAATTGAAGACTGTGTTTAAGTTTACCAAATCTTTTCAGAATATCATTAAGACTTAAAGCATTTGGCCAAAGGAAATAATACAAGGAAAATCCTAATGGAATAGAAATCAACTTTCTTATCGTTCTTTAGAGTTAGCTATGTTTAAAGTATGAAAATTGTTGTTGAAATTGCAGTCAGATGTCAAATTTATTCTTGTCATCAAAGCACTATTATCTTGATCATGATCATTCTTATTTACTGTCATTATCATCATTAGTCATGATTACAACACATTACCAATACATAATGCTATTTTTCATAACTGATGTAATCTTTGTTTGAAAATTCTTGATAATGCTGGTGACAATTACAATTGATAACACTGCTAGAACACTTACTACTGCTGCTGCTAATGTGTTACTGGTGACTGGTAGTATTGACCATTAGTGTCATTAAATATAAAAATAACAATTGAAACATTTATAATTAATTATTTAAAACAAATGAAAGTACAAAATACAAAATGCCTCGAAAAGGCCTTGAAAATGCCTTGAAATTTCAAGGCTCAAAATCCTCAAGACCAAGGCTTTGAAAAAGTAGGCCTTAGGCCGAGCATCAAGGCACTACAACACTGATTAGTACTAGGCATTAGACAGGTCCAGATTTGAGGTGTATGCGCTAGCCTAAGCGAGCCCTAGCCTAGCACATGTCTTGCCATTAATGGCAGCTAGTTTGATAAGTGTTTAAGAATTGGATATATATATATATATATATATATAAAGATCTTAGAAGCCAGTAAGGCCTATATACGTAACTATATAAGGGTACCGGTAATTTGACGATGCTAATTCATTCTGAGCAACTGAACGTGAATGCTTACGATCGCGGCACTGGTACGGTAAGGTCGAGGTGAAGTCCACGCGCATGCGTACACTTAATCCGAAGACGCAAGTCATGAATATTCATATGTTGGTGCAGAACTCGGTGGGAAAAATAATTTCGCTGCCGGCGGGCCCATGATCGATTGGGCAAAGCAAATTTTCCTAGTACTTCATTTCATGTCTATTTCGAACGATAAATTATGGATTTTCAAGTTTAATATTCTAAATGAATTGACCTTTGAAAGTTTCAGGGTCAAAGGTCACAACTTTTAATAATCGCACATTTTCAAGGGGCCTTATAAGTTAACGAATTGTTTTGATGCAAAACATAAATTTTTATGATATTCCGACGTCAATTTTCATTGCTTCTAGAGTTCAGCACAGGTCAATTCTAAATTGCATTTGATTTTTAAAATGAAACCTAGATGATAAAATATAACAGTGATGAAAGTTTACACTTTAATCATATTCTTAGTGTTATGATCAGACCAGTATTTGTACTACTACGATTAATCATTTTGGATCACTTTTGATGCCAATAAGACGCTTTTCCACCACTTGGATTTTTCTGGACTTTTGGTATATCATTTTGGAGACTTCATGGAGATGCACGAAATAGTATTGCAATTTTTACACATTGAGGCCTGTTTATCATATATGCTTAGCGTCAATATTCCAAAATATTAAGGTCATTGACCCTTTCTAGCTCTCCAGTTTTCAAAGGTCAAAGCTTATAACCCACCAAATTCTTTCTAAAATACGAGAATACCTCGGAATTCAATATTGAATAATTTTGTTTTCATTATTACTGGACAAAAGTCCAGAAAAATCCAAGTGGTGGAAAAGCGTCTTATTGGCATCAAAAGTGATCCAAAATGATTAATCTATTTTTATCATGAGCTAATGATACAAAACATCATTTTTTGATATTTTGAGGTCATTGACCTTAAGGTATTTGACCTCTAGAGATCAGCGGAGGTCAAATCGAACTTGCATCCAATTTTTGAAATGAAGCATATGGTAAGATATAACACTGGTGAAAGTTCAATGCTTCAATAATAATTTTTAAAAGTGCTATGATCAGACCAGTGCTTGTACTAATAATCATGAAAAGTTTTCATGATGGTCGCCATTTTGGATTTATGGAAATTAGACGTCTTTCCACTACATGGATTTTTCTGGACTTTTAATATGTCATTTTGGTAACTTCATGGAAATACATCGTGCTCAATTGATTGCAATTTTTACACTAGAAGCCTGTTCATAAATCGGAGATGCTACTTGTCAATATTCTAAGATGTTAAGGTCATTGACCTTTTCCAGCTCTCCAAGGTCAAAGGTCAAGATTTATGGCCCACCAAATTCTTTCTAAAATATCAAGAAACCTTGAAAGTCAATATTGAATCATTTTGTTTTCATTATAACCATATTTATTACGTACTAATGATGCAAAGCATCAATTTTCTTATATTTAGAGGTCATTTACCTTAAGGTCATTGACCTCTAGAGGTCAGCGGAGGTCAAATATTACTTGTATTCTGATTTCAAAATGAAACCCATGGTAAGATATAACACTGGTAAAAGTTTCATGCTTTCATCATAATTTCTAAAAGTGCTATGATCAGAACAATGTTAGTACTACTATCAATAATCATCAAAAATTCTTACGGTAGCCGCCATTTTGGATTTATGCAAATTAGACATCTTTCCACTAAATGGATTTTTCTGGACTTTTAGTATGTCATTTTCGGGACTTCATGGAAATGCACTGCGTTGAAAAAAATTCTATTGCAATTTGTTTGCGGTCAAACCTTATTTTTCCTGGACTATAAGCTAATGCCCAGCCTGTAACTACGACTTAAATGATGGCCAAAACAATACAATAATAATTCATTCTCATACCTCATGTGTTCGTTTGTTTGTTCATTGTTTGTTTTGGGGAAAATCATATGGATTTATATAGACAAAGATCATGATACGTAGGCTCTGTGTAAAAATCAGCATGCGTGATAAACAGGGGGGGGGGGGCTAAACACTTCAAAATTTCTGTCATTAGACCCGATAAAGTATGAAAATCACATAATTCACTCTCCGCTAAGGTTACTGCACCAGTGCACTATGTCTACCATGAAAGAAATATACTATGGTATTTTTGTAAATAATATTCATCGAAATGCAACATAATGGATATTTGGAATGATTTTCATTTTCGAAAACATTCGATATTCTGTTATCAGCATTATGACGAAGCAATATAACATACGTCTTTCAATATCACGCACTGCATGGGAGCTTCGGCACAAAGATCTTATTTTATATAGTTTTACAAAATATATATGGGTATATGCCATACACCCATGCATACTTTTAAGGTGACAATAGGGATTTTACTTCTTGTTCGGAAGATCCGAATATAGGACTAAAATAATATTTAGAAACCTTTAATCTGTATTATCTACATAAATATTAATACGATATTCGAATAACGGTTGCATTAACATCCATTTCAAATCACCCTTTCAGTAATTTACATAATGGTTTTAAAAACACTTTTTAGTATCATTTCTCATGTTACTTCCACTGAAAAGGGATTTGCAAAAGTATGTTTACGAACTCTGTAGGATTATGACATCATTAGCATCTTGATTCACTCATTGCAGTCACGCCTTACTTTGGCGCAAGTCAAAATTTACATCACTTCAAAGAATAGGCCTACCTACTGATTTGTCAAGTGTGAAGACATACCATATAAATATAGTATCAAATTAGTTGAGAGATAATTTTTCCATATGATAATGCGTTCATGACATACTTTTTCCCTTAAAATGGGGATTTGTGAGGTGTCATTTTTTTTACTCATACAGAATATATATATATATAATATATATGGGCAATTCCATAGGTTGGTGGACATGAGCTCAATGTGTTTTTGTACATATAGCCCATCTAAACCGTAACGTGAGTAACCACTTTATCTGCACCCCTAGTAAAAACCATGTGTTCTTTATTTTTTTTAATTATATACAAATTTGTCTCCCTAATATACTTCTTTTAAATGGATATATCAACTTTCATAAAAGCCTTGTATGAGGACACTTTTCACTTATGTCCACTTTTCATTTTATGCATGTCCAAATCATGTAACATGAGTAACCGACACATTTCAAAGATTTGCCAGGAGCATGATGAAATTTCCCAAGTTTTGTTTTTATACAAAGGATAGTCAGACTGCGTACTATGTTGTGATAAAGAGATGTTTAGTTCCTTTCAATAATAATGGAGTTACAGCTCCAAGTATGAGTCAAGGTGTCTCCAAATGTAACGTGGGTAACCGTGGAATAGCCCATATATATAGTTTTCTCCCTATCTTTCTTTTCTTCACGAGAAGAAGAAGCGATGAAGACGTAAAAGACGAAGAAGAACAAGAAAATGAGGATTTGGAGAGAACGAGGGAAGGGGGTGGAAGGAGGAGGATGCCGTTGATGGAAAAATATAAAAACTTATTTAAAACACATTCAGCCCATGTAACGTATATCTTCTTATTCTTGAAACTATAAGTGGCGGGTTATCACAAGCGATGGATCGGTACAAAACCCACTTGAGAAATGCCAGATAAAAGCGGGTCATCCACTTAAATCTATAAACTGATTACTCTAGTGCTATACCTTCGCCCCTCTTTATGGGTTTTCCGACAAATAACGGTAGGGGTGTTTCTAGAACGAAGACATGACCTTACTTTGATGTGTACAAGCACACCATGAAAGCTTGTTTAGCGTGTTAAGGGGGTTGTACGGTCTATCAACCAATAAATAGGATTATGTGTAAATCCCAGAGAATCTGCTAATTGACGGCGGAGGTTTCAATTCATAATGCCTTTGACATTGAAACGTATACGTGATAGAACCTTTGAATTAGGAAGGAATATTGTATGCGAGTGGCGACACGCAACATACAAACTCCGGTATAGGCACGATGTGCGATGGTGTGCTATAAATTATCGTTTGGTAAAATCAACCCACGATATGGGAATAACAATAGGGATAAGGATGTGAAGAATATGCTGGTAATATTACAGTCAGAACTACCATGTAAAAGTATTTTCGATTTACATGTGGTTACAAGAAGCGATTGAAAAGGAATGAGTAAAACATATCCCTGATCGCACAAAACAACAATTCTATTATCATTCGACAAACTGAATATAGATGAAATGAATATTTGAGTTTCTTTTTGATACTGAAATTATAACTCTCTCGTCCATTCACAAAGAATGCTTGGCCTACTTGCTATCCTGCATTCGATTGGCGCATACTTTTCAAACTCTTAGCCAATGAGCGGAAAGAACGCATTCGTACACTGTATCAATGATTCAAGTATGTACTATAATACCATGAAAATTTTTTAGAAAGCTCGAGATCCAAACTTTGTAACTTCGTGGTAAACAGGTAAAATTGTGACCACTCTATAAAAAGGAGAGAAATTAAAACGGATAGCTGTTCTGTTGATTTTATGAAAATGGTTGAAATTAAGATCAGTAGAGATGACCATGGACGTGTTGTAAATGAGTTTGAACCGGTAAGAACAGGGATGTATCATCTCTTTGGTTTAACCGTGACTCAGAAAATCAAACGCAGACATTTAATATATTCGCTTCTGATTGTTTGAAAATCAAACGAACTTCATTAATTTTGATAACATTTCTTTCAACGGAGGGGGCCCCGGAACATGCAGGAAATGTGATTTTATAAACAGTGGTTAATAAAAACGAACTGATGATTGTTAAAATAGATACTTTTGGTTGATTCGTCGCCCTTTGGAATTAAAGAGAGGGCGGGGAATGAAGGTACATGAAAAGTGGGGAGGTACCGAGGAAGGAAGAGGGAGGGAGGGGAGGGGAGGAGGGAGGGAGGGGAGGGGAGGATGAAGGGGAGGGGAGGAGGGAGGAGGGGGAGGGGAGGAGGGAGGAAGGAAGGGGAGGGAAGGAGGGAGGAAGGGGAGGGAAGGAGGGAGGAAGGGGAGGAGGGAGGAAGGGGAGGGGAGGAGGGAGGAAGGGGAGGGGAGGAGGGAGGAAGGGGAGGGGAGGAGGGAGGAAGGGGAGGGGAGGAGGGAGGAAGGGGAGGGGAGGAGGGAGGAAGGGGAGGGGAGGAGGGAGGAAGGGGAGGGGAGGAGGGAGGAAGGGGAGGAAAATCAGCACTCGTAGTGTGGTCCCTACAAGCACTGTAAGTGCTAAATTGGCACTTCATTTTTTACAGTCTATCAGATCGACAACGCTCAACTCTCTCTCCTCTTATATAAGAGGAGAGAGAGTTGAGCGTTGTCGATCTGATAGACAACACACATCGCATGATTTTGTGACGGAATAAAAAAAATAGCGATCACAACCATTATTGAGATGGAAAACTGTAAAAATTTGTTTTGAATGAGAGCGTTTTCAAAAGCATGCATCTAAAATGTCCATAATGATGGACGCATGAATGTATTCTTTTGTGAATCATAATTGCAATTCAATGTCAACCGATTTGTAAATTTATGTTTCGAGCATGGACGGCGTTCTTGGGGTGTCACTTTTGAATGTCGAGTTTTGTAAAGCAGCCTATGGGAGTGTTCTCCCCCCCCCCCCCCCGAATGACCAACAATCTTACGAAAACGCTACGCATGATTTAAAGCGTTATAGGGGCAAGTAACGAACGCATTTATACAAAAAATAATATCTTTTCTTAATGGAAGAAAATAAATAACTTACAAGGTTGGTCTGTCATCCATTTCTGACATAAACATATGAGTTGCCATAACGTATTGTTTAACAACAAATAGCAAACGATTGAATGTTTCAACATTTTGTCTGAGGAGGGTGGAAGAATGACTACATTTAGATCTGTACACATTCCAAGGTTTTCACTAGCCCTTTTTCTAGTGCTGCTAAGTTTAATTGGCTGGAGTCATGAGGCATTATTGGTCTATAATAACTGTCTTAATTATGATTATTCTATAGATCACTTGATACATTGGGTTATTTAACATTTAATTTGGAGAAAATGCCGGTGGCCGGCAGTCCATGGGCCTTTTGTGGCACTGTGTCGGCCGGTCAGGGGCCGTGTCGGTTTTTCAATGCCGGTCTCTGCCGGCCTAAGTGGCACTACTGGTACGTACCAAAATGATTGAACGCCAACTTGGGCTATTTATGTACCAAGATCAAACAAGATACTGGGTTTTGTTAACAGATGAACGGAATGAACAGAACTTTCTGATTGCCTTATTTCGCAAGGGTTGATTAAAGGTGTTTGATTGAATCACCATTGTATGGCGCCGTCTACATGTGGTTTTAATTGTTTAACGGTGACGAGTATTTGGGAGCTACTTGTAAAATCTAATGGTTAGATCTCCGATAAAAGTCACAACTCAGCTCAAGTTGTCGACCTCCAATCATGATCATTTTAGTGCTGAAGATGAACTTAAATAAAAGATATTCTGAAAATTTGAACTCACGATTATAACACTGATGTAGCTGTCCCATTCGTTTTGTTACTTGAAATTAACGCAGCATTAATTAGGTAGAAAGCAGCTCAGCGCAGGGAATGGTTTCCAAGGGAAAAGCCACCAAAACAAGGATTGACATGCTTAAAATATGAAATGATATAGAGAAAACTTTGCCACCTACCCCCTTCCAATCCACCACCACCAAATAATATAATTGAATAATAAAGCAATATAACAAATGTCATCCTTGTAATATAGAATATTTACATATTGGAAGTAAAAAAACAAATCACCAACGTCATCATCACCAACACCATCATCACTAACATTACCACCACCATCATCATCATCAGTGGCGTGGTGAATCAAGAATTTGGAGTAGAACACGAATGTTGTACAGGGTTCTAAATAGCCGCGAGGTAGCAAAGCGAGGGGGCAAAACATTTGAAAATGAAGTCTATTTAAAAGAATATCTAGAAAATAGTTTCATATTGTACTCTTTTCCTCTTCATTCGCTTTTTTATTTTTTTTTCTTTCTTTCCCCCCTTTTTATAGATCATTGACCTTTTGGAGAAAGGATTAGGATTAAAGTACCACCAGCCCATATTATGTTTACGCCGGTGATCATCATCATCTTCTTCTTCGCAATCGTACTAGACATAATGATGGTCATAAGCAACATGGGCAATGAATATTAAAATGAATGATACTGACCGCTGCAAGATGAGCAACGAGAACAGCGATACCAATGGCGAGTGGACCGGATCCGCCAGGGCTAGCTCGTTTACTATCAACCGTTGAGAAGATGACTAGCACCAACTGAAATGTCAGGCAAACTTCCATGAGGAATGCCTGCCAGTCTTGAACCCCAGAACCCGGTGTCGTCGGCCCTACGTTATTGGAGACACCGGAAGGTGTGATGGCATAGACCATACCGGCTGCCGCCATGGCGCCAAGGCACTGAGCAATGGAGTACGCGAAACATCTGAGAGGGGTGATTCTATGAAGGAGCCAGAAGGCAACGGAGACCGCCGGGTTGAGATGTCCACCGCTGATGTGAGCGGTAGCGTGGACGAAGGTCGCCAGGGCCAAGCCGAAAGCGAGTGAGATCTGAACCTGACTTGGAATGACGGGAGGAGCCCAGCTGGTAGTCGATGAGATACCGATAAAGATGAAGAAAAACATGCCCACCATTTCGGCAATCACTGCTTGCCAAAACTTCAATGACTTCAGCTCGCTGGCCATCGATTCATCTGCCATGCTGATCCAAGTTACTCGTTCAACTTCAAACTATCACAACCAAGAAAATGTATAAGATCAAGACTGCAAAGGAATCGCATCAACATCAAGTGAAACTCAGAATTTGGGTTACAACTATTCCTTCAATGTTATTATAAAATTCAGAATCGAAGATGATCTCACAAGGAAAGGGTACGTATAAAATATGAAGAGGATTCATAAGACGATATTATTTTTAAGCATGGGCTCGTGATCCAAACTGAAACGATGACGAGAATGTGGTCTATCTGAGATGAACACCGCCTCTATATCGAGACGCGGTATTCGACGTGCAGTACGTAAACACGGTAGGTTGATGTGAATGAGAGAATGGACCATGCCCACTGAAACTAGCCAATCAACGCAAGACATGAAGGTGACGTGAAATACTTCTCCACCAATCACATACGGCCCGTCCAAAGTTTCGGCAAACGTTACGTCGAAAGATCACAATAGGTGAGGAGACCAAATTAAAGTTTGTATTTATTCATATTGTCAATACTAGGATTCTGTTCGGTTTGATATTTATATTTATAAAGTGACAACTTGTCAATCTGATCAATCCCGCTCAGGGAGCCAAAGTCCAACATGAAAACAATATTATGCACAATGCTTGCCCGTCCCAAAACTCCAGTGAAAAGAATTTGACGTTTTTCCATCTCTGTGTACACTGTAAAAACTGTGGTGTTAAAACTGACACCGGTGGGTGTTGATAGAGGACCACACCCTCTGGTGTTACAATTACACCCTAGAGATTGAATATAACACCAAAGAGTGTACATGTAACAACCAAAGGTGTTGCAATTACACCTATAGGGGCTAAACTAACACTGTCAATTTAACACCGGTGTAAAATCACTGGTGTGGTCATCATGTACACCGGTTAACACCGCAGTTTTTGCTGTGTAGTAACACGGCGTTCGGTCCAGTTATGACATATAATATTCATGATATTAGGAGAACTACACCTGATCATGGCGTGATCATAACTATGAGTTAGTCAATTAATCTCGCTTGCCAATTCGATAGCTACCATCAACACTACAATACAACATTAATATCATCTGAAGATAACCTCTACTTCTACGTACGAGAGAAGCGTATGGAGTCAATCAATCAATATGAATATTTTATCATTTACCAGTTCATTATTAGGACGGATCCACGTATCTTCAGCCTTCTCAGTTGAAATACTATATATACAACACTGGAGAGAAGGAAATTATATTTCATACAGTTTAACCTTGGGTTAATGGTGTACATCTATATAGTATGTGCATTCAGTTAATACTACACGTCGTCGCGACGAAAATTAAATCAATGTACTGATAGTAAAAAGATAAAAGATTTACAGATAATAATAAAATATGTTAATGAGAAGGATAATGGTTTTCATGGTAATGATGATGATAAATGTTTTAATGATATAAAAAAGGAAAACAGATTATGATGCTTGATTACCTCCTTCATTATGAGAGAGAGCAATTCAATTTTGATCATTTTATTTTGTCTCCTATTAATCCAAGCGCGAAATAAGATGTAAGCTTTGACTATACGACATGAACACTTTATTGGAATAAAAAACAACAGAATACATGTACAATTCTTTATTAAACCAAGAAGATTCTATGACTGGAGTTCCAACAGGCAACAAATTTATTCAAGCAGCTGTTCATTTCTAAAGAAGCACAAAAGAAAGAACGGCAATAAGGACCTTTTTGATGTCCGCCTTCGAAGCCGCCAGTTTCAACGAAGAAATCCGAGGGGTGAAATTTTACGAATATTCATTTGTATAAATTTTTCATGTTTCATATTAATAAACAAACTGAAATTTGAATGCATGACAAATCATCAATAACCAAGCACTATTACGACGAGATATTTGCCCATATTATATCAATTAACCTTTAATTAGTGTAAAAAAAAAAGGATTTGACCTTTACTGAAACCAGATTTTAACACTTTTCCGATCGTTTGCGGCGAATGAAAATTTCAAATGTGGTCGGTGGAATATTGTTATTCATTACTGTATATGCCAGATGAGTGCCCGCACATGCCCAGTCGAGCAAATTTGAGTCATATTTCAAAACATATTGCATAGTTTATTTTCGCATGCCTCCGAATTATGTATACTACACATAATTATAACCAGACCAAGATGCGGCGAAAAAGTAAGTATCATCACAAAAGCATATTTCCCTTTATGTATGACCTATAGCTGCGGAGTCATGCGGGAATAGTTTTGTCTACACAATTGCAAGAGATGTTGAGCAAAGTGCATGCCTGACATACTTTCTGCTGGCGGTTTTTAACCTTGTTCAAAGAGATTTTATTTGCTGTTACTCCATCTCATTTGAAACCTCCTTGATTAAACATGTTAAAGGAAGATGGCTAGAACTCATACAGCGAAAGAAAACGAAATATTTTTTTAAATATTTATAATGAATATAGATAATGGACATCACGGACTGATGCAATTAGCTTTTGAGGGGAAACTGTCACATCAGAGTTTTGGATTAGCGGGAAGATTATTCAAACTAAATGACAAAGATAGCTTGCTGTTAAGTTTTAAGAATAACAAGTTCTTATGATCAGAGTTGAAAGAAATATGTTATAGACTATGCGGGAGACTATGTTAGGTGAATATATTTAAACGCGATGGGAAAAGGTCATCTGAAGCCTTTAAAGTCATATTATTATTATCATTAAAGATGAAAGCATCGTCTAGATGCTAGAGATTTTTCAACCCATATAAACGACTAAAGTAATACCCTGATTGACATATGACTGTAGGGATTCATTTATTCCTCATGCTGAGTTGATGTACATGTACCATGTACAGACGGTTCCATAATCACCATAGTAACAGATAGCAAAATATAAAAAAAAATTAATACTCGATCAGTTCATTAAAACGCAGTAAATCTGTCATTTTTTAAATATCGAAATGCAGGGGCCGCTGGGAAAACAGTTTATCATCATTATCATCATTGTTATGATACACTGAGACAAAATGTCTAGAGGTTTTCGAGTACACGCTCTCAATATGATAACAATAATAATAATATTGCATTTATAGAGCATTTAATATTAAGATCTCTAAGCGCTTTACATTAATTAGAAGACTTATTGAATTACGATACATGCTCATGGTCAACAATACGGAAATTAGGTAACTCGTAAGTAAAATTTAGAATGATGAAATATCTACGTTATAATGTTACTTCCATGATAATGTCATCGTCATTATCGAAACAATGGCGATCGGAATTTTCATGATCATCATAACCACGTAGTTTTCATGGTGTGTTATCATTCCCATTGCAACTTGAAATATACAAATTTAAATTAATTTGATTGTCATCATGTTTTCAGCAGGATGATTTCGGCAGCGCGCAGTTCGACTCCATCACAACCACCATCACCTCTAACATTGCAAAGTTCATTCAACATCACTCATTTTCTTAGTATCATGTTTCTCTGTATATACAGTTGAGGCCAAAAGTTTAAATATACCCATGGAATTCAGTGAAATTTGTCTATTTGCTAAACATCGTAAAATTCACTATATCTTCAGAAATATAAAAACTACCATGACGATTGGTATCAAATGAAAGAGCGTATTAAGCTTTTTCACTTGATTGGGGTGCCGTTGGGATTTAAGTATATTTCAGGTGAAATTTTCTTTGAAGAAAAAAAAAGGAATATTCGTGCCAAATGTATTCTATTGTTTGTTATTATATTTTCAAAAATCGTTTCAAAGTTTCATAGAAATATATAAATGTCAAATATATGATTTATATTACATTTTCTATCATGATAGTCACCACTGAACAAAAAAGTGTAATCTGGTGGGTGTTTCATAAAGCTGTTCGTAAGATACGAATGACTTTACGCACGACTGGTGATCCTTTCTTGTGCTATGTGATATCCCTATGTAATTGAGTTATGACCTAAGAACATGTTCCATTCGTGCGTAAAGTCGTTCGTAACTTTACGAACAGCTTTATGAAACACCCACCTGAAATGTTTGTGTTGAGAAGTAACTAGCATAAATATGAAATGTTTTTGTCCAGTTATTTTTATTTCTCTACAATATGAAGATTTTAGGGGGAAAATGACACATAAATATTTTCAGCACCTGATGACAAAGCAATGTGATGAAGGGGCATGACATATTTTGTTTGATATCAAATAACACAAATATTTTATAAGATGCAGTAAATTTTGTGATGTTTGGCAAGTGTCAACTTTTCTTTTAATTTCCTGGGTGTATGTAAACTTCTGGCCTCAACTGGGGGCCGTTTCATAAAGCTGTTCGTATTAAGTTAAGAGCGACTTTAAGAGCGACTGGTGATCCTTTCTTACGCGCTAAACCACAGCCAATGAATCTACCATTTACAAGAAAGGATCACCAGTCGTTCTTAAAGTCACTGTTAACTTACGAACAACTTTATGAAACGACCCCCAGTATAATTGATGATCCGAATAGTAGTTTCGTCCCAGAGCTAACGAAAAATTGAAAATAATTACGAATCAAGGATTGTACTGCAATTTTGATTATCAAATTTTCGATATAGACTTCTTTGCTTGTTTATTTGTTTTTGTCATGACGAACATGTGCCGACAATACATTCTGAAATCCTGGATCCACCCTAGCTCCTTTGAATGGCTATAACATATAAATAATTCCAATAAAAAGGATAGAACATCGTGAATAATATACTTACAGCACACAAATGAGCAACCAGAACAGCGATTCCGATGGCGAGTGGACCCGATCCTCCAGAACTTGGACGACGCTTATCGATGGTAGCAAAGATCACAAGGACCAACTGATAGGTGATGACGAGTTCCATGAGGAGTGCTTGCCATTCCGTGACATCAGTCCCGGGTGTAGTAGCTCCGAGGGCATTGTTGATATCGGCAGGTGTGATGGCCCTGACCATACCAGCAGCAGCGATTGCACCAATCATCTGAGCTAAGGAGTAGAAGAGGAACCTTAGTGGGGTGATCCGATGAAGCATCAAGAACGCCAAGGACACTGCAGGATTGAGGTGTCCACCGCTGATGTGGGCGGTGACGTGGATCGATGTAGCCAGTCCAAGACCAAAGGCAAGGGAGATCTGGACCATGCTAGGGATGTAAGGGGCGTTCCAGCCTGATATGGAGGCCAAGGAGATGAAGATGAAGAAGAACATACCAACGAACTCGGCGGCAACGGCCCGCCAGAAGTCGATGGACTTTACTTCGTTAGCCATCACGATAGTATGACGTGAAGGGGGCTTTCTTTGAAGATCTGGAAATGTAAAAAAAAAAAACACACACAAGATGATTCATAATTTATTAACCGATCACATCCTTGGAAATTCCCTTCGAATGGTATATTTTAAAGAGATTTCGAAAAGTATTTCTCCCTTGGTATTTCATGAAAAAGGATTGAATATCCCCCAAAAAAAAAAAAATATATATATATATGTATTACCAATTGTATTCTATGATGTATCTACAATCAAATAAAATATGCAAGCGAAGCGAGCGGAGGAAATAATGTCAAACTACACCTTATTTAAAGGACAATATCATTGCAGGGTTCAGTGAGAGAAATAGAATAGAATAGAATACAAAAAGAAAAATGCTAATGAGCCAATCGACGAATAAGCACGGTTGTCGTATCACGAACCAACATTGTCCAATTTTTCTGCGCAACCTGATTTTGACATTAACATTTCAAATAAAGAGATGATTTAATTGTAATGAAATATACTTATTTTGCCTTTGAAGAAAAAAGATGTGGGATTCCCAGTTTCCTTTTTTTCTGGGACGCACTGGATATGTTTCTACGTTTTTGCAGATTTGTTGAGCTGAATATGCTCATTCCATCTAAACCAAGTATTGTTCCATCATGCATAATGAACAAACAAATTATTAATTTCTGACTTGAAATTTCCAGCCATGTACTTGTAGAGGAAATAGTGGTTAAATAGGCCAACAGTGATTGCAAAATGCATATCAAACTTACCAACTGTATGCTTCACACACTAACGCTTTACAAAGTTAACAATAACTTGTCTGATGTCCAACTTATTTTTTTCCTGCCTCGGAACGTCTTTCCCTCACAACACCGCTGTAAGAACTGAACTCTTTTAGCACCTCCTTTCTAAATAATCCGCTTGACACAACACCGCTTACTCATTAGAACACCGTGGCTATTAAAGGTATTTGACACCATTCGTTGTTTTGATTGAATCAGGTAATTGTTTGATATTACTCTTCCGCGAAGTTCTCCTTTATTGATATATTTAGAATTTCTGGTAGTTGTGAGTCTTAACAAATTTTCAGACAATGAACGAGACAAACTCAGTAAGCCATTTCTTCACCAATTTTGAAGACCTATATAGCCCCCAATCCTGGATTAATGAATCAGCACATAGAACTTGATGCCAACTTAACAAGTTGGTCGACAATGAACCTGATTAGCTCATTCATTTATTCGGATCGGTGCGGATCTTAACGAATTAATCCTCCGTAAACTTGATATGATCTTAACAAGTTGGCAGACAATGGACATGACCAACTCATTCAGTGATAATAATAGAGGGTGTTCCTTTATACCGAGAATAAACTGATAAGTCATAAAAATGGGATTCTGTAGCCTAGAGATGTCTAACAACAAACAATTCTATTCCACAAGGATCGTCAAAACTAACAGAGGAGGGGTGGTACAATGTTTATATTTCAAAAATAAATATAATTTATTCCTTTTATAGAATCTATAGAGGCTATATTTCCTTGTACACAAATCTTTAAAATAAATAAAAATCTCGTCAAGATTTGATGAACTTTCCGATGTACATCCCGATCAATTTGGATCGTATTCAATTTGATTGGTCTGTTTTTGTTGTTGTTGCTGGGTTTTTTGGGGGGTGGGGGGTAAACGCTTGAAATCTTCAAAATTTTAAATGAATCCTTAGTTATCAATGCAAACGATTTAATTGATACATCAAACAGACCTCTGTGAGTATGCAAACAACGTTCTCAGAAATATTTAACCAACCTACCGGGTTGGTTACATAAGCTTGTTACGATCGTCTGCGTTCGCTGAGCGGGGATGGAGCGGGTGTGGCCGCACCCTTTCGAGAAAACCGGGGGAGCTTTTCTCGAAAGGGTGGGTTGAGGGAGGGGAGTTGAGACAGCCGAGGAGCTTTTCACGAAAGGCTGTGCTGAGTAGACTCTTGTACCAGTAGGTATATTATTTTGTGTGTCTGTGTAAGTTTGTGTGAGGGTATGGAGGTATATAAGTGAGGTAAGGGATGGTGGGTGTGTGTGTGTGGGAGGGGGTGTGTGAGAAAGAAAAGAAGGGGAAACACGCACAATTTTTGTGCATTTTGATTTTAGGCTTATAAATTTTCAATAGTCTCGGCGGAGCATTAGCGGCGACCAGGTTGCCATGGTTGGTTGCCGAACATGCAACTATTATACTACTACTATCTGCTTGCCATGAAATGCCAGTTTTTAAGTAATTTGCTTCAGTGGCATACAGATGGAGGTGCTTTGGGATGCTTGCCCCCTCAAAAAAAAGATATAAAGAGAAAAGAAAAGAGCGAAGGTTGAAATATGATATTATTTTCTGAATATTTTGTTATAATTGACTTTTTTGTAATCAAAATTCTAGCTCGCTCGCAACTTTTGATAAATTTTACCTGATACGCCATATCTTAAAATTTTTTGACTCACTTCACCACTGATTTGTTTCATCATACTTATACAAATGCATATTTATTAATAATTTATCCTAATAATTAAATTGTTCTATATCATGGCTTTGTAGAATTGTTGGGAGAGATTCTAGAATTACTTCATTAATTGTGCAAATTTATTCAAAATCACGAAAAACTGCAAGCTCTCTTCTTTTTCTTCTTATAATTAGTGGCGTAATGAGCAAAAAATATTGAGGGGCCAGATATATGTCGCGTCGGGCAAAATCTAACAAAAGTTTGTTTTTTTTGGGGGGGGGGCAAGCGCCTCAAGCCCCCATCCACTGCCAATAATCTATTGATATTGTATTGTTGTTATCATTTGATGAATATTTTTCATAGAAACGATATAGAAACGACTGGTTCAAAAAACGACTCCCCTCCGCCAGGTCCCCTCCCTCAACCCATCTTTTCGAGAAAAGCTACTCCGGTTTTCTCGAAAGGGTGCGTGCGGCCATCCCCGCTCATTTCCCGCTCCGCGAACGCAGACGATCGTATAACACGCCGTTAACATGAACTGTTGGTAAAGAAAAATCCCCATTCGTTTTACTTG